>NW_026585742.1:6895081-7244848 GCF_907164565.1 Psammomys obesus
TAGATAGATAGATAGATAGATAGATAGATAGATAGATAGATAGATAGATAGAATTTAGTCATCTTTTAACATTACACCGTGTTTCATTTGGCTTACTATTTTTCTATGATTTCTGCACACACCATAATAGTTCTCTTGTCATTGTGTATGGGCCCACACCACCCATAACTGATGCCCAGATTCTGTGGTGGTAAAGCTCAGCTTTAGAGAAGAGCACAAGGCTTCAGTCCATTCTCCACTCTACTGGGAGGTGTGAAGAGACATTGTGTCAGCCTCAGAGCACATGAGTGTGAAGAGCCTCAACCTCTTGTTAGGGGTGAGTAAGAAGACCATGCGAGCATCCAGAAGTGGCTTCAAGGACTTCTAGGAAATTGTGTGAGCCCCTCAGAGAGAAGCTGGCTCTCAGATCTGCCTTTCCCCGTGTGACGAGGGGATCTCTGTGTGTGGACAGCTCTAATTGTGAAAGGGAACAGGCATGGCACAGCAATGCCATCCCCAGCAGTGCCAATAACTTTGTGACATCAACTGAAAGCCAACCTCCATAGAACCAAACTGCTCAACAACAAAGATCTTCAGAGAAACCATGCACACACACACACCACACAACTGCCCTTTGAAAGCAAAAAAGCACAAAAGCTCATCTGGCGTCTCAGAGAATCTGGTAGCACATGGCATCTATTCCAAATATTGTCAAGATATGGACTGAGCATGATTAACAAGTCAAGCTATTTCTCAGGTACTTCTTGAGTCATGGACAAAAGGAAGAATCTCCAATTACTTTTATTCATGTAAGGCCCAATTAATGGTCTAATTAAGGAAAAAAATTCATGGACCATTTTGTACTGAAGATAATAAATGTGTAAAGGGAACAGGAATGGTAAAGTATGGGACAATTTCTTCTCATTAACTGTGATGCAAGCTTGTAGTCTTAACAGCACACTTCCTGCCTGGATTCAAGTCAATGAGACAAATTTCTCCACCCATGAAGAAGTCTGTACAGATTAAGTTTCACTACATTCCTTTGATCATCAAAAAGAACATGTTGCCACCTCTGATTGTCCCCATTTTTCCGTTTTTCCTCTTGCTCTCTGAATCTACCCTGAAGATGGAGATTAGATGCAAAGACCATTGTAGGGGCACACAAGCATATATAACTGGTATCTGTGAACTGCATACATTGACTCAGAGTCCATCGTAGGAAATTTTGTGAAAGTGGTTTCTTAGGAGTGGCTCTCAGAAGGGAAATGTAGGAAGCAGAATCGGGATAGGAAGGAATCCAAATAGAGATACAATCTTAACTCAAGTGTCCTCCACCCTGGAATATGAGGTGTAGCAGAGAACTGGTTCTAAAGGGAAAGGAGGCAGCCTTGGCTTTTGCCTGCTCAGTAGAGTAGGATGTGAGTGCATTGTGACCTCACTGATGATAAGCCCTTATTTCATACACTGTTCTCCAATAACCAGAGACTGCAGCAATCCATATTCACAAGCAGAGGTATGCTGATGTGCTCCCCTCACCTGTGAGGGGCCTTGGGTGTGACACCAGTGGTATTTTCTCCTGTTTACATATCTCAAAGATTCATGGATCACAAACATAGCCATTTTTTTTTACTATCCCAAGCACTCTCTCAAGGTATTGCTACTTAGTACAGGGTTATCTGTAGTGGCCTTGAACATCAAGGGGTTGCTGAGGTTGCTCTAAGGCAAGACAATGTGTATACAGCATTTGCAATCTCAGATAGCACCTTCTCCTTAAAATACTCCAAGAGCTTTAAGAATAGCTTTAAGCTATTTTAGCATGTCTCAGGGAACAGTTGAGGGGCTCAAGCAAGATGGTAAAACACCTGATCTAAAGATGAAAAGAATTCATTTTATTACCAGCTTTGGATAATAATTAAATGAAGCCATTTCAGCAAGTCCCTCAGAAATCTTATTTGCATTTATATATTTTTCACATATTTTTAATTTATGTCTCTGAAGAAACATGATCTTGCACAGTGTTTGTCAACCTCAGCATATATTAAGGCCGAAAGTCTATTTTAGCTATGTTCTGCACTGTAGCATATTTCCCAGAATCCCAGTCCTCTATCCAGTAAATTCAGTGGTCTGTGTACTTGCTCAGTCCTTACAACGCTGAATATCTACTGAAAGTTAAATTTGTCTTTGTTGAGAAGCTAAAGGAATAAAAGATATCTCTGGTGATGGCATAGGCCTTTGCTATCTTGACCAAGTGCAATTATTCTAAGCCTTGATCTTTTTTACTGTAGAATTGCAAGATACTTGCCCAGAGGCCTTTTTTGACTAGATAATGCTAGTACTGCCTAGGAGGGTACATTGGTCACTTTAATTCCTTATCCTTGTTTCTGCTGATTAGAAAGGACTGTTTTAGATACACAGCAACACACTGTTCATAATCTTAGAGAAAGAATGCTGATTAGAAAGGACTGTTTTATGGACATAAGACCATGTTGTACAATTTAACTTTAAGCTCCTGATATTGAAAGAGAGAAACCCAATTCCTGATAACTGGAAAACATGCTGCTCCTGGTTTTCTGTTTTCTTAGATTTGATGAGGGAACTGTGTTAAATATCAGAGACTCTTCAGAATGCTTAACTATTTGCCACTGTTGTGAAACTCTTCTGTGAATTCCCCATTGGACAGATGCTATTGCTCCCAACACATAGTTGAGAACATCTGCTTACGAATAGCAACAGAAAACAGCGGGTTTGAAATTCGTACCAAAATGGTCTATAGGAAAAGAGCATGGCTTTGAGAGGTGTAACGTAGTCAGCTGTAACTTGTGAAAGGCCCACGGAGAAGCATCAGAGGCTGGATTGTTAGGTCCTGACTGGTGTCTACCATTCATTTCTGTGCACATAATTCTTCCTGCACTGAACTACAACCTCAGAGACCCTGGTCTCAGAGGGCAAGCTTTTTCTGTCTTCCCACACATGCCATGCGTAGTTCAAATGAAGACCCAGAAAAATATGAAGTAAATTCATAACACCACAAGAAAGTTCAGTATTATCCTCACCATTAATATCTTGAAGATTTTTCTGAAATAGCAAATGTTAAGTTTGTCCAAAATAGCTCCTCTTCTGTCTCTTATATATGGGTGTTGATTACTCTGAATTCTCTCATCTTCCTGAAAGTTTCTGAATAAATAATCTTGGCCTTGATCCTAAAATGAAGAGCTCATGACCAGGAGTAGAGAGCTTGTCCTCACTCTGTACCAATGGTAAGCCTCTTTTTTGTCATCTTCTACATTCTCTTTCCTCTGGAGGAGGCATTGCCTTTTCTTTATGGGCCGACAGAGATGAAAATAGGTTAGGCATTGTGCATAATGGGGTCTCTGTCACAAATCCACCATTATGATTCAAAAGTCAGCATAGACAATGACCTGGGTACATCCTGATAACATTTCATTCACAATAACAGACAATGGGTAAGACTGCCCATCAATAGTTTATCAATGATAAGATTTAGGGTCTTATTTCCTGTGTCTACCTATTTCACTAACAGTTCTTCCTGCTTGATAACTAGCACTTAGCCAGAATTTAAATAATATTGTTGCCAAATAGGCAAAGTTTCATTTTGGCACTGTGGTCCAAACAGCTTGGCTTACACAGATGTGGGCATCGCATTAGGTGTGCTAAGTAGTTCTTTGTAAAAATGACAAAGCAGTAAATTCTCTGGCAAGACGTAAAATTGCATTGTTGATGAATTATAATGCAAGGATGCATTTCTAGAGAATGGTATTTAAACATGTTTAAGATCATGACATTAAGAAGCACTAAGACGTTTGGGGCCTGAGAGTGACAACTTCAGAGTTGCACTACAGTCCCCCTTTTTCACTTTTCCTGGAATTTGAATAAAGTTCTTCTAAAATCCTGTATCTCTGAGTTTAGTGTGAAATGGCTCTCATGTCTGCTTTTTTGGTTGGTTAAAAGGGTCTTCTCATCCGCTTGTACCTTTAACAGAAAGATAAAAGATTAAATTAGAGACTCCTGTGGCCATTTCACACTCGTTCTCTTTGACCAATAGAGTATACCTGACCTTATATCCACACTTCCCTTCTAGAAACTTCCCTCCTCTGTGGTTGCTAAAGCCTTCCTCTCACTTGTTTATCTTTGTTGCTCTTCATCTGTGTAGGGGCTGCATATCAGGGCCCATGCTCAATGCTTTCCTTTTCCCACAAGTTCATTCCAAGAGCTCTCAGGTGTTTCTGTGACTTTGATACCACCAATCCTCTCCTGATGGAAAAAAAAAATCTGTCACACTCTCCTCAACCAATCAACCAACCACTGTGAGCTCTACTATAAAGAGACAGGTGTGTTCTGACAAAAAAAAAAATCATGAAAGAAAAATCAGTCTCAAGTTTCATCAGTAGTTGTGGTGGACTAAATGTGTAAGCTCCATATTCAAGGCCTAAAACCATAGCCCCTGAGATAATGGCACTGGGTGGTGAGGGCATCAGGAGGTAGTTAAATCATCAGGGCAGAGCACTGTGATGTTGCTCTGCCCTGTTGATGGCTGTTTATGGGGTAGGAGGTCCTCACCAGATGTTGAATCTGCACTTGGCTTGATCTTCTGGAGCTATAAGAAACACATTATTATTCTTTATGTACCACCATGGTTTTGTTGCTTTGTTACAGCAGCCTAATTGGACCAAGTCAATACCAAATAGAAAACTGAGAAACCTGAGTAAAAAGTATCAAAATTGTACACGTGCTGAATGGACAAGAAACTAACAGAAATCTATAATAAGGTACTTTTTCCTGAAGAAACCTTAGGTGTGTTTGAAGGAATGTCTTGGAGTGGGTGCATTCTGTAAGTTACTGTGATGTCAGGCAGAAAGTTGCAGCATGAGCTGTGGGTGGGTGTGGCTCATATCAAAGTAGTGGTACAGGTCTTTGAATATGCATGTGTGTGGGATCTCCTCTTTGTGTGTGGCCTGATGCAGGTAGGACCACCTCCTGAATTCAGTACTTTATACTATGCAGATGCAAACTTATTCTTAAGCTCAAATGATTCCTTAGTGTTTTGATCTCATGGAGACAAAGTCAGGGTTTTACAGTCCTTGTATCTCCCAGCCTTTTGGTATCAACATATCAAACTATAACATCTACATATATTTTTCTATGCAAATTTCACTTTCTCCACAGAGACAATCCATGTAAGCAACAGATACTCACCAGTCTTCAACAACTCACTGCATCTAGATAGTCACCAATTATTGTCACTGCTGTCTGATAATCATGTTTCAGAACCATGCCCTCCCCTCTACTGTGGGAACCACAGAATCTAACTTACCAGTTTTTGAATGAGTTCTCACATAGTGTCCTGCTTAGTTTTCTTGTCTCATTCCTGTCTTCTTATGCCTCATCTTCCCCGTCTCCAGCTTAAAAGGGGATCTTTCCATAGAAGCAAGCTTTCCCGAAGGCTAGGACTTAAGTCCTCTCACATATACACTCTTGTATGACCCTAAGATCGTAAGTGATGTAGTGTGTGTAAGCTTTCATGGCTCCAGGCTTCGGAATGACAGTGAAGTATGATTAAATGGGAAGGACAGCAAAGCTTGGTTCATAGCTGTACTGTGAAGCTAGGATGCATAAGGGACTCAGCACAGCATCTATCCTGTGTTTAATAAGTGGTAGCTGGAATCAATATCACTGTGATCATCATCAGGCTAGGAGAGCTTCTCCAAGCCGAGCAACCGGAGCTCTTTCCTCTTCATCTAAGTTACTTTAATTCAGTGGAAGTGACTCTTAACTCAGTGCTTTCTGCATCTAAAGTAATAGCAATAGAGACCCAGCTGCACCCAGCTCCAGCCTGAGAGGCAATGTGTGTCAATAACTCCACTTTAATGTGAATTGTCTCATGGCTACAAGTGTAGAACACAGAGACATGACAGGAATTGGGATAAATTTGAATAGATGCTGTGGGAGGCCTTTGAGGACTCTAAATCTATGAGTCCCCAGAAGGGGAGAGAGGGAGAGCATGTATTATGAGTGGTCTAGGTTACGGTAAGGGTGTCTTGTTCACTCTGAATCCACCTATTATCCCTATCGCCACTAATAAAGGATAACCAAGGACAGTCCACTGCTGGATGCAAGGGCTTGCAAGAAATCCTTTTTGCATCCACTTTTGCCTCCAAGTTCATAAAATTTCCAAACATTTGACTGAAATAAAAATTGCTTTGTGTTACGAGCTTAAAAGTCCTTCTTTAACTCTATCCTAGGTGCAGGGTGTGGCACCATGTTGGATTCACCAGCCCTCTCACCCCAACCAAAATGGCTGACTTGCATCCCTCAAGAAGGACAAAATTTACCCTTGCTTATCATTTCTCAAGGTCCTTCCATTCCTTGGGTTGAATGTCATCTTATCACTAATTCAGAGCATCAGTGTCTCTTCATCGAAACACTGCAAGTCCCCTCTTCACAGCAGCACATCCTACTTACTATTTGCACTTCACTCTCTCTGTTGATTCATTGCATTGCGACCTGCATACACCATGGTGGCACAAGCTCTCTGTAGGTCTGGATCTTTGTTGCATCTACAATGTAAAAGATAAGTCCTGTGGTAGAAACACTGAGAAATGCTTTCTGCAGGGATGTGTAGCTTGAAAGGTACTGGCTGTATAGTTGAGTAAGAAAGACCCTAAATAAGAGAATGAGTTCAGGGTTTGCTCTGTGATTATGAATCTTGAAGAGGTTGATGTGTTTTTCCTTTGTTGTGTTTGTCTTATTGAGGATTTCTATTTCTGTGATGAAAAACCATATCCAAAGCAAACTCAGAAGGAAAGGGTTTATTTGGCTTACATCCTGAGTCACAGACCATTGGGAGAAGCTGAGACAGGAACTCTACCTGGGCAGAAACCTGGAGGCAGGAGATGATGCAGAGGACATGGAGGGGTGTCACTTATTGGCTTGCTTCTCATGGCTTGTTCATCCTGTTTTCTTATGGCACTGGGACCACCAGCCTAGGAATGGCACCACCCAAAACGGGCTGGGCCCTCACCCATTGATAGCTAATTAAGAAAATGCCTTACTGGCCTGCCCATAAGCCGATCTTATTGAAGCATTTTCTCAGTTGAGATTCCTTCCTCTCTGATGACTTTAGCTTGTGTCAAGTTGACATAAAACTATCTAGTATGGGTTCTTATGTAATTAAACACCACTCTTTCCTAAAGTTTCAGCCCAATCTAGTCCCTATCTGATGGTGTTAGTCTTGCTTCTTCATTACCTGCAGCTATTCTCCCTGTTCTCTCTGATTCCTGGGATTCATTATTTACATCATTTAGGGCACTAATCCATGATACTGGATATTTGTCTGTTTATTTACAAGTGTATTCTAAAATTAGATTTAAAATTATTTGAAGAATTTTATGTGTGACTTCTACCATGTGGTTTTGGTGAGTCTATCATAGACTAGAGGTGTGTGTGTGTATACAGACTTGCTATTGCAATAAGCTGTTTTAAAGCAATGCATATTGCTCAGTTGTGTATAGATTGTCCTATTCAACAGTTATTTCCTTCATGTCTAGGAAGTACCATGTTCTGTGGTACCTGAAAGTGACAATGTGCAAATTAACTACCTTCAAGCAACATATAATAAAACTGGGAGAAGCAGTATAGGCACCAGGTACAGTAACTAACACACTAGTATTTACTTATGTGACAACTATAGAGAGAATGGTAAAGAGACAGAAAAAGAACAAACAACAGGGGTGAAAAGAGACAGGTACCACTACAACAGCAAAAGAAGCAGCAACATGCAAGGTCAGCCTTGGGAATGTGAGGAAAGACTCACTAACTATTTACTGGATGAAAACTAAGATATAAATCATATAAGTAACTATAAATGAATAATGAAAATAAAACCTGATTAAAATACAGGTAAAGAACTCAAATTAAATCGTTCAAAGTTTTAAAAAAAAGCAACATGCATGACGAGATGTTTAGCATCTTCAGTTGTCAAGGAAATACAGATTAGAGCCATGATGATCTATCATCCCGTACCTGTTAGGATGATTGAAATGAGAGCCAAAGCATAAGAAGCACAGGAGAAGATGCAGAGGAAAGGAGGCAGTGCACACTGTGGGAGGATGTAAACCAGGGCTACCATTATGGATAGCAATTTTAATACTTCTAGGAAACTAAACATAGACTTGCTATGCAATCTAACTGGGGAGCACACACCAATGGAAAGGGAAGTCATTATGTCTGGAAGACATCTACACTGCTCTATTCATGGCAGATAAATTTAGCACAGACCAGACAAGGAAACAGCCCACATGTCTGTTGACACATGCACACACATGTACATGTGTACATGCGTACACCATGCATGCACAAGCATGCACATGCCATGAACTATTCAACCCAGTGAAGAAGGGCTATTCTGACATTTGTAGCATGGACGAACTGAGAGGAGAAAATGTTAAGTGAAATAGGCCAGGAATAGAAAAACAAATACTGCATACTCTTCTCACAGAAGTGATAACTGTACAATGGCTGAACCATAAAAAGAGAGCAGAGCAGTTGGTACAAGAAACTGAAGGCTTGGGAAACAGAGCTGTGTGTTAATAGCACCCACAGCCAGCTCTAAACTCTCAAGAGCCATAGAACAATGCAATGTTAACAACAATGAACTCTCTGCTTTACATTTATCCAGTGAGTAGGTCTTAAGTGTTCTCATCCTAAAAGCTAATGACAGGAACTGATGGACAAGGCAGTTAGCCTGCTGGTGAAATCATTGTACAAGGAAATTATGTATCTGAACATAATAATAAATACTTGCAACTCTGTCAAGCATACCTCCACAAAACTGAGAAAATACAGGAAGAGACAAAGAATGTATCATGAGAGAAAACCCCAAAGTGCAGAACTCACAGTGAGGAACACCTCTCTGGAGTCTAGTGCAACTTTGAACCTCCATGGATCCCCTGGCTGAGGCCTTTTGGAACAAGCAACATGTTCCTCAACCCAGTTGCTGATTGGTGGTGACCCAAATCCATAATAACTTCAACTAACCACTAGGAGTTGAGCAACAATCCTCTCTGGGGTCCTCATTTGGGAAACCAAAGAGAATAGCACAAAATGTTTCTATGAAATCGGCAGCTTAGTAGAATTAGGCTGCAGAGCCAGCAACCATCTCAGAGTCTCAAGCTTTGATCTGGAATGTGACCATCTGGAAATTTTCATACCCAAGGCCAGCAGAAGAACCTCCAGCAGTGCTCTCTGTGCAGAGAAGCTTTGCTCTTCAGCAAGCCTCTTGGAACCTCCATTTACTCTCAACTTAGGTGAACTCAAAATGATAAGTTTTCATTTTTATTCATAGCTAAATAGCATTCTTGTGTGTGCATACTTGAGTTCACAAAGAGCATGAGCAGGACTGGGCTAGGAAGCAGTGGAAAATGGGGGGTGAGGAGTGGGGAAGGGGGGTTTATTAGTCAGTTCATGGAAATGTAGATTGTTTCCCTTCTTCAGTTTTGTGACTGTTTCTTCAATGAAGACTAGGGTGCAGAAACCTCATGACACTGATATTATCTTGTATTATATGCCCAATTATGGGGTTTCCTGAGATTCTGGAAGTTCTACTTTTAACTCCCACAAGAATTTCTTTCTTAATTTTTGAGAACTTTCCATACTGTTTTCCACAATGTGTGAGTTATACTCACTAGATTCCTAATTCCTGCCTGTAAACTAGATGCAGAGAGAAGGCAATTTGTTAATACTTGGGCATTCTTAAGATTATTTTTGAGTGAATGAGCGCTGAAATATGAGGCAACACTGGTGATGAGTGAGTTGGAATGGATTTCTCCCGATATTTAATTGTCTCTTTCTGTGATGGGCATTAGGAGATGAATTTGCATTTTTGGAGAAATGAGGGCTCAGAGAGGTAAGGAACGTATCCGGTATGCTGAGGTCGTAGTTGAAAAACAACTATTTCCTTGGTCTGATTGCTTCTGTTTTGCTCTTAGCACCAATTATGTTAGTAAACAAGTTGCCCTAACTCTTAAAAAGACACACTGCTGACCTCTCTCAGGCAGTTCCAGGCTCAGTAACCTCCAGAATGTTTCTGAGGGGGTGTCCTAACAGAGGGTCTCCTGAAGCTGTACAAACATGTCTGGGGTTGGAGGCATCATAAAGCACCCACAAATGGAGCTTCAGGAAGCTTTGCCTCTCACCAGCTACAACTGTTCACAGTAAGAAGATGGCTTTGACAAACAGAATAAGAGAAGGAGAAGAGCAAGACAAGAAAATGTAGGGATGGGAAAGTGGGGCTGGAGGGAGAGAGACAGACAGACAGAGACAGAGAGATAGAGAGACAGAGACCAAGACAGAGTTACAGATTGGAGCCTAAAGTTTCTGCTTAAACAGATGTTCACAGCTACCCTAATTAATTGCTTCCAGCTATGACATACCTACATTCAGAATGTAGAGGGCCTGTAGGCTTGGACTTTTCTCCTAACCTACTTTATTTGGGGTTCTTAAACACTTCTACCTCCATTCCGCCCACTGACCAGAGGTAGGGGAGAAGGAAGATTATTAGGTAAAGGGGGTTATAGACCTTTTTAGAAGTAGTTTCTTGGGATGAGTCCACTCTTCTTTGTCCAGATACCAGCAGTCTAGTCCAAAGGCCAACGCCACACAGCAACATGAATCATCATGATTCAGAAGGTTGGGACAAGTCAGTGAAAGCTGCAGGACTCAGTTGGATTGCCCCAAGAAGTTCTCTGGAATGTTTCTCTCTTTTTAGAAATAGTTCCTAGGGGTGATTCTATTCTTTGTTGTCCAGATACCAGCAGTCCAGTCCAAATACCAACACAAAACAGCAACATGAATCAGCACCATTCACCAAGTCAATGAAAACCACAAGTTTCAATTGGATTGCCCCCAAAAGTTCTCCAGAACGTTTTTTTCTCTGCAAAGTCAAGTGTTGAAGCACAAAGACCGGAGCAGCGATATCATTCCAAAAGGCCATGTCTCACTGTCTGTGGCATATATATATCCCTTCTCAGAGTCTACCCACGGGTGTTTTCAGCTCACCAAAGTCAAGCCCCTTGCACCAAACATGCTCACAGTAAAACATCACAAGCCCTCTCACAAGACAGCTTTTATCCAAATGTCACATGACTCAACTGAGTCTTCAGAGAAGCCAGAAAATTCCACTTCAAGGATGGGTTTTTACTTTATCCTTTCCTTCCCTTTCTAAAAAAGATTTATTTATTTATTATCTATACAATGTTCTGCACACCAAGAGAGAACACCAGATCTCATTATAGATGGTTGAAAACCACCGTGTGGTTTTTGGGACTTGAACTCAGGAATTCTGGAAGAGAAACCAGTGCTCTTAGTTTCTGAGCCATCTCTTCAACATCCTTTTCTCTTCTTACACAAAGACCATGGAGAAGAAAGAGAAGGACTGTGTAAAATCATTTCTACTTCCAAGTGCTTGTGCAAACTTGATTAGATATAATTAGGATCAGGGCATACTCCTCACTTTGAGAGAGAGAGAGAAAGAAAAAGAGACAGACAAAGAGAGAGACACAGACGGAGAGAACTTTCCACACTCCCTAGACACCCACATGTGTCTGCAGATTAAGTGCTATTTTCTTCAGAACATGGCAGGACATTATCTTGATCTGGAGCAGAAAACCCAATGAAGAGAGAAATGGAAGAAATGAACCATAAATGCTGGAATCGTTCCACAGTACAACAAATAATAAAGTCCTGCTGTTCGTCACGTAGATCTCTACTCACAATTGCACTTGACCCTTTTAAAAATAGCAGCGGGAGACTATAGTGTTTCTAAGACAGAAGTGTCATCTTCGTTTTTAAACATGAGTAAGCTGTGGGGGCTGCAGCACTAGACATGGAGGCCCGGGAGGGAAGGAGCAGTTGCGTTCGCCTAGAGTTCTAGCAAAGGCTTGTTTATTCATTGATTCCAAGTAGCACATACAGAACCTTTATCATTAGCATTTGGGGGGAGCTATAAAAATACATGGCGTGCAGCTCTTGCTCTGCGGAAATGTGACGGTATATACTGCTTCCCATAGATTTAATAGGCCATCAGAATAGCCAAGTTTATTCATCTCTGTGCCAAATGTCCATGTGTCAAGCACTGTGTAAGATACTGCTGTGGCAATAGCTACTAAAAGTATGGTCTGTCTTCCAGGGCCCACAGTCTGAAAATCAGGTCTGAAGTGGATCTAGAAAGCTGTAAGGAGAAAGAAACAAGGCTGAAAATGGCAAGGAAAAGCCTGACTGCCCTAGCCTCGGTCTTTCCATCTTTCTTTCTCTTTCCATTCTGCAGTCACTCCCCTTTGGGAGAACAAAATTCAGAACTCACCAGAGTATCTGAGGCTGCAGTGAACACATGGCAGTTACCAAAGGATTGCTTCTTGAGGCCTGTAGGGGTGAATCCTACTTATGGCAAAATAGTCAGTAAACTGTCTCCACTCTGGCACCGTGGAGCATGTACATCACTGTTCCATGTCCGTCATATCCCACCTCACTGGAGATGTTCAGAGCCATGAAAAGCTCTCCAGGCTATTATCAAAAATGGAGGACTAGGAGCTTGTGGCTGGACCCGCTGACTCTAAGGCACGTGCTCTGACTCTCACAGTGTGGGGTTTTCTGCACTAAGTGGTGTGGCGCTTCAGGAGCTAAGGAAATGTGAGGCTTCCCAGAGCAGGAAGTGAGCTGAATGATAAGTATAGAAAATATTTAGACAAAAGGTACACAGAACACTGCTGACCAAGACATTCCAGCTGTTGTGAAAGTATAAGATTATGTGGAATATCAAAGCATAGAGATGTCAAAAGTGACAGAGATCAATTCAAGGACATTTAAGGAAGGTCATCTGAACCCTCTATGGCTAGAACTATAAGGGCATTTTGGGGAATAGGTCAAATCCCACGGTGCATCATACGAAGACAGCATTATATCCTTACTGGATTGTGCCTCAAATGGACAGTTTTTGCATCAGTGTCTGAAAACAGTGCAACTGAGCCAAGTTTCTGGGATGATTTTGAGCATGCAGCTGCTTGGACTAGATCTACCAAATTAAAAAAAAAAAAAAGCAACAGTAAGATATTAGGCAGGAGACAGATCTTAGCCGCCTGCCTGATGGGTCAGCAAGCAGAGAGGGCCTGACAAGCAGGACCTGTACCAGTCCTGGATCCTGTAGCCACATCATCCTGGAGACCAGACTTGGCTACAGGTGGTTCATAAAGAAGCCCAATTTATTAGCTGGTGTTAGGGATCTTAACATTTTCCCATGCCCTCCTAGGCTAATAACATTTTCTTAGATAATATGAACCACAAACAACAAACACTCATGTTTCCTCATGGAGGATAGTGTGTTCCAAGCAATGCTAAAGGTGTTCAGCCTTGTGGAAACAAGCATTGGCTCTGGAGCCAACTCTTCATAGTCAAGTCCCCACTCCAAGCAGTAGGCGGTCATGTGACATTGGATGTTGTGAATGTTTGTTTCCTTAATTATCAAATAGAGCTAAGGAAGCATACCTTACTTTATAAGGAGAGGCCAGCCCTCCCAGGGTGGATATATGTAGAAATGAGATAATGCGAATGAAACTCAATGCTATTCCAAGGCAGTGCGCATTTGGGATGCAGAAGAGATAATGAAAGTCATTTTCTAACATAAGGGGAATGTAATTTGCTCCTGCTAGCACACTGCCTAGGACAACCATCACAGTGCTCCCAGGCGCTGGTCTGTATTCTAAGCCTCAAAGACCCCACAAGTACAATTGTTTCATGAGACAGGAAACCCTAGCAACCAGAGGTTGCAGACAAACTTCGGGTGCTGATGAACTTCCACTTCAGGGACGGTCTCTGGCCACCACTCTTGCTCTCAGCATATTGTCAACTATTCAAGATGGTGACACTCAGGTGCATTTCTATTTAAGTGTGCCTTGAACCAGTTTACAGCTACAAAATTAGCCATCTTTACTGCTTCTCTCTTTGAGTACTCGTTGCTTCTTCAGTGGCCTTGAGGCAGTGACAGAATCTCCATAATGTGATGTTCTCAAAGATGTGATCCTGATGGAATCCTCTCAAATACTATTGCTCCTATGAAGATAACATGAACATTAAGGGTAAGGAAAAGTATGGTACTCAGTAAACTCTCATTATCTCTGGCATTGTGATTACTGTAATGTATTGCAATCATTCTCTTACATGGGCTTAGCTCCACTAGACTTAACAGTCTATAGAGACAGGGCAGGGCCTGGAGAGATGGCTCAGTGGTTAATAGCGCTGTCTGATCTTTCAAAGGACCCAGATTCAATTTCCAGCACCAACATGGCAGCTCACAACTGTCTGTAACACAAATTCCAAGGGATCTGACACCTTCATACCAATCCACATAAAATAAAAGTTAAATAAATTATTTGAAAAAAGAGATAGGGCAGGATGTATCCTAAGGCTGGGTTGACTTTGATGTGACTAGAGCATAATCACCTAGACTGCCCCAAAGTAACTCTTGCCAGTTTTTCCACAAAGTTTTTCAGAAAACTATAACTAGACAAGTCACTGTGGTGGAGTGTGAAGCCTAGCTTCTGGGATGTGTCTGATGATGATGTCAGCTGAAGGTGAGCCACAGACATTCCAGCCAGGGTGAAATTACTCTTCTTCTAACCAGTAAGCATGCACCTTTTCTTAGATCCAAATTACAGGTAACCCACTGGACTGCTGCAAAATCCCAGGTCTATCTGCCCCTCTTTCTTCAGTCTCATGGAACCCTGAGGCTGGTTCTCATGCATTAAAATAGTGCTTTTATAAGATAGCAGTAGGTCATGACCCCTGCAAGGTCAAACAACCCTTTCACAGGAGTTGCCTGCGGAAAACACGAATATTTATATTATGATTTATAATAATAACAAAGTTACAGTTATGAAGGAGCAACTAAATTAATTTTAAGATTGAGGGTCCCCACAGCATGAGGAATTATATTAAAGGGTTACAGCATTAAGAACCACTGTTGTGAACAAAAAGACAGCCTACAGACTGGGAAAGGATCTTCACCAACCCTATATCTGACAGAGTGGCTGATATCCAGAATATATAAAGAACTGAAGAAGGTAAAAAGCAATAAATCAAGCAATCCAATTAAAAAATGAGGTATGGAGCTAAACATAGAATTCTCTGTAGAGGAATATAGAATGGCAGAGAAACACTTAAAGAGATGCTCAACGTCCTTAGCCATCAGAGAGATGCAAATCAAAACAACCCTGAGATTTCACCTTACACCCATCAGAATGGCTAAGATCAAAACCTCAAGTGACAGCACATGCTGGAGAGGTTGTGGAGAAAGGGGAACCCTCCTCCACTGCTGGTGAGAATGTAAACTTGTACAACCTCTTTGGAAATCAATCTGACGCTTTCTCAGACAATTGGGAATAACGCTTCTTCAAGATCCAGCTATGCCACTCTTAGGCATATATCCAAAAGATGTTCAAATACACAACAAGGACATTTTCTCAACCATGTTTGTAGCAGCTTTATTCATAATAGCCAGAACCTGGAAACAACCCAGATGTCCCTCAATGGAGGAATGGATACAGAAATTGTGGTACTTTTACACAATGGAATACTACTTAGCAATTAAGAACAAGGAAATCATGAAATTTGCAGGCAAATGCTGGGATCTAGAAAAGGTCATTCTGAGTGAGGTACCCCAGAAGGAGAAAGACACACATGGTATATACTCACTTGTAAGTGGATAGTAGACCTGTAAGATGGGATAAACATCCCGAAATCTGTACACCTAAAGAAGCTAAGAAGAAAGAGGACCCCGGGTAAGATGATCAACCCTCACTTAGAAAGACAAATGGTTTGGCCCTAATTGGTCTTATGTAGGAGGACTGACTTGCTCATCCAGTTCAGTGCTGCTGCAGCCGCCAGGTTAGGAGGTCCAGCTGCAGCTGGAGACTGGGATGGCAGTCCAGATGCCTTCTGGGAAGTCATGGGTGCCCTCCACTGTGCTCTCCAGGCCTGGGAGGCCCAGGGTCTATGAAAGAAGGGGGAGTTAGTATGACATGGAAAGGATAGGAGCTCTACAAGGACCAAATATATCTGAGCACAGGAGTCTTTTCTGAGACTGACACTCCACCAAGGACCATGTATGGATATAACCTAGAACCTTTGCTTGGATGAAGTCCGTGGTAGCTCAGTAACCAACTGTTTCCCATAGTAAAGGGAACAGGGTCTATTTCTGACAGGAACTCAATGGCAGGCTCTTTGACCTCCCCACCCCCCAAGGGAGGAGCAGTCCTGCTAGGCCACAGAGGAGGAGTTTGCAGCCAGTCCTGAAGATACCTGATAAAACAGGGTCAGATGAAAGGGGAGGCAGTCCTCCCCAATCACTGGACTTGGAAAGGGGCAGGGAGGAGATGAGGGAGGGAGGAAGGGTTCAGAAGGGAATAAGGAAGGGGGATACAGCTGGGATACAGAGTTAATATAATGTAACTAATAATAAAAAAATAAAATAAAGAAAACCCACAGAGGTATACACAAAATATACATATATTAATGACTAATTTAAGCATTTTATAATTTTTATATTATGTTTGATAGAGAATGAGCAAAAAATTGCATTTACAAAATTATATACATTTGAATATATATTTATATATGTATATATATATATATATATATATAAAGACAAATGGGATGGACATTGGATGTAGGAGAAAACAAGTAATAGGACAGGAGCCTACCACAGAGAGCCTCTGAAAGTCTCTACCTAGTAGTGTATCAAAGCAGATGCTGAGACTCATAACCCAGCCTTCGGCAGAGTGCAGGGAATCATATGAAAGAAGGGGGAGTTAGTAAGACCTGGAGAGGACAGGAGCTCCAAAAGGACCAAATATTTCTGGGCACCAAATACATGAGACTGTATCTACAACCAAGGACCATGTATGGATATAACTTAGAACCCCTGCTCGGATGTAGCCCATGGTATCTCAATATCCAAGTGGGTACCCTAGTAAGGGAACAGGGACTACTTCTGACATGAACTTAATGGCTGGCTCTTTGACACCCCCCCCACCTGCTAGGCTACAGAGGAGGACTTTGCAGCCAGGCCTGAAGATACCTGATAAGCTAGGGTCAGATTAAAGGGGTAGGGAGAAGATGAGGGAGAGAGTGTGGGATTTGGAAGGAATGAGGGAACCAGATACAGCTGGGATACAAAGTTAATAAACTGTAAATAATAGTAAAAAAAATAAAAAATTAATTAAAAATAAAAAAGAACCACTGCTATGGCAGATTAAGAATAAATAAATACAGAAAAACTAGCCACTGATCTCAGCTAACTGAAATAAGGAGCAACCATGCAAGAAAATCTTTCTGGATGAGGAAAACTGAACCGAAATCTAAGGAATTCAGAATTGATTGCCAGAGAGGGAAGACCAGGAACCTGCCTATCTGCAAAGAAAAAAACTGCAGAGAGAGACCAGAGTATTCATCAGTGACACCAGAGAAGAGAGGGTAGCCCATTCGAGGCCTGAAGTCCCATGTGTGTAATGTAAATTGTTGCCTTGGGGTGAAGGTTCCAAACAGTATTATGTCAGAATCAGCCTCATGTTTCTTGCCAAAGCTGATAATGTGATACTGGGGAGGATCCGATGACACCCCCATGCTTGACAGGTGCTCTACCTTGGAGAGACATCCCTAGCGCTTTCTTAGCTAATTTTGAGACACTGTCTTAGCCACCAGAGCTGGCCTCAACTTTGCAATACCCCTACTTCAGTCTCCCTAGTAGCAAAGATTGCAGCGTGTGCTGTCACACCTTCTTACACTATCTTAATGTCTTCTTAGAAGTGAGTCAACATTTGTTTAATCGATAAACTTACTTTATAAGGAAATTCTCATACTGTAAAAAATAGCCTTTATTGTCTGGCATAAGTATAAGATAATAAAACAAAATAGATTAAAAACAAACCATCTTAATAAGCACTTGATATATTGCCTCCTGCAGGTTCTGAACTGAGATAACTGCTTTTAGCTAATGGTGGAGGTGAGCCAACCTCAGGAATGTGATGTTTATGAAGCCCACCTATAGCTAACTCCTCACCTTGAAGAATGGAGAGGGATCTGGCAGCATGTGACTGTGGGGAAGTGACATAGTGACTGTGAACTTCTCGTGGCATCCTTGAGGTTGCCAGTGGTGAGGGTCCCACCACTTAAGAGCTTCTCTTGGAGTTGTGACATGTTGGGGGAGTCAGAGAAAGTCCAGAAACTTTCTCTGGAGTCCTGGCAGGTATCAGTCACTTTAAAAATCACTCAGTGTTAATGGCAAGGCTCAAAGCCCTATCGTAAACATTCCTTTGGATGTTTCTTTCCCTATAATTAAGCAAAGGCACTAGGAGATAGGGCAACTGGACTTTCTAATTTGACTCTTGTACTGGGTCTTACTGTCCTGGCTCACAGCCATGACAAAATGACTGTTGACCAAACAACCAGAGGACACTGTGTCAGCAATAGCCACCATGAACATGGCCATGAGAAAAATCTGAAGACTGCAGTAATTCCAGTTCATGAAAAGGCTGCCAAGGTAGGACTAGCTCGTTTGTCTTGGCCACTTCACTATCATAAGTCTTCAAGAAATAGAACCTAGCAATCAGCTTTATCTAGAGGAGGGTGTGCCTGGTGGCCTAGCAGAGGGATTGCTATGAAGAGCAATATCTTCATATCTAACAAAGGGATAATGCCCAGAATATAAAAAGAACTCAAAAAGTTAAACAGCAACAAATCAAGTAATCCCATTAAAAAATGGGGTGCAGAGCAAAACAGAGAATTCTCTGTAGAGGAATATCAAATGTCAGAGAAACACTTAAAGACATATCCAACATCCTTAGTCATCAAGGAAATGCAAATTGAAACAACCATGAGATTTCATTTTACACCCATCAGAATGGCTAAGATCACAAACCCAAGTGACAATACATGCTGGAGAGGATGTGGAGAAAGCGGAATCCTCCTCCATTGCTGATGGGAATGTAAAATTGTACAACCACTTTGGAAATCAATCTGGTGCTTTCTCAGGAATAGTGCCACCTCAATGCCCAGCTATACCACTTTTAGGCATATACCCAAAATATGCTCAAGTATACAACAAGGACATTTGTTCAACCATATTTATTTGTAATAGCCAGATGTCCCTCAACTGAGGAATGGATACAGAAATTGTGGTTCATTTACATAATGGACTACTACTCAGCAATTAAAAACAAGAAAATCATGAAACATGCAGGCAAATGGTGGGAACTAAAAAAGATTAGCCCAGAAGCAGAAAAACACAGATGGTATATACTCACTTATAAGTGGATATTAGATTTATAATATAGGATAATCATACTAAAATCCATACACCTAAAGAAGCTAAGCAAGAAGGAGGACTCTGGGTAAGATGATCAATTCTCATTCAGACAGGCAAATGGGATGGTCATCAGAAGAGGGAGTAAACAGGGAACAGGACTGGAGCCTATCACAGAAGGCCTCTGAAAGACTACCCAGGAGGCAGAGCGCAATGAATCTTATAAAAGAAGGGGGAGATGAAAGACCTGGAGGGGACAGGAGCTCCACAAGAAGAAAAACAGAAGCAAAAAATCTGGGTACAGGGGTCTTTTTTGAGACTGTTACTACAACCAAGAACCATGTATGGAGATAACCTAGTACTCCTGGACATATGTAGCCCATGGCAGGTCAGTGTCCAAGTGGTTTCCCTAGTAAGGGAAACAGGGGCTGTCTGTGACATGAACTCATGAGCTGGCTCTTTGATCACCTCCCCTGAGGGGGGAACAGCCTTACCAGGCCACAGAGGAAGACAATGCAGCCAATCCAGATGAGACCTGATAGACGAGGGTCAGATGGAAGAGAAGGAGGACCTCCCCTATCAGTGGACTTAGTGATTGGCATGGGAGGAGATCAGGAAGGGGAGGTGAATTTGGGAGGGGACAAGGAAGGGGGCTATAGCTGGGATACAAAGGGAATAAATTATGATTAATAAAAATATATAAATTAATAAAGAAAGAAAAAAGGAAGAGAATTTCCAAGCTGGTGGTGCAGAGGCCACACTGTGTCTTAAGAGCAAGACAGCAGTGACTGCACAGTGGGGGGGAGGGAATAGTACTAAGTGGTTAAGGCTATATGATTAGTGCAAACACAAGCATTTCTTTACACAAGAGATGCTCAAACATTTCTTTGTCTGACTGTATAAGTCAGCTGGCTAGTTGGCTTTCTGTGCGAATGGGCTGAGAGCCATTCTTTGTGCTTTCTCTCTTGGTATCACAATGCCAGGAGCAGTAAAGGTCTTTGGGGACATGGTCTTTTCTCAAGTCTTTTCAGCAGTGTGGTCTAAACTGGTAATACAAAGAAAGCATCCCAGATAACAGTGCACTGTGACGGCAGTGGAGTAGGAGTGGTGGCTGCAGCTGAGCAGTCAAACAGCCAAACCATGGAAGCAGCCTGGCTGCTGGCCACTTACCAGCTGCAAAAAAACAGCCAAAGAGTTCTCAGGTGTCTCTGGCAGGAAGAACAGCAGATTAGAGGAGTAACAAGAGCAGGTAGAGGGCTGAGGTCAAAAGACAGTAGTGACCCAGAAAAGAGAAGATGTAAGTCCTGGTGGCCAAAAAAATTTTAGAGAGCTACCAAGCCAGAAGAAACAAGAGTCTCAGACACCCCAGGACAAAAGCTGTGATTCTGGTTGCTATTAAGGGTTGGGCAATCTCTGTACCTAGGCTCATAGAAATGCTGGGCCACTTGTAGATGTAACCATGACAATACCTGAGGTCTTCATAAGGAGTATAGTAATAAAGGAGGCCACCTGCAGCTGTTGCCAAAGACAGAAGTTGCCAAGGCACTGAAGAGCTTCTCCTTGCATACCCGTAACTTCTATCTGGGTGTACAAAAGGACACAGTCAGCCGATTGGTACCAGGATGAAGGAAAGTCTTTGAAAAATGTTTGGGAAGTTCATACATTTAGAGCATCTTTCTGTCTGTATCGTGGATGAGAATTTATGAAAGCAGACTGAATTTCTAGGTATCACGTGAAAGGAAGCTGTTATAGCCCAAGTGACAAGGATAGAGGTCTGACTAAAGAAATGTGCTTAGTGTTGGTAGGAGAGAAGCTGTCGATGGACTCTTCAGAAAATGTTGATTGTGCATGGTAATTGAATGAACAAAGGCTCTGAGATGGTGGTGGTGTGGTATAGAAGGGGTCCCACAGGTAATGTCTTCTGTTCTCTGAATTTGACTGTCACATTCTCCCAGGTTTCCAGACCCTTTCTACTGCTTTCAGGTGGTTTCGACTTCCAGGGCATATAAGTCAGACCATGGGAAGAGTTCATGCTTTGAACCCTTGTCCTTATTGAAACTGTAAAGATGGCAAACAGACTAAAGAAAGAAAAGCCAATTTATCTCTTGTTCTCCATCCAGATGAAACTGTTTAAAGGAAATTCAAATGCAAGGAAAATGACACCTTGACAATTCACCCTGAGAATTCCAGGAACCCGGGAAGAGGTTTGTGGAGTTCAGAAACTATCAGACATTCTTGCTTTTAGTTAATATTTAAGTGAAGTAAGAAAGTTTTGAGCAAAGCAGATGTCTGAACCTTTGATCATTTCTCAGTTATTCTGGGAAAATAATCTCTTTGGCCTCACGTGGCTCAAGATCAGGCATGAGAACTCTTCATTTGAGTTATCGGTGAAGATTGTCAAAGAGTCTCCCTACAAGTTACAGGCTACTGTTATTGGCCTTAATTATCCCACAGAGGTAAGTTGCCATTGCTAAAGACACCAGGCCCCCGGAAAGAAGTCTTTAACCACCATAGTAGAATCCCTGCTCTTTCCCAAAGGGTCAATGGCTGTCACAACAGACTGTCACATCCTGGAAATTATTCTAGTCACCTTAGCTCCCTGATTCAGATGAAATTAACAGTTATAGGTAGAAGCAGGGAACAACCCCTGAGCTAGCTCATATTATGTTGTAAATGACTGTGCATAGATTATCTATCTAGAACCAGAAATAGTTTGTGAGGGTCAGAGCCTAGGAATTTAATTTGAGATAGAATGTGCATCTTTTCCTTCCTATGGGGCATCCTAAATGAACAGAAAACAAGACTCTAAAGTTCTACTGATTGTGTGAGAGTGAATGATAGAGGACATGACTCAGGAAATGGGAAAAGGAAGTTCTGTTTAGGGAAGTGGGGGGAGATAATAATAAAGAGGGTGAAATTACAGTAGAGGTGTCTGAAAAAGACATAATAAATTACTATTTGTTGTGGATATAAATATCTTTTTGTTTGGTTCCAGGTATGGGATTTGGGACTGATTCAGATGGTCCACTGCAGCAGATTATTTGCTTCATGTAGGCTCTAAAAGGAGCTCTCTACCAGCTGCGGATAGTTTGACTCTGAGGACTCTGTAGAGACAATAAATGCCAGAGTCCAGAGAGCATGAAGGAAAGAACGAGGCTGCCCTGCTTCCCTCTTGTTGCTCCTAGTTGCTGTTGTGGAATAAGAAGTTGGAGATCTGCTGAAATAAGGATTGGATTGGCTCCAAGGAATCTGACAACCCTGATAAGCAGGAAGCAGCTAAGAAATAAATGCACTCCCTCTCCTACTAACTGTTTCTCTCTCCTACCTGGTTTTGGGGTAAAGGAAGAGATTGGTGTAGAGTACAGAGAAAAAGATAAGCACAAATAAAAGAGTTTTTAAAATAGAATGACAACTATTAACTGTCTACCAAAGGAACTATAATACACTTAAGTCTGTGTATAAACACACACATACACAAACAAGTAATGAAAGATAAGCCATGAATTTGAAAGAGAGAACAAGGGGCTACATGCAAGGGTTTGGAAGGAGAAATAGGAAGGGAGGAAATGATGTAATTATATTATAATCTCAAAGGAAGTAATAATTTAAAAAAATGAAGAAGAAAAAAAGAATATACCCAAGTCACACTGGCAGTGTGTTAATTAGCCATGGAACCAGTGAAGGCCTGAAACCAGAGCCTTTCAAGAGTGATGTCATGTGTTCGTTCTATGATGTTCATATTGAACACACAATAAGGAGGTGGAAGAAAGCATGGAGTACTCCAAACAGGCCCATGAGCCTTTACTGGTGAGCAGACTAGTCACATTGCCAGATGGTTCTTGTGAGAACGCAAACTTCTTTGAGGAGGAAGAGGGAAAGGCACACACAGGAAAGTGACTACCTTTTCAGAAATTAGAGGAACACTAAGAGTTTTTTCCTCTCAAAAATATTTTGAAAAAGTAGCTGTTCCTTTCTCTTCATTCTAAGTGTGTTGATATCTTCTAAGTGGCTGTTACTTGAATTTGTTCATGTTGAAAAGTTCCTACTTGAACTTTTCTGCTTGTTGATTTAGTGTTGAACTTTATCCACTTAAACAGATTGAGAATGCTTTTAATTAGAATTAAAGGTACTTCTTACCTCTGGGAAGAGAGGTCAATGGATATTGCAAATTGTGGTCACTCAGAATCCTTAGAGTCAATGAGAGCCAACAGGGCTTTAGGAAATTGTACTGCAGTCTTCTATGTCAGGGACTCAAAATCACCCACAGGGGTTACAGAACATCATCCTCACTCTGTGTATGAATAGCTTCGGAACACCTAATTTGCAGTAAAACTTGATGTCCCTGTTCAAATCAGACCTCTTATATGTGAAAGGGACTTAGGTTTCCACCTTCCACATACTGCTAGTCAAAAAAGAGTGCATTTAAAACAATGCTGCCAGCGCAGGGTCTCATTAGAACGCCCTGAACCCCTGACCGAGTTGTTCCAGGATGCCCCTCTGCAACCATATTAGCGTTTGCAGCTGTTTTAAAATACAGCTGTTTTAAAATCAGTATTTTAAAATACAACCCTTCCACATGTCTGGTCCCAGGGATCAGCCTGCACTAGGAGACCCCTGATAGGAAATTCCAACTCCCTCTTCTCTTGAGACCTTGTTTTCAAGCTACATCTCAGCCACATTTAATAAGTTTACTATGAATCGTAAAGGCAGTGTTTTATTTTTTTCCTGCTGGAGCAGACAATAATTGAGCAAAGATGAGGTGCCCATTAAGTGTATTGAGGTGTGAAGGATGATGGCCCCCCAAAAACCATTCCTAGTGAAAACATCAAGTTTTCTTTCACACCGGAAAAATCACACAGCAGCCAAAAAGAGCTGAACTCTGTATTTTGGATTACGCTGCACGTGTGGCCAGGTAAGTGTTTCTGCTCCAGGACTGGGTCCACCATGCTGCCTTCCAGCCTATCACAGCGGGATGTCTCAATTTCAGTGGGTTCTTGATACTGAATACCACACCCTTCACTAGCCACTAATTAAGTGAGTAGTAACTACAGGGTCTACTTGTGTCTAACACTGTATAAGGCACAGTTTGCAAACAGTGAATAGATCTAACTTTTCCGATTTTATTTTTTCTTTGAGAGATATATCAATTTCCGCGATTGTATCCTCAGCGCCTGAGATTCTCTCTTCCATCTCTTGTATTCTGTTGGTGATGCTTACTTTTGTGGTTCTTGATATCTTCTAAGTTCTCCAACTCCAGAGTTTTCTCTGTTTGTGTTTTCTTTATTGATCCTAATTCTGTTCTCATATCTTGCACCATTTCCTTCATCTGTTTGAATGTGGATTCCTGTCTATCCATGATGGTCTCTATTTTTTGTTCATTTCCTCTTTATGTGTCTCGAATAACTGCATAATTATAGATTTAAGATCATTTTCCTGTGCTTCTCCTGAAGTAGAATACCCGTTGATTTTTGGAGATTCTGGTGAAGCCATGATGTCCTGGTTTTTGTTGCCTGTATTCTCATGCCAGCCTCTAGCCATCTGGTTGTCTGTAGCCTTGACTGATTATTCTTGGAACCTGTACTGCAGACTGGATCTACCTGTCTCTGGAGTCTTGAGTAGTCTCCTCTGTAACCACTGCTGGCTCCCTGTTTGTGACCCGGGTAGCTGGGGCACAGGCAGAAAGATCTCTGGGTCTAGAGCTGCTCCAGTGTCCTAACTTGGCTCCTTAAGATGGTGGAGGATGGAATTTGGGTCCCAGGCCTGGCTCAGCTCCGCTGGGTTTACTGATTGTGCTGGCTGCATTGTTTCTGACTCATGTGAGCTAGGCTGCTGGGGAGTAGGCAGAAAGATCTCCAAGCCTAGAGCTGCTCCAGTGCCCTGCAGGCCTCCTTGGGGAGGAGGACAATGGAACTTGGGTCAGGTGCATAGCTCAGCTCCACTGGGTTCTCTGTGCTGGGCTTGCTGTTTCTGGCCTATGTGAGCCAGGATGCTGGGG
The DNA here is from genome assembly GCF_907164565.1 of Psammomys obesus. Lineage (NCBI taxonomy): Eukaryota > Metazoa > Chordata > Mammalia > Rodentia > Muridae > Psammomys > Psammomys obesus. The sequence continues at coordinate 6,920,422 of NW_026585742.1, forward strand.
CGCTGGTGGATAGATCTCTGTGCCTAGAGCTGCTCCAGTGTCCCAGAGGCTTCCCTTAGATGGTGGGGAATGGAACCTGTGTCCCCTGCCTAGCTCAGCTCTGCTGTGTTCACTGTCTCTGCTGTGCTGGCTGATTCTGACCTGGGTGAACCAGGCAGGAGGAGAGTAGGCAGAATGAAGCCACACCTCCCCTTCAGTACCAGAAGGTATCCCCTCCACTGGACAGTGAGAGTGAGTGCCACTAGGCGCTGAGACCTGGAAGGTGTCCACAGGATGTTGAGTGTGGTCTCCTGGGTTTGGAAACAGGAGCCTCTAGTACCCAGAAGGTGTCCAGGTTTGGAGTCCACCTACAGTACAGGAAGGTATTCACTCCACAAGCAGTGAGAGTGAGCGCCCAAGGTCAGATGTGCCTGAGTCTGGTTCCAGGAAGGTATCCACAGAAAGTGGGCTTGGATGGTGGGGGCCTAAGGCTGTGGGGTTAGAACCACGCATGCCCCACCACTGCCTGTCCTGGAAGGTAGCCGCAAACGGTGTGTTTGGGTGGATGGGTGGCCTAAGGCTGTAGGGAACGAGCACCCTGTGCAAGGGGCAGGTCCTAGGAAAGTATCCAGTGATGGTGGGTTCGAATGGGTGGCCTAGGGCTGTGGGGTCAGAGCAGAGGGAACTGCTGCCACTGGTTCAGGTGGATTCGGGCCAGTGGTCTAAGGCTGCAGGGTAGGAGCCTCCCCCAACATGGGCTGCTGCTGTAGGTCCCAGGAATATATCCACAGATGGTGCGTTTGGGTTAGTGAAGGGCTGCCAGGTCAGAGCCCAGAGAGCTGTAGCCGGTCCCAGGAAGGTATCCACTGATGTTGTGATTGGGAGGGTAGCCTAGGGTGCAGCAGTGATGGGCAGGCGCCCAGGAATTTTTCTGGCATTAGCCAGGTGACCTGATGATGAACCTTCAGGTATCCCTGTGGATTCTCCTCTCACCTGAGAAACAGACATCAGGATTTTCAGATCCTCAGAACAGCCTGCTGGTCACCTAGCTCTCACTGCTGAGCTGCCGTTAGATATCCTGTGTGGTCCGCGCCACCATCTTGGATCACGAATAGGATTTCAACCCTTCTCCAAAGGTCGTTTATTTGTGCAACTGTGTCAAATACTGGGGAAAAAAACTGTGAGTTGAATCATTAGAGGTTTTTGTGATTTTGGACATTCTCTGTGTATAAACTGATGGCATGACTGCTCCATGGTATGGTAAAGAAGGTTTTTATTGTAGCTTTGAGAGAGAGAGAGAGAGAGAGAGAGAGAGAGAGAGAGAGAGAACAGGCAGAGGTATCTGGAAGAGCCCAGAGCCGGGAAAGAAAGGTGCAATCTGAATATGAGCAGCACACTGGATATGGCCAGGGCTATCTACGAGAAAGAAAAGAATATTGTGGGATACAAAATAGAGAATGAGAAAAGCAGGAGGGGAGAGAAGGGAGGGAGGAAGCTATGGAGAGTAGCAGGGTATAAAGAGAATGAGTAGATTGAGGAAGGGAAGGCTGTGAGCTGGAGGGAGTTTTGGACAATAGGGGAGGAGAGAAGGGACAAATAGGGGGCTAGCATGGAGTTTGAAATGTAGATCATGTACTTGTGACATTGACAGAGCTTGTCACCACATATTTCTCTTCTGCCAGAGGTAAGGGAAATGACTCTTTTTGGTAGAGGGTGACCAGTTTCACACGATCCGGAGGAATGCTGACTTTTCATCTAACTGCCAGATATCCTCCTATAGCCCAGATTAGGTTCACTAGACTTCCTTTTGTAGTTTGGAGAATTGGAGTTTCCATTGGACTTAACACTCATATGGGTCTCAACAATTCAGCAATTGTTTGCCAAGGTGTGTTGCAGGGGAATGAGTAGGGTAACACAAAGCAGCAAATAAACTAAGGGGTTGAGATGGGCAGAGTGGACAGAGAGGCTGGAGGAGCAGACAGGGAAGCAAGAGGCTGTGGATTATGTTCCTGACCTTATGGCAGTAGGAACCTACTTTCAATAAGCTGATGTGAATAAGTCTTTGGAATAAAGAGCAAAGAAGGAGTCAAGCAAATACAAAGCTTCTGGGTAAAGGATGTATGAAGATATGGACTGTTACTGGGCAGGAACCCAAGAGCTTGCTCTAAGACACAATGAGTTTGAAGCTGCTCTAGGACATCTAAATACCAAGCTCCAGCTGGCAATTGAAGATAAGGGGCTGGTGCCTGAATAAAGAAAGCAATCTTCAGTTTTCAAGCAAGAAGGATGCATCAGGGCCATGAAGTGCGAAGTGAGGGGAATACTGAATTCTCTGACATTCTCTGAAGGTAAAATAAAAACAGAGCCAAGAGAATCTGGGGCTTGCCAGTGACTTCTATGCAAGGAGATGATGCTCACATTCAGTAATGTGAATGTGGTTACAAGGGAAGACCCAGCCCAAGCCCCTGTCTTCCCTGAATTACCTTCCATCTTGAGCAGTCACTCTCACTCTGAGATTACATTCTAGTGGACAGTCCTTTATCCCTTTGGGTAACAGTTTCGATGTCTCAAGTCAGTGTCCCAAAGTCAACACCGTTAAATGTGTTACATCTTCTACAGTACTCATTAACACTTCCTTGAATTCAGGGCTGAACTGGACCCCTGTCTCTTTGAACAGCCCTTTGAACAACGTCTCCCTCAGCTCTGATAAAAACCTAGGGTGTAAGAGAAGTTGACCCTCTCTGATGAGAGCTCTTTTGAGGCTTATTCTGAAATAAGCCTGCCCCACCATTCCCCACTGTCTCTGAGTTGCCTCCTTGCTTTTATTCCTTAAAGTACATGTGTAAATAGTTCATGCTTGGTTTTAATGAGACTGGAATTTCAGCCTTCTGTCCAGAGCACTGCCACGTTGGACCTGTGGTGCTTTGGACAAATCAAAGCTCTTCCACCTCAAAGGAAGCTCTTTATGCACATTTCCCTGTATTGTCCAATTAGCTCAAATGGGAAATTCTGCCAGGGGGAAACTATGCAGAGGGGAGATACATTCGCCCTTTAAAACAGTGACCTTTTATTTTCATATTTTATTCATCTTTTCTTAATAGATGAGCTTAAACTCCTTGCTATTTAAACTGTATTACTGATTCACTGAAGTTACTATAAAAACATTAAAACTTCTTATTCAACACTATAACCATCTTATTAGTTTTTACTTAATAAATTGCAATTTATTCTTCTGATTATTAAGCAGTTATAGCTCCTTATTATGCCAGACTACAAAAGATAGAGCAATTCAGGGGCAGCACAGAGAATCTGTACTTAATGTTATCTAACAGGAAATTGTAAAACAAACAAACAAAAACAAAACAAAACAAAAAAAACAGAAACACAAACAAAAAAAACAACAAGGCATTAACTGCATAAGATCTAGAGTAATGGACTAGGTTTATCACATCGATAAAATAGGCCTAATTAAAATCAGTTTCCTGTTTTTAATTTTTTATTTAACTTTTTATTAATTATACTTTATTCACTTTGTATCCCCCATAAGCCCCGCCCTCCTCCCCTCCCAATCCCACCCTCCCTCCCCCTTCTTCACGCATGCCCCTCCCCAAGTCCACTGATAGGGGAGGTCCTCCTCTCCTTCTTTCTGATCTTAGGCTATCAGTTCTCATCAGAAGTGGCTGCATTGTCATCTTCTGTGGCCTGGTAAGGCTGCTCCCCCCTCAGGGGGAGGTGATCAAAGAGCAGGCCAATCAGATTATGTCAGAGGCAGTCCCTCTTCCCATTACTATGTAACCCACTTGGACATTGAACTGTCATGGGCTACATCTGTGCAGGACTCATACTCCAACCAAGAACTATTCATGGAGATAACCTAAAATCAGCTTTCTTATCTGATATGTTGTCTAGAAATATGGAAACCAATAAGTGAACAGCACACAAACAGGCTTCCAGAATCATCAGCCCATAGTTATCATGATAGTAATATGATTGTCATCACAAACCCAACACTCTATTGGTTTAAGAGTCAGGTTTCTAGAGATTCTGCTGCTCCTAGGAATGCTGATTTTGAATGTGCCTGGGATTGTTTTAGCTTGAGGATATGAAAGGAGACCTATAGCTAAGGGGTTTGCTTACATTGTTTATTTGTGATGGACTACAAATCAAGGGGAAGGGAGACTGGGGAGGAGCAAATTAGCGGTGCCCAAGTAAAAAGGTAACCACTATCGATAGCAAGGACAAAGCTGCTGGAGTTCTCTGAAGGTCTAGTGGCCACTGGGGCAGGAACCAGACATCAACTCCTACTCTGCCATGGAATGTTATACCTGAAGCCTGAGCATTATCCCAGGGACTTCAGGATAAGAATTCTACCTCTGTCTAGAGCACCTTCAGACAGGGGACAGGATACGAGGAGTGCTACAGAAGGCCTCTGTGGCTTCCAGAGAAGGCCAAGGGTACAAAAAAGAACATCAATTTGGGCCTGTGAAATCTTGGTTTTTAATCCCAGCCTCTTCTCCATAAGATACATTGCCAGTCCATCACTGGCTTCCAACTTTAGCTTCCCCAGCTGTTAATTGGGGACAATTTCTGCTTAAAATATATTTTATAATACAGTATTATATCCTCTAAGTGGAAAATACTATAACTAGGTTATTAAAATATATGATCAATGTCCTGGGAAAAGGCTCTCCATGTAAAGTTCAGCCCATAATCAGGATCATATTTGTTTCTAATGTACATCAACCTTTTGAAGTATATGCAGAGTTGTATAATTAGAACAAAACATACTCAAGACATTTGTGAGTCACTGATTCTAGTTGATAATAGATGACTTTTGTTTTTCTGTCTACTTTCTTTTTATGTCCCAAATTATCTACAAAGAATATATAGTGCTCTATAATCAAAAAGAGGCAAATTTTATACTTTCATTTTTTTCAGGGTATTTGTGAGGTTAACAGCTAATTATGCAAAATAACATATGATGGCACATGACACAGAAATTTTGCTTTGGGCATTAACATTGAAAAAAGAATGCTCTACTAATTAAATGACTGGTTACTGGGAAAGACATTGGACATTTATATTCTTTCAATTCTCATATCAATCTTACCTTGTAGATATTGACACCATTGTAGACATTTAAAAATCCAGAGAATTATTATGAAAATAGATGCTTATTAAAGAAAACAAAGGATAGCTCTTAAGGAATCATTCAGAATTAAGTTCAATTTCTTTAAAAAGAAAAAAGTAAAAAAGAAGGGTAGAAAAGAAGGAAGGAGGAAGAGGAGAAGGAGAAAGGGAGTAAGGAAGGAAAGAAAGTAAGAAAGAAGGAAGGAAAGAAAGAAAAAAATAAAGAAGAATGAAAAACACTACAAATTGGATGTGGCTTGAATAACTGTGACACCAGTGGAACAACGGTTAAAATGAACTGTACAAGGATCACTTTATCTTATCATGGTAGACATCACGATGGGCCTTGGGGATTTGAAGTGCTGCTTGCAAAGAAAATTTCTGTGCATCTCTGAAAGGCTGTTTTCTTTTGTAATAATAAAGGAAGGCTAGAGACAGGCATTTTAGCCTGCAAAGACTTCATAGCTCAAAGAGGAGTGTGAAGGAAGGATGAATCTCAGAAAGCCCTGTCACAGGCCATGGTGCAACAAAGAATAAGAGGAGGCTTGCCTTTACAGCAAGTACAGCATGAGAAACACAGAGAGCTCTGCTGTGGACGGAATGCTGTCACCTTGTTTTATTTTGCTCTCAGTAAAGCCAAGGCCCTTCTCTTGTTTGTTAGTGTTGTTGGACTGCCAATTTATTTTAAAACCTTGGAAACTTAATTAGGCAAGCTTCTATGGCTATAGCCTAGCAACTTTATACACTCTCTAGGCAGCTCCTCTGGTCTCTTTTTAGTGAACTTTATTGTTCAGAAAAAAATCAAATAGAAAAGTTCTAAGATTGTCACCATGAAACTCAGTGAAGGACTCCTGTATTTTCAGCTTTTTTTTTTTTCAAACAACAAAGGGCTGCAGCTCTTATTTGTTATGAGTGGAGGTTTTGTAGATAAATAAGTTCATTTTCACAGTGCGTCCCTGATTCTGTTTTTTGTAAGCCAGAGGGATTCTCAGAAAGGAAGATGAACAACTCCATTTTTTCTGTTTTCATCTGCCTTGGCATAGTGACACAGTGGCAAACAGGCTTGTATTCCTTCTATTCACACTACCTCTAACTTAAAGGCATGGCTCGGATGAACAAAAGACTCTGTGTCCTAGTTAGAAAACTAACCCCAGTACCTGGGGCTGTTAACATCTAGTCCCCCACTAATGGCCTTGTTTTTATAGATGTTGTTCCTTGCAGAGGAAGGAAAATCCAGATTCAACATCACACACACTATGGTTTTAGCACCGTTCACAGCTCTAATCTGTGACTCTTTCTTTGATGTGACTCGTGGTCCTCCTTATCCTTTCCCAGTTCCTATTCTCTTGTGGTGTGTGAATTTTTGTATGAGTTATTCAGGGTGTCTTGGGGAAAGAGAAACAATCATATGACCATAATAGTGAGTGTGAAATGATAAAATTAGAGTAAGAGAAATATGGACAGGAGACTGTGCAAAAGCTGTGATTATAGCTTGGGTGTTCCCTGAGAGAAGGAATGCTTAATTTAAAAGAATATTTTGGGCCAACATATTTCATCAGTAGAGTACAACCTCAATACTCTGGACGCTCGGTTAGGGGAATCATGAATTCAAGTCTACCCTGAGCTACATTAAATTATCTGCTCAAAACAAACAAGCAAACAAACCACATGTAAAAAGAGGTTATTTGGATAAGAATATGGCCATGGATGCCAGCTTGAAAAGGCCCTTCAATCTCCTTCAGTCTAGGGGTACCAGAATTCCAGCCACAGAAGGACTGGCCTCCTTGCAGGGCATGGGGCTTTGCAGACCACCTTGTGGTCCAAATTAAGAACTCCACCTATACAGGAGCTCCACAAGGACCAAATATATCTGGGCACAGGGGTCTTATATTAGACCGTTTCTCCAACCAAGGACTATGTATGGATATAACCTAGAACCTCTGCTCAGATGTAGCCCTTGGTAGCTCAATATCCAAGTGGGTACCCTAATAAGCAGAACAGGGACTGTTTCTGACATGAACTCAATGGAGGGCTCTTTGACCTCTCTCCCTCTCCCCCACCCCAAGGGAGGAGCATCCCTGCTAGGCCACAGAGGAGGACTTTGCAGCCAGTCCTAAAGATACTTGATAAACCAGTATCAGATGAAAGGGGAGGAGGTTCTCCCCATCAGTGGACTTGGAAAGGGGCAGGGAGGAGATGATGGAGGAAGGGTGGGATTGGGAGGGAAAGAGGGAGCGGGATACAGCAGGGATACAAAGTTAACAAACTGTAACTAATATTAAAAAAATTAAAAAAAAGAACTCCACCTATGCCAATTTCTTTGGTTCTGTGTTGCTGTCAGCTTACAGGTTCTGGTTGTTTTCTGGGCTCAGGGACAGGTACCAGAGACAGAAAGAGGAAGCACCATTAACTGTTAATAGAACTTCTGACACACCATCAATCATCAGCCTGATTAGAAGTTATAGGGAAACACTGATGTGTTGGCAGCAAGAGCAAGCCTTTTATTTTGTTCTATGACACATGTGTGGCCTCCTGTTAGATGAGGCAACCTCCTCTTAGGTCCAGTGCCTGAGAATGTTGGGCTGAACTTCCAACACTGATGGTGTTTTACCTGCAGCAGGCTATTTTAAAGTGAACCTCTAGAGCTCCAAAGAGAGGAAGTTCTGGCATGAACAAACAGGGCCTAGTAGCAAACTCTGGGAGATGGTTTGAATTGTCAGAGGCACCATATACCAAATGGGACAAATCCTTGCCCATCCCCATGGCTGGTTTTCCTGAGGATCACTCCTTTCATCCTGGCACACACATCCTGGTTAGAAGGCCTCAGCCAAGGCTTATGAGTGCTTATAAAGAAAGTCCTTAGTGCCCACTAGCACAGGGGAGGCACATGAACTCTGAAGGCTATGGGTGTTGAGCCATTGTCCAGCAGCATCAACAGTACCACAGAGGCCTCACCCACACCCAGCTGCTCACCTAAACAGTTGGGTGAATGCTTCTGAGTTCTGCATCAGTAGAGTTCATCAGTAGAGTACATGTGGTGAGGACTCAGACATTTGTGGTGGTTCTGATGATGGTCTGCATGTTGATGATGGTGGTGGTTCATTCATAATAGGAAAGTGTTGAAAACTGTGACCATAAGAGTGTTTTTCAACCACCTTTCTCAACTTGGTAAGACTTGCTTTTATATTGAATATTATTAAGGAAGCTAAGTAACAGCTCAGGATTTAGATGACAAAACAACCTCTTTAGATGAAGGCTAAAGATGGAGTCATGGCCTAGTTGTCTCCCAGAGGCCATACGTGATTCTATCTCTCAGGAGAGCAACTTTGCAGCTCTAGCCAGGCCTGAGCCTATAGGTGTTAGGTGTCCAAGTGGATAACCTGCCCATTTGGCCTGATGACTGACAATCTCATTAATTTTTGAAGCTTCTGTCTTTCAAAGGATTTCAGATATGTGCTGTCAAATTGAAGTCATCAGAGGCAAGGAAAGAAGATACAGATATGACAGAAAGGATCTTGGTCAGGGATTTGAATGTAACACCAACAACAACTACCACTGTTCAGATAAAGCTGTTTTTAGCTCCTCTTGTTTTTGTTTTTTGTTTTTTCAAAAGAATCTTTATTAATTTAGATAGGTGAACTCAGGCCACAATGATGATGGGCTGGTGTTCTAAAAGAGAATTTATATGTTGCAACAGCTAGCTAAATGCTCTCAACAACATCAAGCATAGTACTCTAGGCATACCTCAGGATGGGGCCCCCTGACTTTGCCTTATGCTGTGTGGCTTTGCCTGGCTCTTTCTGGCACAGAACAGGGCTGGTCTATGTGGATATCAGCTAACTGGCTTCAAAAACAATGGAATTTAGGTTATGTGGCTTCTCCACAAAAGTTCCTGTAGCTTCACTTTATTTTCTGAGACTGCACACTTTTGACAAAGTCAGATGTTATGATATGGAGATGCATGAAGCTGTCTCCAGAGGTCTATGCAGAGTTACAAAGGCCTCCTGTCAAAACCCATAATCACTCATATCCATGTTTGTAGTCCCTTTGGCTACTTTGTGGGTTCCATCCTTCTCTGCCCTTTTAACCCTCTACCACTGGATAGGAGAGAAAAAAGGACAGAGGGGAAATGGGCATCTTTATCCTTAGACTACTTTCTGCTGATTAGAGGTCAAGCTCCTTGTAGCAAGTTTGATCTTCACCATCAGGCTATCTAATTTCTTGTTGTTGTTTCTTGTTTGCACATGCCTATTTAACAAACTACAATCAATAGCAACCACACCTATCAGGGCACCAGCACTTATATGTCCTCTGAAAGGGTCCCAGAATTCCCAATATCACACTCTTGAAAACTACCTACAGCTGGCAAAAATACACCCTTGCTCAAGCATGAGGCAAATCATAGTCACCTGTTGTGAAGCAGTCTGATAGCCCCATACCTGGGATTAAAATGAATACATATTCTCACCATATTTCTGTGCTTTTTAAAGAAACCAAAATTTTCACTACACATGTGGGCATGTTTTTGTGGGATTGGTCCTCTAGCTCTAATCAAGCCTTCACATTGGTAACAGCTGACATCATAACTGTACCATCAAGTGAGAAATGTGGCTGTGCTGTTTTTACTTTTCTCACTTGAGGAAATTTTGAGAAAAAAATTAATATTTGTTTTTTAAGTTGCTCAGTTTAGGGTGATTTTAATGCAACAGCAAACAATTAAAGCTGTGGCAATGGTCCATATGTTACAGACATGACAGAATTTTTTATACATATGCCAATGTCCATCTCTTCTCTATACTGATGTCTTTATCCAGATACAACATTTTCCATAAAACAACTACACAACCTTATTTTGTTCATTCACTCTTTGATGGAGCACTCAGCATGTGCCAAGAAAGGTACTGGGTCCTTGAGACATAGTGATTGCCTCAGCACTCTAGATGCCTCATGCATAGATTACAGATTTTTAAAAATGAATTTTTGGATTCATCTCAGGTTTGTCAGCAATTGGTGATATCCACAGAAAATACTATATGAGCCAATAATTCCACCTTACTGAGCATTCTCTTGTGCCTCACCACAAAGCCTCTGTGCCTCACCTTGCAGCTCTGAGAACCACTTGTCCGCCTTCTTTTCCATTAGTACTTAAAGCTAAACAGAGAGAGTAAACTTCATAGTGAAATTCTTACTCATACTCTTGCTGAGTCGCCTCTACTCCCTTCCCACATCCTTTGCCCACACCTGCTGGCTCCCTTTCTATCCTTTGAAAGTCCTGTGCTCTTCCATGTTATATGGATTCTATCCCCTCTTATCATTCCCTTTCCAGTTTTATGATCTATGACCCCCACGGACATACATTCACATATATAAAAACTAAAACCTAGAACTGCATATGGGAGAACACATGAAATATTTGTCTGAGTTATTATACTTAACATAACAACTTTCATCTCTATCCATTTCCTCCAAATGCCTTGATTTTATTTTTCATTATGGCTGAATAAATTTCCATTGTTTACATGCACCATGTTTGATTTATCCATTAAAGCTTGATGGACAACATCAGGCTTCTCCAATTTCCTGGCTATTGTGAATACTGAAGCACAATTCACTAATAAATATGGGCTTATGTGGAAATGGCTGTCCCTGAAAGAAATCTACAAATTCAAGGCAAACCTTACCAAAATTCCAATGATTTACATTCTATTGCAGTACATGAATATTAATTTTCTATAATGTTACAGTCATAAAGTTTGTTTTTAAGTATACTGGTTCTTTCCATTCTACATAATTTGAGATCCACACATCCCCGTTTTCCTGTGTAGCAACTGGTGAGGTGCCCATCATCCCTCACTCATACTTCTCTTAGTAATCCTATTGTAAAACACATTATGTGTGCATGCACATGCACCCATGTGCGCGCGCGCGCGCACACACACACACACACACACACACACATACAGAAGACATGCAGGCACACAACGCTGTCCTGATTGCACACTCTAAAATGACGTATTGTGATCTTTTCCACTTTACTCTTATTTTTTGAGTTTTTTTAAAGCTAGTTTAGGTACTTGCCTTTACATGTACTTGTATTTACATGTAATTGGTTTTATATTAAAATTCACTTGTCAGCTTCTATAAATTACACTTTCTAGCTCTCTTGATATCATATTACATCTTTAGATTAAAACTGAAAGTTGTCAATATATGAGTCTTCTACCTCAGGAAATTTTTTTTAAATTTAATTTTATTTTATTAATTATACTTTATTCATTTTGTATCCCCCATAAGCCCCTCCCTCCTCCCCTCCCAGTTCCACCCTCCCTCCCCCTTCTTCACGAATGCCCCTCCCCAAGTCCACTGATAGGGGAGGTCCTCCTCTCCGTCCTTCTGATCTTAGTCTATCAGGTCTCATCAGGAGTGGCTGCATTGTCATCTTCTGTGGCCTGGTAAGGCTGCTCCCCCCTCAAGGGGAGGTGATCAAAGAGCAGACCAATCAGATTATGTCAGAGGCAGTCCCTCTTCCCATTACTGTGTAACCCACTTGGACACTGACCTGCCATGGGCTACACCTGTGCAGGGGTTCTAGGTTATCTCCATGAATAGTCCTTGGTAGGAGTATGAGTCTCTGGGAAGACCCCTGTGTTCAAATTTTCTGGTTCTGTTGCTCTCCTTGTGGGGTTCCTGTCCTCTCCAGCTCTTGCTATCTTGATATCATATTACATCTTTAGATTAAAACTGTAAGTTTTCAATATATGAGTCTTCTACCTCAGGAAAATTTTTATTTCACCATTTATTTATGTCTCGTTTATTGCCCTTCAGGGATGTCCTACAGTTTTCAATGCCATAGCATGTGGATAGTTTGGATCATTTATCAAATTTAACACCTATTTAACAGCTTGATGCTGCTCAATGTATTTTATATTTCAACACTATTATTACTAGGTTAGAATAAATTTTGTACATTGTTCTGAAACTTGCTTAACTTACATATTCTTTTTTTTACATTTTGATGGAATTTAGAGACCTTTTTACAATCTATCCTGTCAACCTATTAATAATGATGATTTTCAATCTTCTTTCCAATATAGATAATCAAAAGCTCTCTTTCTTATTTTGAAATAATTTTAGATTTGCAAAAAAGTTAATATTCCTCCTTTTATCCCTCATGGTTTTAATTTAACAGTGACTTTAAGGGTTCTTGTGTTCAGAAGAGATAGCATCTCTCCATGTAAATGGGCAAGGCTCGAGTGCTGGGTTTCAGTGGATGGCCTCATGACTGCTGAATGAGAACATCTTACAGCCATGATTAATTTTCAAAAGTAATGGAAGAATATTGATATAATTCTACAAGTTTAACTAGAGGCTTACTGATGACTTATGCAATTTGGGAATTTAAAAAGTTAACTTTTATCTTTCCATAATGCTTCTTTCTCTGGCATGTGGCCAAGGATCTCTCATTACTGGGACAAAGGCTCCAGTCTCCTCCACTCCCTCTGACTTGACTTCACTCAGGCTTGCTGTCTTTTATGACCTCCACACTCAAAAGCACACAAGTAGATTTTCTGTGTGATTCAGATTATCTGCTAGTTTGGTCATGAATATAATCATAATTATTTGAGGGAGCTATTATCTTTTATGCCTTGTTTATATCATTAATAAGTGCTAACTTTTTTGAATTATTTTTGGGTTTGCTGTTTAATGATGTGATATTCTTAAATCTAGTAAATTTCATGGTTAAAATTTGAAATATATATATATATATATATGTCCTCAGATGCCAATGGCATTTGGGTTTTCGGAAGACTGAAATTCACTGACCTCAGAAGATGGGGGTTAAAGAGATGTTTAATATAGAATGCTAGGTGGAAACTTAAGGTGGAAGGAGAGAGGAAAGGAAGGACAAAGAAGGGAGTGCATGCCATAGGAGTATAGAATTCTTACATAGTAGTAACCTAGTAAACTAGTCTGGGGGCTTTTAAAGACAGTTATGAAAGAAACTGGGTTGAGGCATGGGAAGGAGGTCAGCTGATCTGTCCAGCTGGCCACACTATGAGATGTCCAAGAGGCCCATATTAGTTTCAGACACAAATTCACATATATACTTTAGGCAGAAATTATCTCTTAGTGAGGAGAAGCAACCAGAAGCCGGAGGTGTTCACAGCGCCCCTGCCTCTAGCTAGGACATTCTTGGAGCTCTTGCTTTATGCCCTCTGTCTCAGCTGACTAGGTGCCATCTCCTGTTTTCATCAGTGGCATATCACCCCCCGCCCCAGCAAACAAATACATGTGAAATATTTGAAAGACCACAAAACAATCTTCTCAAGGAGTTTTGTGCCTCTTCTCAACTTTGTTAAGGCAGCAGCTCAGATCTGCTGTGCACGATGGTTTGCAGGGCATCAGGTGTGTTCCTTTTATCTCTTGTCCTTTGTGCTCTTACCTTTGTTGTCCCCATTGTCCTAGTCTATGTTTTACTTGCTCCTCGCACCAGCTTCTTGAAATGGGCAGATGGCTGGGATACACTGTCTTCTCTATGAATATCCTGGTGGAGGCCACCAATGTCTTGAGAAGACATGCTGCCATTAACTGTAACATTCATTCTGGATTCACAGTAACATTTAACTTACATGTATTCAGGAATTATTTTTCAAATATTAGTTCCTTTGTTTTTAAACTAATTTACTGGATTAATAAATGGAATTAACTCATAAATGATTTTATTGTGACCAAAACTATTTATTTAAATTTTTTCTGTTTGAAAAATTATTTATTTTTTATATGTTTATAAATTATCTGTCTTCACACACACCAGAAGAGGGAATCAGATCTCATTAGAGATGGTTGTGAGCCACCATGTGGTTTCTGGGAATTGAACCTAGAACTCAGAACTTCTGGAAGAACAGCCTGTACTCTTAACCACTGAACCATCTCTTCAGCCCCCAATGCTATGCACTGTGTATGCCAAAACTTTATAATTGATTACACTTTTTTAATTTATTTTTTACAATCTATTCATTATATATCCTGATTGTAGTCCCCTCCCTCATCTCCTCTCAGTCCTACCCTTCCTCCCTCACTCCTCCCTGTCCCCTTCTCCTAGTCCACTGAAAGGGAGAGTTCTCCTCTGCCATATGACCCTAGATTATTAAGTCTCATCAGGACTAACAGGATCCTCTTTCTCTGTGGCCTGCAAAAGCCACATTGCCAGGGGGAAGTGATCAAAGAACAGGCAAGTGAGTTCATGACAGAAACAGCCTCTGCTCCCCTTACTCAGGGACCCACAGGGAGACTGAGCTACCTCTTGGCTACATCTGAGCATGGAGTCTAGGTCGTCTCTGTGCATGGTCCTTCATTGTTGCATCAGTTTCTGCAGGGCCTGCTGGGCTCAAATATTTCAGCTTTGTTCGTCTCCTTATGAAGCTCTTGTCCCCTCCGGGTCCTTCTGTTTCACAAGACTCCACATGCTCTACCCAAAGTTTTGCTGTGATTCTCAGCATCTGCTTTGATTCCCTGTTGAGTAGAGCCTTTCAGAAGACCTCTATAGTAGGTAAGCTCCTTGTCCTGTTCCCTCTCTTCAACTGCTTCTGCTCCGACATTCAACAAGGATATTTGCTCAACTATATTTATTATAACCAGCTTTATTTATGATATTTTATAAAATATTTATTTATAATAACCAGAATCTGGAAACAACCTAGATGTCCCTCAATGGAAGAATGGATACAGAAATTGTGGCATGTTTACAGAACGGAACACTAATCAGCTAATAAAAACAAGGAAATCATGAAATTTGTGGGCAAATAGATGGTACTAGAAAAGATCATCCTGAGGGAGGTAACCCAGAATTAGAAAGACACACTTGGAATATATTCACTTACAAGTGGATATTAGACATATAGTACAGGATAGCCATACTAAAATCTAGAAACCTAAAGAAGCTAAACAACAAGGAGGACCCTAGGGGGGAAACTTAAATCTCATTCATGATGGCAAACAGAATAGACAACAGAACCTGTGGATTAAGCTTTGTTTTACTGGCCACTTATGATCTTTGGTGAATGTTTCTTGCATGTTTGTAGAAAGGATATATTCTGCCCTTTGATGGCATGGTGTTTAAAAATATCAGAATGTGTAAACTTGGGTCTATACTCTTACTCATTTTACATCTCCTCATTTCTGTCAATTAGTGAGAAAGACTGAACTCTTCAGGGGGAATTGGTGATTTGTTTACTCCCTTCTGCTAGATTTTGTATCCCACACCCTCAAACACTGTTTTAGGAGCTATACATCTGAAGGCATTGTTACTTGTTAAGGGTCTTGTTACTTCTCTGGGCCTTTGACATTCTATAAGGGTTCTTAAGCCCTCTCAGTCACTTCATCTCTCCTGGGAGGGGGTGTTTGTTTTGTTTGTTTGTTTTTTGGTTTTTGTTTTTTGTTGTTGTTTTTGTTTTTTTCTGGCACATATCCTAGGAACTCACTCATGGAGATCCTTTCAGCAGCCCACGCCTGGCTCTGGACACCTGCCCACTGCCCTTTGCCTGAGAACTGGCATTTCTCTGCTGCAGACTACTGCTTGGCCTCGGGAGATTTTGCCCTGCACGCTCATAGTTCAGTGTTCACCTGAGAACTACAGTAACCCGCAGTTCAACTACAGCAGCCGACTGAGACTGTCTTTACACAGGCCTCTTCCTTCCCTCCCTTGAGTCCACTTCCAACTCCCTCAACTTCGTTTTGTCTCTGAACGCTGGGAGAACACTGTGCGCATGTCTGTTTCCACCTCTACAGGGCAGTTTCAAACACATCTTGGATACAGAGTGTATCAAAATAGGGCTTGGCTCTTTTGTTTTTCCTCTCTCCAGAACCACTTTCTCCAGAACCCTGCTTCCTGGGGCACAGTGTTTGAGAATGGTCGTCTTTTCTGTTTGTGTGGTTTTTCGTTTGCTTTTTATCTAGGACAATCTATTGATTTGTAGCCACGAGAAAGTTAACACCAGGTAACAGTGGGATTTCCTCTCCTCACAGTTCTGGAGAGCTGAGGCCAAGGCCAGGGTGTGGCACAGTCAGTTTCCCCGAAGCCTCATGATAAGGACAGCGGTCATACTGGGTTAGGGTCTGCTCTCAGGCCTCAGTTTACCTCATTACTTCTGCAAGAAGCCTGCCTCTCAACACAGTTGCATTTTCAGGTAGGTGTTTACAAAGACTGGAGGGCAATAGGTGAAGCTCTTTGAGAATGGGGTGACACAATTTGCCCCAGTAAACAGTCTGCTCAGAGAAGTACTAAAACCGCCCATCACTGAAAGACCAGGAACATCTTTCATTTGGTTCTTCTCATTCAATCTCCTCGTCTCTTTAGAAACTACTTTTTATAATTTAAAACAAGAAAAATTCAGATTTTCAAAGCAAGAAAATGCCTAATAGTGAAACAATCTAGAGTATGCTGAGGGAAACTTACTCTATGTATGACTTCAGAATTCTCATTGCTTTGAGAGAGAACAATTTATTCCTCAGTCAGACAGAAGGTTCATTTGGTGTCAGGAGAAGTATTTAGACTTTGTTTAATGCTTTTCTATGGCCATTGCAAACATATTATGACATAAATGTTTCCTCTCTTAAATAATAAATTAGGGTAACAGTTGGCATCAAGGCTTGGAAATTATATCTGATGAGAGGAGTCTTCTGGGTGGTATAAATGGTCAAATATGTGATATAGAAACAGACCTGGTGCCTCCAGAGGGTTTTACCACCCTTCTGCAAGCTCGGGGCTTTGCAGTGTGATTTCCACACAGATAGTCTTTTCCTACATCTGGACATCAATTGTTGAATGGCAATGAGCCTAAAGGTACCCATTTCATCGAAGATTGGCTCTGGTTTTCAATATAATTCCTCATTCATATTGCTTCAGTAATATTTAAAACTTTGTCCCTAAAATGTTAAATTCTATTCATATCACAAAGAAGTGAGAGAAAAATACTAAAAGTTATACCAGGCCTCAGAAAGGCTATCTGCACACACCAAGGCTGTCTGCCCAGTTCTAATTAATACGGAGTGTGCTTATTGTTAGAAAGAGCAGATTCTAAGGTGGCAACAGGGACCGAGGAGTTTGATTTGAGGACTCGGGCCAGATAACTTAGGAAGAGAACTCTAGAAGCAAGAATGAGGACCTGGAAGAGGGGACCAGGTTTGACAACAGCAACAAGAATGTGCACAGACATTCCCTTATCACTGAACAATGTATTTTAGGGCCCTCAGTAGATGTCTCCGTGATATAACCAAGCCCAGAGTCAAGCATGTTCTTTTTTGTACACACACATCTATGTTATTTCACTTATGTTTAGTCACAGGAAGAAATTAGCAGCAGTGACTAACAATAAAATAGAATAGTTAAAACAACAAGTTCATGTCATAAAAACTCACCCTTCTTTCATATGATTCCCTGCACTCTGTCGAAGGTTTGGTTATGAGTCTTAGCATCTGCTTTGATACACTGCTAGGTAGTTTATCAGAGGCCCTCTGCGGTAGGCTCCTGTCCTGTTACTTGTTTGCTCCTATATCAAGTGTCCATCCCATTTGTCTAAGTGAGGATTGATCATCTTACCCCGGGTCTTCTTTCTTGTTTATTTTCTTTAGTGTATAGATTTCACTATGTTTATCATATCTTATAGGTCTATATAAGTGAGTATATACCGTGTTTGTCTTTCTCATTCTGGGATACCTCACTCAGGATGATCTTTTCTAGATCCCTCCATTTGCCTGCAAATTTCATGGCTTCTACAAAGGTGTTTCATTTGAATGTAGCCTGTATACTGGTCATGTGACCTCATTCATTCATGTTTTCCCTCACCCTTTCTCAATCAGACCCTTCCTTCACCCAGTTTCACTTGTCCTTTTGTGTCATGCATGTGTCTAAATAAGTGTCTGTGCCTATGGACCCATACTTTTGTGTATCCCTATAAAGTATGCAATCCACACATGAGAGAGAACATATAACATATTGTTTTCTGATTTTGGCTTTCTCAACTTACATATCTCTACATACCTGGTCACCTCATGAGCATGGGAGTGTGGACGTTACCAAACCAAATCAACAAGAATTTACACATTAAAAAGAGAGATCTGTGACTATGATCTCAGCATACCTTGTGCGGTAACAGCTTTGGTGTGAGGATGTAAATGATACATTCTGTGTAATAATAGGTAAGGAGGTGATGAGCAAAGGTGGTGTGATACTGCATTCAGCTACAAGGTAAATGTCACTTGAACCCAAGCACAGCAGAAAGGGGCAGCAGAGCTGATGACTTCAATGGCTACCAAGTAACCAGTGAGCAGGTAAGATACACAGTGTGGGTACATTGGTACAACCTAAGTCATACCACTGCTAGGAGCAACAAAGAACTTGTGAATTGCTCGTTACTTGAACTTTCAATACAACTTTTTACAACCACTCTTGACCATTAAGCAGAGTAACCAAAACCCCAACAAAAGGACTCAGTGTCCTCTGTTTGCCATTTAGACCCTGGGGCTCCACCTTTCCAGACAATCTTCTAGGGCCTGCATCTGCCTTGTGCTTCTAAAGATTGCTTGTCGCTGTGTCTCTGAGCATGTGAGACCTGAGAAGGAAAATTAGACCATGGGTTTCTAACTGCATCAGTGGATTAAGGCTGCATAGTATGAGCAGATCCAATAAATAGGATGGAGACTGGCTGCTTCATAGTCGCTTATTTCCATGCTTTCTGCATGTATTGTTTGTATCCAGGATGCCAACATCATATTCTTTGAACCCTCCAGTCAGGGAGAGCAAGAACCATCAAACCTATTTACTTTAGATGAACCACCAAACTTCTTTACTTTAGTCACAACATGGGCTAAGACCAAGAAGCACCATGCAAACATACCTTAGAATTTCCTCCTGAGGCACTCTGAAGAATACATTCAACATTTCCTGTCACTTCAATGTCTCTCACTTTCAGCTGGTGACTGGATATAATGAGGGGTTTACCAGCTTTTTGAAAGAGCCCAGGACAAGAACAGGTGATCTTGAGGTTTGGGGCAGGGTCCTCATTGGCTAGCAATGCTTCTGTCCATCACAACCTTAGGACTAAACTTCAAAACATGTGCTACTTATTTAGGCCTGCTATCTCATCCTGAAGAAACATGTAGCATTCCTCGAACAGGTGAGGTATTTCGGTGCATGAAGATGCTTGGTTTGCCAGCCTAGAAGGCTGGGCCAATTCTGAGAACCCATGTAATACAGAAGAATATTTATTTTCTTTAATTGAATTTTTTTTTTCAATGCGGCGGCAGACATTCCAGACATCTGCCTGTAATCCCAGAACTAGGGGAGGCAGAGGCAGGTGGATCTCTGTGAGTTTGAGGCTAGCCTAGTCTACAAAAATGAGTCCAGGACAGCCAAGGCTACACGGAGAAACCCAGTCTCAAAGAAAAATAATTTTTTTCATACAATATATTCTGATTGTTTCCCCCTCCCCAATTCCTCCACTTTCTCCACAGATTTCATTCTGCCTGGATCCACACCTTTTCTATTTGTTCTTAGAAAACAAACAGACATCCAAGGAATAAAAGTAAAACAAAATAAAATAAGATAAAGCAAAACAAAAAAAAAATTGTAGGAGAACAAAGCACAAGAATAAAAACCAAAGAAAAAGCACAAGAAATATGTATCAGCTCAGAGACACACACACATTCATACACAGAGAAATCCTATAAAAACACAAAACCAGAAGCTATAATATATAAAGAAAATGGTGTGGGGAGAAAACGCCTTACTACATCATTTTGAGGAAGAGAATCTCCAGAAAGGTCACTGACATGTTTCGTGCTGTCCATAAACTGCTGCTGGGCATGGGCCTCCTCTCAAACGTGGTAGGGCCAGACAGAAGGAGAGGAGGAAACCCCCTGCCAGTGCACTCAGAAGGGGGCAGGGAGAAGATGAGGGAGGGAGGGGAGGATTAGGAGGGCAAGAGGGAGAGGGCTACAGCTGGGATACAAGTGAATGTATAAAATTATTTAAAAATAAAGAAAAAATAAAATCGTTACTGAGTTACTGATGCAAAAAAAAAAAAAAAAGACTTCCTTGAAGAAAACTAATACTTATTTGAAAGTGCTCATCAATTAAAGATGGCTTCTCAACCATGTTTGTAGCAGCTTTATTTGTAATAGCCAGATGCTGGAAACAGCCCAGATGCCCCTCAACTGAAGAATGGATACAGAAATTGTGGTACATCTACACAATGGAGTATTACTCAGCAATGAAAAATAAGGAAATCATGAAATTTGCAGGTAAATGGTGGGACCTAGAAAGGATCATCCTGAGTGAGCTGTCCCAGAAGCAGAAAGACACACACAGTATATACTCACTCATATAGACATATAACATAGGATAAACCTACTAAAAACTGTAAATCTAAAGAAACTAAGCAAGAGAGAGGACCCTGACTAAAACACTCAATCCCCATCTCAAAAGGCAAAGAGGTTGGACATCTGAAAAAGAAGAAAACAGGAAACAACCTAGGAACCTGCCACAGAGGGTCTCTGAAAGGCTCTGCCCTGCAGACTATCAAAGCAGACGCTGAGACTTATGTCCAACTGTTGAGCAGAGTGCATGGAATCTTATGTAAGAAGTGGGAAATAGTAAGAGCTGGAGAGGACGGGAACCACACAAGGAGAGCAACAGAACCAGAACATTTGAACACAGGGAACTTCCCAGAGACTCATACTCCAACCAAGGACTATTCATGGAGATAACCTAGAACCCCTGCACAGATGTAGCACATGACAGTTCAGTGTCCAAGTGGGTTACACAGTAATGGGAAGAGGGACTGCCTCTGACATAATCTGATTGGTCTGCTCTTTGATCACCTCCCCCTGAGGGGGGAGCAGCCTTACCAGGCCATAGAAGATGACAATGCAGCCACTCCTGATGAGATCTGATAGACTAAGATCAGAAGGAAGGAGAAGAGGACCTCCCCTATCAGTGGACTTGGGGAAGGGCATGAATGAAGAAGGGGGAGGGAGGGTTTGATCTGGAGGGGAGGAGGGAGGGGCTTATGGGAGCATACAAAATGAATAAAGTGTAATTAATAGTTAAAAAAAAGATAGCTTCTGGGTTAGAGGTGAGGACTTGTGTGCATCCACACCCCCTCTCAGCTCTAGGACAAGCATCAACTTCACAAAGCCATCCTCATCATGTCATAAGCAGAATGCATCTTTCAAGAGCAGGATTCTGTTCAAAGTGTGAACTTGCTCATGTGAAGGTGTTTTCTTCAGAGGCACTGAACACCTCCAAATAAAGGCATTATTCCAATTCTGAAGAAAGATGAAGATAAAATCTGGTCTCTCTAGACATAATGCCATCTAGACTTGGCATTAATGGCCATAACGGTGAAGTATTTAAAGCATTAACGCTAGTCCAGTGGCTGAGGCACAATTATAAATATATGTACTAGTCAGATCTAGGGACTCCTTAATGGCTTGCTTCATAAGGAGCTGGAGGTGCTGCATTATGTATAGCCTTCTCCACAGATAAATTCGGTGGCCACTTACAAGCTCAACACTGACAATTTTCCCACCTTTAAATCAGGGGCAGCTTCAATTTTTAAAAGCTTTAATTGACATACAGTAAGAAGCACAGAGTTATATTGTTCCATTTACTGGATTTCTACCAACAGAGCTGTACAACGGTTATCACAACCAATTCTGTGGCCCCATCCATCACTGCAAAGGTTTTCTCCTTTTCTCTATAAGCCACATCCCACAGCTCCTGCTCAGGCCACCCCTGATCTGTTCTCTGTCACTGGAGATTCTAGACAATTAGACATCATTAGATGCGTACAGTGTGCTCTCTTGTTTCGTCTGGCTTTTTATGGTGCGAGTGCATGTTGTTGTATGTATCAGGGGTTTGTACTTGTTTCCCAGCTGAGCATTTTTCATGGCATTGATACACTATAATTTGTCCCTTCACCAGCTGGACTTTTCACACATTTGCAGTTTCCAGAAATCACTAAGAAAATGATTCCACATGCTTACAGAAAAGCCCTTATGTGGCCATGTGCTGGCATGAGAGGAAAGGCTGGAGATGTGCAGTGTGTTCTCTGTGTGATTGGGTTTATAGAAGCTGTCAAATCACTTCCAGTGTGGCTATCTCATTGTGCATTCCCTCCCTTTGTGTGAGAGCTCTGGGGCTCTTCTATCGCCCACCTCTCAGTCAGATCACAGATGTTCCCCCTTATAGAACCAACTGGGGTCTCATTGTGATTTAACTTTGCATTTGTGAGGACTACGGAAGTTCGGTGTGGTTCCTCCTGTGTTATTGTCCATTTCTGTTTCTTACTTGGTGAAGTGTCGAATCAAATCTTTCAAATGCTTTTATTCTTTCTTTCTTTTTTGAGAATCATATTACTCTCACCTTTCCTCCCCCTTCAACTTCTCCCATGTATTTATGACTTCTTTAATTATTATTGCTACATACATACATGTATACATGTGTGTTCATATATCACAAATATATACTATATGTATATATGTATATAATCTATATATTTATATCTACAACAGATTGAGTCCACTTAGCATTGCTGGTATATATATTCTACCAGGATTGATGGTTTGGGATTGGAAACGTATGCCAGAGCTCATTACTGGAAGACTGATTCTCCTCTCTCAGCAGCCATCAACTGTCTGATGCTCTTCTTCTAGGGGATGAGGCTTTGTGAAACTTCTTGATGTTGATTGTTGTTATTATTTTGCCAATCTTGTTTAGGGAATAACATTGTTGAGGGTTCATGAGTGCAGCATCTCTGTCCAGTCTGGAAGACACTATTTAGCAGCAGGTGACTTGGTCTTCTGGTTCCTACAATCTTTCTGTCTCCTCTTCTGCCATTTTTCTGGATCCTTATGCATTATTAATTGGGGTTGGAGACTTATCTTCCACATTTTGAAAAGCTGTGAATCTCTGTAACAGTTTCTGTCTTGTTTACAGTTATCACTGCTATGTTGAAACACCATGACCAAAGCAACTTGGGGAGGAATGGGTTTATTTGGCTTACACCTCTATATCACCTTCATCACTAAAGGAAACTTCATCAGAAGAGGAACCCAATCAGGGCAGGAACCTGGAGGCAGGAACTCATGCAGAAGCCATGCTACTTACTGGCTTGCTCATCCTGGCTTTTTCAGTTTGCTCTATTATAGAACCAAGGACCACCATCCCAGAGGTGGCCCTACCCATAATGGGCTGAGCCTTCCTCCATCAATCACTAATTAAGAAATGCCCTACAGGCTTGCCTACAGCCTTATCTTATGGAGGCATTTTTTTTTTCAATTGAGGTTCTCTCCTCTCTGATAATTCTACCTTGTATCCAGTTGATGTAAAACTATTCAGTACAGTTTCATCTGTTGCAAAACAAAGCTTCTTAGATGAGGACTAAGAACTCTATCATGCTCGGAAGGAAAACACAAAGCTTTTGACTTTTGAGTATATTTTAGATATTCTTTATGCAAATCCTTAATGAGTATGTGATTAGCAAATGTCTTCTCTCCAGCTGTTTGTTCTTTCACTTAACAGTGACTTTTTAATAGCAAAAGTTCTTAAATTGATGAAGTTCAAATGTTTTTATTGTATTCTTTATGAATCATGCTTCAGTGTAAGCACATTTGTTAATACATTCTTTTCTTTTCACCTCTCTTTCTCTCTTTTCCAGAACCGTATAGAACAGAGCTGAGCCTCACGTCCCAGGCCTAATCTCAGCTACTTGGGAGGCTGAGATAGAAGGATCTCAAGTTGAAAGCCTACCTGGACTATCAAATGAGTTCTAAACCATCCCTGATACTTTCCTGTGATACTCTCAAAATTGAAAACTGCAGGGGATATAGCACAGCACTAGAGTGTTTGCCTTTGTGCTAAAGCCTATATTAAAGAAAAAAAGAGGATATGTAGTTAGGAAAGAGACGTAGATGTTTCTGGGAGAAGCTGAGTTTGGAGATATACTATTCTGATAGCACATTGTATATATACATTAGATTTTCAAAGAAAATAAATGATATTTTAATATATCAAATAAATCTACTTAACATGACTGAGTATGGTTTTTAGAAATATATTTTAATAATATTTCATACTGGAAACATCCTGTATAGTTTGGAATTTTATGTCCCATGAATATAATAAATTTTGAATTTTGCTGTTGTGTGAGTCTCTGATTAAAGATGTTTTATGTTTGAATTTGCAATGATTCAACGATCACATTGTAATAATAGGAGAGAAACAAGTAATTGTGGTTATGGACAAACTGACTTTGCCTCTCTTTGGGAAACAGGGCCTGGGGTATTTAACCATGTTTCTCAGGCACACGGCCAGATGGCACAGCTAATCTGTAATCTCCCTAACATACCGAGAAAGGCACTGCAGATGTTTCTAGTGGTTCTGCACATCCTGACCTACATCTTTTCAGTGGGTAGACATTCCATGTCAGCTAAAATATAGTTTCTTTCCTGTCTCCCTCCTGAGCACACTGCATCCTGCAGGTTTTCTCTGATGTA
The DNA here is from genome assembly GCF_907164565.1 of Psammomys obesus. Taxonomy (NCBI): domain Eukaryota; kingdom Metazoa; phylum Chordata; class Mammalia; order Rodentia; family Muridae; genus Psammomys; species Psammomys obesus. The sequence goes on from NW_026585742.1 coordinate 6,945,088, forward strand.
CGAAATTTGGCATTCAGCATTGTAAATACAGTTTAGAGATGCCAGGCAGCCATACCTTCATGTATGAGGTAGGCCCGCACCCAAAGTGGAGCAGGCACAGTGGATCAGGAATCAGTGGAGGACTGCTTCCTTTCCATTCCCAGGAGCACTTCTGAGCCACCTTGGAAGTATCAGGTCTCAGCACCACAGCACAAGCTCAGGCATATACTCTCCTGAGGCCTTTCCTTCTTCCTTGTTTATCCTCCCTTGACTCTTTCTGGCTGCGTTCTGTGATTACAACACAAATGGAACACCTGCACCCAAGTCCTTGTCTCAGACTTGGCTCTCAGGGGAATCTCAGTGTAAGATAATGGTTATTTTTATCCTTTTAGAGGCAATTAACTTTCACCAAGATTAAATGAAAAACAGAGTTTTCAGAGTTACAAGCTTGTCATGTAGACACTGGAACTTCAGCATTGTTCTGCTTGCCCCAGGTCTTCAGCATCTTCCTGCTTATTTCTCAACACTATGGCAAAGGTGGTGTGAATACTAGTCTAGGGGCTGGGATTTAGACAATGCCTGCTAACTGTGAAAGTAACAAATTACTCACCGTAAGTAAGATACTACTCATTGTATCTTGTGTCCCAATTGTATCATAGAAAAATGGGCATAGTTTTAGGTTTTTTCCTTCAATTTTTATTTCAAAGGACTAAATGAATTTTTTATTTATAAAACAGAGCTTAGTTTTTGATGCTCAGAGCATTGCTTGTGCTGCCGTTGTTTTTCCCATCCACACCATACTGGAACTCTCTCCCCCTGTGTCCAATGTATACAAAATTATCTAGTTATGTTCTCAAGGATAATGAAGAGAAACACAGCTGAGAAAATCCGTATTGCAGCCAAACACATCATTTAAAATTTACTGCATCTTCTAGTGAGATCATGCAATGTGAGTACATGGAGTCAAACAATTTACTAAAGCCTGAATCACTTTAGAATTTCAAGAGACTACACACGCATCCCAATTGCCCAGCAAAGCAAACCCATGAATTTGGAATGTGCATCTCACCCTCTGATAGGTCATTTTCCATCACATACACACAGTGTGCATTTCTCTAGGCAATCATTCATTCCTGTCTGAAACTTTCCTGTTCATTTATTTCTTTGTCTATTTATTTTTCTCCCCACCACTGTAAGAAGTTCTCTGAAGTGAGAAGCTTGACTATCAATCCTTTATTGTGAATCTACACTAAAGAGTGGGATAGAGTGGCTATCAGTGTCTGGGAGTCTATTGAGAAGTCTTTGAAACACCTTGGCTCTAGTTGGTCTTTACCCAGTTTCCTATTTATCTCATGTATATTTTTCTTTTCTTCCATATCCAAACTGTTGGTTTAAATTTTAATGCACAAAAATAAAACAAGGCTCTAAGAAGCTTGAGGCTGAGCCATTATTCTGGTCATTTATAGATGTTAGATGACCGAGTTAACTGTGCTAAAGTTCAGAGAGCTAACAGGGTGAGGTAAAGGGAAAGTGAGTAAAGTGGTTTGGCTAGGACTTGAGGAGCACACTGAGGTCATCTATGCTTCCCTGCACCATATCCCTGGTCCTCCTGTCACATCTCCTCACTGCTGTTGTCCTGTGCTGGGTCCTATGTATGGTGGAAAGCATAAGTTGTCAATCTCGATGCAAGAGAAATCATGGGCTAGCAAAGAAACAATCATATATGCTCATTGGTTTCATTAAGAAGCAATTTGCCAGTCAGATGAAGAGCAGACATCAATTTCAAAGTGGCTCACAGGAGAGAAGTAATGCAGTGGCATGTCCCAGAGACCACAGATGCATCTGACTTCAGGCACAGATAGATCTAGGAGTCCTGATGAGGTCTCAGTCTTAATTCTTCATGTATGATTTCTGTTTTTCTTCATTTACTTTTCATTCTAGAGGGTGTTGCTTTTCATATGACCAACAGTTTCTCTTCCCATTCATCATGCTTTATACTATTTTTCTTGGTGATAAATTTCAAGAAGAGTATTGAGATTCCCATCTGTCTGTTACACCTTCTTTTTATGGCCAAAGAAAGGTCAATGGCAAAACAAGAGCTCAACTTGATGCTAAAGTTAGTGAAATTACATTAGGACAACATTTACTAGAAGGTCATGGGAGTTTGCTTTACAAACAAAAACAGATATCATCATCATGTAAATGGAAAATGAATACTCAGCAGGTAAAAGCTATGACTGTCTTTAACATCATTCAGACACTCTCCATTGTGTCTTCAGAGTCACCGAAATTCCTTCAGAATATTTTGCCTAATTCCTGATTGCTTGATGTATCTGGCATTACCTACTTTGTTGGTTCTTCTTTCTTTGAATCTTCTCCATCCCTTTTCTTCCACCCTTTCAGTACTCTAACACTAGATAAAAGAAGAAAAAGGATATTGAGGAAAAGAAAAAGATCCCTGAATAAAGTCACGAGTCAAAAAGGGGGCAACATTACCATTTAACTACTTCCTGCTGATTAGTGTTGTTAAGTTCCTTGGAGCAAGTTTGATCTTCACCGTCAGGATATCTAATTTCATCTGTGGCTGACAAAATCATGCCTCTGCTAGAGCACGAGGCAAATCATAGTCAGCTGTTGAAAAGCAGCCTCATATCCCCATACCAGGGACTAACACAAAACATATTCTTACAATAATCCTGTGGGGGTTTTTTTGTTGTTGTTGTTTTTGTTTTTTTTAAGAAACCAATATTCTAAAATTCTCACTACAGCTTGACTCTGATAGGGTTGATGTTATAGTTATCAATAAACCAAATCACTTTCTACAATTATTTTTCTAGTCATCATCATTATCTGGATCTGTATTCTCTATTGTTACAAAGTTGAATAATATATGAAGCATAGTTCCTACCCTGTAAACGAAGATTATTATCTGGATTCCATTAACCACCACCAATGGATAATCTGCATGCTCCTTGGTGCAAAATGTAGAATGAATGTTGGTGTAATTATTAGGAAGATCAAAAGTACTTCCTGCCCATTTAGAATCCACAGACTTAAAATAAACTGCAAATTTACCCCAGTGTACAAGTTCTTTGAATTTAACCAGGAATTTAGATGGTTCACAAACTTAGGCAGAAAACAGTTGTTATATCTATTACATATTAGCTTGTTATTTTCACTTTTAAAAGAAATTTGTTGCTTCCCTTCATTATGAACACAGATAACAGACCACAGTTGTATCAAAAATGCATGCAACTTTTCTATGATCAAAAACATTCATTTTTACATAAGACATTATTTACACTTGCCAGCACTTTGAAATTATAGTAATTATCAGATGCATTACTAGATCTTGTTGGCTAATTTGCTAATAAAAACAATACATAATCACAACCTTTAAATGTATTTTGTTGAACAATTTTAATGTGATTAGTCTACTTTGTAATTCTATGTGCTTTATTTATGGAATTAAATGCATTGTTTGGAAGAGATCTACTGCTTTTTTCTTAATGACCAGAACAAGAAGGCCTTAACTTACGTACTCACCTCTTCTGTTTCACTTTCTACTACAATATTTTGCTCACTCACTGTAGAGATATATTTTTTATTTGTTCAAGAGGGTTTTCAAATGTTTTATTCAGTTAATTGTTCATCTTGTAAAGTTCACAGTCTCCAAATCAGACGTGTGATTTTTCAGTGTGTCATTGCTTTGGTTAGTTCAGTCCTGGCAAGTGTTTCTTATAGTGTGGAGTTTAGTCTTCCCATACATGGACAGAGCTGATCCTGACATCCTCTGCATTTAAACTTGTCAGAAACACCCTACAGATGCACAATGAAATCCAACAGAGAGTAATGTGTGTGGGTTAGTCTGCCACCAGAGTTGCTGTGATGGAGAAACCTTCTACCATAAGTATTTCTGTGTCCTTTCTTGAATTGTTTACCCATGTCTGTTAAAAGATTATTTCTTTATTTGTTTTGAAAGGATAAAAAAATAGAGAGAAATCTTACTAATTACTTTGCCCTTTCAAAATAGCAGTTTAAACAAACACAATGTTTAGGTAAAACTCTCAGCCAGCACAATGCTTGTCCATCAGATATGAGCTTACAATACAATTAGGTCTGCCAAGCCTTGTGGGTAGAGTGATCGTTTGTATCCTTGTAATGATGTTGAAGACTTAAATAATGTTAATTACATCATTTTAAGTGAAGAACTTTAAAATAAAATGAATATATAGGCTTGGAGAGATGACTTGGTAATTACAAACACTTGCTGATCTTCCAGAAGACCCGAGTCCAGTTCATAGCACCCACTTGGGCCTGTAACTCTAGTTCTAAGAGATATGATGCCCTTTTCTGACCTCCAAAGCTCTCCTCACACATATACCTGTTCATACACAGACACATACATTTAAAAAAAAAAAGAAAAAAAGAAATGCTATGTATAACTTAGAAAACATTTTTATTCCAGGAGGTGCTCTACTGGTCCTGCTATGAAGTATAGCCTGGCTATTACAGACACTCACGCTTCCAAGTCACCCACGGCCAGGTCTTCCTAAACACTGCTGCATTCACTCATTCTGGAGGAAAAGAAGCTCCAGAGTCAGCAGTCAACTTCAGCCTAGCTGAGGCAGAGGGAACCTCCCTGGGTATTGCTTAGGACTTCCCACCCCATCCTCCTATGAGAGAATGCTAACGATCCACAAGGCACAGCTAATCTCAGGAAGAAGGCACGGAGGACCATGCTCTGTAACATCTTACTTCTAGGATTTTGAGAATTACCCCACTGTCAGCCACCCTAATTGTGACTTCCATAGCTAATGGAAGTCTTTGAAAAAGACAATAAAAAAGATTTTCAAGTCTAGGTCAGGTGCATGAAAGGTGATCTAAAGCAACTTGCAAGCTGACCGCTACAGCCCGGTGCCCTGAGCACATGGCCTGCCTTCTAGTTGTGCATCTGTCCCCAGAGCTGCCTTGACTAACCATGCTCACCGGCTTCAGCCTCAGCTACCCAGCACATTCTACAACCTTGGATGGTGACAACTATTATTTCTTCTGTCGGAGTACGCCAGAGACTTCTAAAGCTCCCTGCTGCCATGGCTGCCCACGTAGGAGCTAGGCTTACCTGACACGTGCTCTAGCTAATGTCCATTCGACCCACTCACTTGTACCCCACCATTCACCTAGTCACAGTTTTTGATATTTTGTGTACAAAACCTTAAGATGATATTCAACCTTTCTTGTGTTAATATAGCAGATAATATTCTAATCCATTCACGTGTATTCGTTCATCTAAAAAAAATAAGGTTGTAATATCCTTTTGTTGCCATCATCAAAAACTCGGCCTGCTTCACAGCACACTGAGGTCCCTGTGATCTGGAATGGCTGTACTTTCATTGCCTGTTGCAAGAGACACAGTATCTTGACATATTGACATTCTAGGTTTCACAAATATCTTTTAAAATTTCTAGCTTTTGAAATTGTCCTCTTCCAGTTCCACTTGCAAATTTCCCTATCTCTTGTCACTAAAATCGCCATTCAATACCAGGCTGTCCACAGAGCCTTAAGTGGGAATATACGATGTCTCTTATGTGTGGCCTGCACTTGGTACTCACGTGTCTGATTGCAACAAGCCTTGGAGGCCACCGACCACCTGTGATAAGGGACCCATTTAATTTAGTGCTTATGAACACCTACTGTTGTCAGCATACAAGGAACAAGGCATGTACCCTGGCTCCAAGACGTCTAGGGGAGACCACACATCGGTGCAAGCCAGCACTATGTGAACGTTAGCCTCACTGGGAGGATGGAGCTGCAGAAGTGAAAGACTGGTGCCCAGCACAGTGAAGGGGGTGCCTGTGATGAAGGGGGCAATGTAAACTCGCGGAAAGGTATGGAGATAAGGCTCCCCTCAAGGGCGGGATTATGCTGAAATATGTGTTATCCTTGGAGAACCTTAGTGTGCTGGCGTGGTGTGGTTTCTGAGAAGGCAGACTGGATCTGGGCACACATATGGCAGACCAGAGAAGACTCTGGCTCTTAAACGTGATACTGTTTGACTGTGTGGGAGTCGGTTGCATTGATCCTAGATGCTCTATCTACAGTATGGAAGCACCAAGCATATTCATCTTCAGGAGACTGAAGAATTGTACTGCAGTACGTGTGTGTTTGTGTATGTGTGTGTGTGTCTCTGTGTGCGTGTGTGTGTAGCTTTGCCAAATGCCTTCAAGTGGATTGGGCATTTTCTTTACAGTCTCTCAGATCCTTAAGGTCTTGATACCTGCAGAGTGTCTTCTGGGGTCTGCCTGTGGGATCTGGGTAGATGTGGTCCTTGTTCAACTTTACTTTTCCACTTCCTTTGTTCACCTCAATCAAGACATCAAACATAGACTTAGAAGCAACGGCGTCTGCCTCTGTGGTGACAGCACTGTGTAGGGAAACACACTTGCGGAAAGGCCACAGCGGAGAGCAGCTTCTTTCTCCTGAGAGGGAGGCAATGGGTATTTCAGGGCTTGTCTCTTCTCTTGTCCTGACCACATAAAGTGCTATCTGCTGCCTGTGTGGCTGTGTGTTTCGGATCTTCTTTCTAAAGCTTGTTTTCTTCAGAGCAGATGACATGCTTCTTTTCCCAAAGTGAGCCCTTGCCGGATCCCAGGACACCAATTTAGACAGTCCAGTCAACTAATCTTAGCTTGCTTGTCCTTCTTCATGGACTCCAGTGCCACAGGCCAGAACTCCCACTGGAAACTTCTCTTGCTGAAGGAAGTTGCCATCAGGAACTCCAAATGTCAAAGGGCAATCAAGACAACTATGCTCTTGAGACACAGAGGCCTCAGACAAATGCTAGTTTAGCTTAAATTTGTAACAAGTAACTCTCACCACTAAAAGCCAAAGGAAAGTCAAGCAGAGCAGTTGTCACTGGCCAGCTTGCTCTTCCTAAACACACAACTTGACAAGGAGAAAATCCCAAATCCAGGCAATACTCCAGCCACAGGAAGTAAAGTCTCCCAAAAGAGGATTTCTATAACTAATAATACAGAAAAGATGCCTTAAGTTTAACTACTGGGACACATGCACATGCAGACATGAGCGCGCGCACACATACACACCTCAAACAAAAGTTCTTCAAAGAATCAGTGGCAACTCATGTTCTATATTTAACTATACAAGAGCTCAGATATACTGAAATCTCTGTTTTTTTTTAAATAAACGATAACTTGTTTTATTTCAGTAACCAGGAAAATGCATTTTAGATAGAACAATAGCTTATTTTGGCTAAACCTGGGTTATTTTAAATAACTGCATTTAAAAATTATATAAATACAATCCTAAAAACTGCACAGAATCCAGAAGTAAAAGGAGAGTGAAATGGCCGTGCGGGGATTGTTGAGGGTGAGAACACACCATGATCTATCCACCTAGATCCCACACGAAGGGAAGGTGCACACAGCATGTGCTCACACAGACCCCACATGGAGGGGGAGTACACGCACGATGCATCGGAGCCCATTTTCGGGAGACTTCCCACCACCGTGCATCAACTCAGACTCCACTGTGAGGGTGCGTGCTGACAGCGCTACATCAGTGCAGACCATGAGTTGTCCCAGTGGACCACTCTTACAGGACTGTCTGCGAGCTCGAGGCTGTGTGGGTCTGGAGGAAGAAATGTGGGAAATGTGTCACTTTTGCTTATGCTTGTAGTGAGCCTAAAGCTGTACTGAAAATAGATTCTACTGAAAACAGGAGCACAAGACCCTCCTGCCTTTCTGAGGGATTACAACCACGGTTTTATGGACTTTTTGACTTGCCCTAAGTCACTCATGTTGGAGCCTCACAGATAACATTTGTGTCAGGCTGGAATAGTAATAGCACACACTGTTTTGCTTCTGTCATGTTGCAGCAAGAGGAACAAGGAAGGCCACAGGAGGCATGGTAATTCAATAGTGTCTATTTTTAAGGTTGTTTACAGCTTATTCATCTTGTCAAGGACAATGGCCTCTCCTTGAACTGTGGCTATTCAAAAACTTTGGGAACCCAGGGCCACTTCTAGGAGAGAACCAAGAATATAGAAAGATGTGGGAACACACTTGGTAATCTTTTTTTAAACAAGGTTTCCTGAAGAATTAAGGACACTGTATCATTTGCTTCATCAGACTTAATGGAAAATGTAGAGTTTGTCATCTCTGGGTAGGAAGCGGCTGGGCTGGAAAGCCATCCATACAGAGGGCTGTGCTCACTGAGGGATGAGATTTGTCTAAATATGAAGCCATGCCCTGGGTGGCACGACATCCACATTCATTTTGTTTCCCCTTGGAAGTTCTGGTCACCCTTCCACAATGCTGAGCATGTGATGAGCATGAAGTCAGTGTTACCATCCCAGAGCATAATGATGTGAGGGACTATCATCCTCTAGCCTCCACCCACATCCCAGAGCACACACTCACCAGCTCAGCAAAGGTGGGAAAGGGACTTTCTGCAAGCTTTCCTGGCCTGCTACCCCCTTGAGTAAATAATGATTTATTGAAACTCATTTGTGTTCTTGTAGGTATAGTTTGTATTTGCATTCATGCTAAGACAGCAGAATTGAGCATTTATGATTAAGAACAAAGGATCCACAAAGTCAAAATTGTGTCTCTAAAGAAAAGGGAGAAAAGAGTAAATAAAGGCAAATAAAAATGTCTCAATAGATTCAAAATAGTAAATAAGAATGCTTTGCTCAAAGTAAAAAAATTTAGACAAATTCCACGGAGTTTATCTGAGCAGAGAACAATTCATGAATGGGATAATGCTGGTATGCAGTTCAAGTTCTGAGAACTCTGGACTTTATTTCCAGTCTAATGCTGAGGGAAAGGACAGTGGCAATCTGTTTCTTGGACCACTTGCTTTGTTGGTCATGGTCTGGCCATTCACTGTCTGTTACTGGCTAGAACTTAGATGCATGTGTTGGCTGACATCCAGCAGTTTCTTAAGGCTTTCAGGTAGATGCTCAGTTTGTAAAGTGAGACTGTGATGTGTGACATGGAGCTAATATTCAGACAGGAGGTCAGGGCTTAGAAATACAATATCGGGGATAGGAAGGAGCAGCTAAAGGGACAGAAAGGAGCTGCTTCCTTACCCATCAGGAATAGCAGTCTTTTAGTTATATTGATACTACCTATTCTTCTGGAATAAGAAATTGTGCTGATTTTTGTTTGTGTGTTTGTGTTTCTCTCTCTCTCTCTCTCTCTCTCTCTCTCTCTCTCTCTCTCTGTGTGTGTGTGTGTGTGTTGTGCAGGAACTGTTACCTTCACCCTTCTCCATTATCAGAATTCCTTCTTTCTCCTTTCTTTAGAAATTTTACTAAAAGGTATGGCCACATTTGCTCCTCTGTATGGCTCCTCTTAGTTCCTCCAAGTTCCATGCATGAGTAGGTCTAATCAATGTTTTGAGCATGCCCTCTCTACTTGTCTTTATTCTCATAGACATCACAGCACATTCCTGATCTTCCTGAAACACTTCGGTGTCCCCTTTTTTGCTTGTCTCTTAACTGTCCCAAGAATGTCTTCTTTGTACTCCAATCTTGTTGGGTCACCTTGTTTCAGTGACTTGTGTGGTAAATCTTCTTCTCTGTCAACCCATTTTCCTATGTAACTCTGTCCATTTCCATGAACCTAAACAAAGTAGTCCCTTTACTCTTAACATTGTAGTCTAGAGTTTGTTTTGGTTACCTCAGCTTTCCATGATTAAGATTGCAGTCCTTGATAACTTCCTACCTCACTCTAAATTGTTGGTACAATGTTCTTGTGCAATGTATACAATTTACTCTTGTTCATTCAAATGCTGATTTCTCTACCCCACTATCTGGTTTCAATCTGGACATTGCATTGGGATGTTTACTCTAAGCATCACCTCTCTCAAGCTTGTGTAAACATGCTACCATTTGTTCTCTGTATTGTCAATAAAACAACCAGCCAATGCTGAGCAATGTAAAGAATAGGGTGGAACAGAAGGAAGGAGAAGGAAAAGAGTGCTCTCAAGGGGAGAGCAGCAGGAGAGGACCTGGAACCACGAGGAGAGGTGAACCAGACCTAAGATATGACTAATAGCAAGTATTAAATCTGAATTGGGAGGTAGCTATGCAGGCTTTGAGGTTTAAGATGGAGTAACTACTGCCCACCATCGTGCTCTAGGTTAATTAAATAGATTCTAGTCTCTCTGTGGTGATTCGGGGATGCAGGTGATTTAGGAATAACCATTGTTTAACTAAAAGATTGATCTATGTTAAATATTAATAATTAACAACACTAAACCAACTCCCTCTGTGACCTGCTGCCTTCTATAAAGCCCTAAATTTAAGTCAGTCTTGACCTTTCTACCTTTAACTAGTTGCTTTATATGTATTTGCCTTCAAAAAGTCCCTCCAATTAGCTCATTTTTCTCCAATTCCCTAAGCAGGTTTTAAATTTCCATGCTTTTTCTACTCTTTGTCTCTCTCATAATCTCCTAGTGCACTACCACTATTCTTGTATCTGTTAGCCAACAGAATCCTAGAGAAATAAGTTATACCGCCACTATCACATACCATTGAGATCCTAATGTCTAAAGTATAAAGTCAAAATCCAGCATATGGTGTAGTCTGTAACACCCCTGGGATGCAGATCTTACGTTCTTCTGTTTTATCCATGTGCTCCATTCCTCTGGCCTACCTTTTAGTCTGTGACTGCTCAGATATCCTAGATCATGAAACATTTGGACCTGTCCTTGCTGCAATACTTTTCCCCCAGGACTGCATGTGTCTGTCTAGTCTTTCTTAACCAATCAAGACAGTAATCAAAGAAGAGGTCATGGACATGAGAGAGAGCAAACACATAAAGAGTTGGAAGGGGGAGAAAGAAGGATATAAATAATGCAAATATAGTTATCATGTATGAAATTCTCAAAAATAAAACTTTAAACTAAAAAAAAAAACAGTAAAATTTTAAAAGAGTACAGAGGCCAACAAAAGACTATGGTTTATAAGAAAATATATGTAAGCCAAGATAATTATCTAATAAGTAAATAATATGCAAATCATAAGAAATTTATACAACTCAGTATCAAATTGAACCTCTCACAATCCCTAATGACCCAATTTAAAATAGGTACAGTATTAGTCAGTGTTCTATTGCTGTGAAGAGACACCAGGACCATGGCAGCTCTTATAAAATAAAACATGAAATCAGGGCTTACTTACAGCTTCAGAGGGTTGTTCATGATCATGAGAGAAAGCAGATAGGTATAGAAGTCTTGCACCCTGATCTTCAGGGTCTGGGGCAATGGGCGTCTAGTGAGCTTTGGAAGCCTTAGGGCCGACTCCTGGTGACATGTGTCCTCCAACAAGGACACATCTCCTAATCCTTCCCAAACAGTTCCACTCCCTTGTTTCTAGGCATTCAAACATATGATCCTATAGGGGCCATACGCATTCAAACTATCAGAGGTACAAAACCAGAATACATACAAACATACTTGCATACATACATTGCAAAGAAGAGACATAAGTGGCAAACAAGCATCAGTCTCACTTTATGATCCAAGAAGAGGAGCTATGACTGGATCTCATCTCACATTTATTGGGATGGCTAGTTGTAGAACTACCAGGATATTCTATGCCATTGTGGTTGTACTGACTGAGGGGACAGTGAATTTTTTCGATTGCCCATGACTTCTAGCCTGAGTCTTGTCCTTCTAGTTTTCCTAAACTTAATTTATAAAAAACTTCTTGAGAACTTCATACATGAGTACAGTATTCACTATTTCCACACCTCCTACTCCAACTCTTTTTGTGTCCCCCCATTCCCTTTCAAGTTCATGACACTTTATTCTGTAAGTATTGTTGTTATAAACGTGTATATAGATAGATAGATATAGATATAGATATAGATATAGATATATATCATCTATGAATGTGTATGTATATGTATACAACCTGCCAAGCCTATTTATGATGCTCAGATGTACATGACTGACCACTGGTATTGAATAATTCATCAAGGGGCTCATCTCTGGAGATCACAGATTCTCTTTCTCTTAGCAGCCTTTTTTTTTCTTCAGACACAGTCTACTACAGATTCACAATTGGCCAAAGTGAAGAGAATAACTGACCATGTGATTGTTCAACCCCAGTTGTTCCTTCTAAGGTGCACACGTAGATACATTCCATAGATAAGTTTAAGAACACTTATAAAATAATGTTTCTTTGTGGGTTTTCCAAACATCCTTTATGGTACTTGTCTTTATTTTCTCCCTATACAAATCCCACAGGATTTTGGAAATTCTTAAGGAGGTAGGAAGGGACACTGACATATTGGCTATAGAGGGGTGCATAGCACACTCATGATAATGAAGTCTTCAATGTCAAAATATGGAGATGAAAGCACACAGCGTATCTAAAGGAGCAAGCAAGACATCGAACCCAGAAAAAGCAAACAGAAGTTTCAAAGTCTTGCAGGAGTAATTGTTACATCTGTCATCTTAACTTCTGACCTATCAGCAGTGCCATCAACATACTCTCCAAACAGGAAGGATGCTGTCTAATACATTAGTCTAGACACTAATAATCAGACAGAATGGGGCAATTTAATGTTGCTTGAAGAAGAACTTTCTGAGAGTGACAGGACTTGCATATTGTAGGCACTTCATGAATGGCCATAGGTAGTTTTCAATAAACGCTAAAGCAAACAAACAGAGAGATAGACAGACAAAACCTGTTGAAACCAGTCATTCTCTCATTTGGCTTGTACCCAGTGTGGGACAATGCATCCAGAACATCGTGGGTGTTTCACATGAACTGAGTGAAACAGATGCTTGAGATAACTTGGAAAAAAAAGGGTAAACTCTAGACTTATTTCAACCACAGTTCTTTTTTACTCCTTTTTGAGATGGACATGCCTGTCACCTTTATGGTCTTGCTCTCTTGATACTTAATTTGCCTTGGCTCTGTTCTGGCCCTTGTAAGGCAAACAAATCTAGTTAATTCCTGGCTCTTCATTTAACACTGTGACAGTCAGAGGCTAAGACTGTTTTAGAATGATGCACTGTCAGTCCAAAAGCCAATCACTTATTCCATGCACCACATTTTTAGTGAGCTTAATTATGCTTAATCAATAACAATGATTGTGAAGGCCCAGCCTCTTAGTGAATATGCCCTGGTCCTTTCCCGGGAGTTTGTCTCCTTAATCAGCTCTTGTTTTTAGTGCAGTGACTCTCAGAGCCGTGTTGTATTCTCCCTGAGATCATAGAGAAGGACTGTTGGGCCATATGTCCCGGTTGTCGTCCAGATGAGATAAGCTGGGCTGTAACGATTATTGAGTAAGCTTTGGATGCTGTCAGTCTGTGGCACACACCTTGAAGAGCACTCTTCAGAGTGCTCCCCTGACACATTTTATATTGCTGCATCTTTGATTATGTTGAACCATCGTCCCAGGTCTTTTATTTGCTGGAAATCTCTATATTTCTTTGGCCTCCAGTTCAATGCTGTGTCTCCTATTCCCTCTCTGTTCTCCCCACCCCACCTCCTTCATCAGCCCATCCCCATTAGCTATGTACTTATCCTCTTCACCCAAACAAAACTGGGTTCCTCTTCCGATCATATTACAATCTGTATGTTAGTGTTTGCTGCTCTTGACTAGATTTTTAGCTCACTTAGGCAAGAGATGTTGTTTGTTTGTTTTCCTAGAGCCTTGTGTCTTTACTAGGAGAGTATTAGATGCAAAGATGTTTTAAAAATATATTCGCTCTCAATTAAATTACGACTCCCATGTCTTTCCTCCTTAGGTTAAACTGTAATTGCATTGCAGATCCATTCTTAAGGTGTTCAGTTTTCCATTAAAACTGATATATGCCAGATGGTCCATGAAGGTTTTAGTTAATTCTCAATGGGGGTGTTGTTAGTTTTGGTAATGGTGATGCACAACAAGGATTCCAAGGAGGATTATCACAGCCTAACAATTACAACTCTTTCAAACCATCGGAGTCAGAGACTCTCAGCAGACCACAGCCATTAGCAACAAAACCACATGAACACACTCTCCGAGTAGGATGAATAATGCCTGTGGGTAATGATAGGAAGCTGGACCAGGGATACTGTTCACCTCAGCTTTATTTCAGGTCATGAGCAATCAAAATCTGTAAATCAGCTTAAGATTCATGGAAAATTAAAAAGAAAAAGAAACAGCACAAAGTCTCCGGGGTGGTACAAGTGTATGAAGCCACTTTTGCTTCCTTGAGCTGGTCCATGAAGGGGCTCCGTGCCCTGCCATAAAGAAAATAGATGCTTCCCTCAAATAGTTTAATTTGTTTGGTTGAAATTTCTCATTAAGAATTAGCATTTACAGGCAGATGCTGGGAAGGATTATTGGGAGCTGGGGGACAATCATGCATATTACTTTTACAAAATCATTTACCCCTTCTTACAAGGATAAGCCACTGTACATTGTAAGCCTGTGCTTGGAGAAAATGTTTGTCCAAGCATGATGACTGAATATTTGCCAGCAAGAATGATGCTATGACAGTTGCTGCTGGACAGTTTAAGTCAGTCAACCTCCACAGCCCAAAATGCTACTCATTTGTTCTCCACCCAAAAATCTACCCCAGGAGACTGAACATGGATATGATACTGATATGAATATCCCTTGGCTATCCAACAACTAGAGTTACTGGCTAAAAAGGTAGCAAAGCCCAAGTCTATGCATGTTCAAAGGGCACTGGTATTTAGGAGACTATTATTCCATTCAAAAGAAAGAGTGTAGACGAATTCCATATGCAGGCAAGTCATTCATCAAAGTTAGCTCCACAGTAAGCTTATGTGGCTTCAGGAAATTGATGAAAACTTTAGACTCAAGGTCTGCACACAAAGAGAGCTTTGTGGTTACTGTAAAGAGGGAGCTAGGCAGCAAAACTACTGTGAATTAGGTCAACCTAAAGACCCATCTCGCTTTTGTAGGCCACTCAATTCCATTTCTCTTTGTTTTTCATGTACGGACCTCTTCCTTTTGTGCACTTGTTTTTTCTCTCTGTACTGATTATATTTGTTTTTGCAGACTTCCTTGATGTGCTGCTAAGTTCTACCTTCCCAAGGCACTAGCTAAACACAACTTTTACCTTCAGTTCTTCTGCTTATTTCCACACTTGCAAATCAACAGTCACATGGGAGTATGACTGACTTTCTTCCAAAATGGTATGACTACTATGTTTGCCCATCTACAATTAAGGAGAGCTTGTATTCCTATCAGTCCCTTGTGGCTTATGGAGTTGTCTTTTTCTTCCCTTAATCTTAGTCATTCTAACAGATGTGCAATTGCAAAAACAGTATGCTATTAGTGGTAGAGACATGTCTTCTGATAAGTTTTTCTATCCTGTATAAAGATTCACCTAAGTTTCTTTCGTACATGGTCTCATGAGGGCATATTTTCCTTCTTAGATAAAGAAACTCTTAATTTCTTGGTAGGAAAAGCATCGGGACATTTGGGGAGCTTTTTGGGAAGTTAGGGGGTGCATCAGACAACACTGTTAGAGTGCCTAGGAACTTGGTTAGAAGTATAGAATGCCTGCCCATAATCAGATGTGATAAACATTAATCTACTTCATAACAAGATACTCGGTGAACTGCACTGGAAAGTAAAATGAGCATTGTTCCACTATCTTAACTGTGCAAGGTTCATACAGATGGAAAGAGCCTGCTACCTGATGGATGGGAGTTATTTTCCAAACAACCTGGGAGTGCTGAGTATAGCTATCTGTGAGAGGCACTGTTGCTGGCACTTTCAGGTCATTGATTTTAAAGAAAGGTGACAGTTTTCTCAGGTTCTGCAATTAAATAACCAGAAAGAAGAAAATAAGCTAAAGCCCAATGACCATTGTGCATCAGTATAAAACAATACAAAATTAATCAGAAATAAGGGAATATACCACTGAGAAAATTTCACTTCCATGTGTAATTAAAGATAAAAGAACAACACCTCTGAAAGACTCTACCCACCAGGGTATCGAAGGAGATGCTGAGACTCATAGCCAAACTTTGGGCAGAGTGCTGGAATCCTTATGGAAGAAGAGGGAGATAGAAAGACCTGGAGGGGACAGGAACTCCACAAGGAGAACAACAGAGCCAAAATACCTGGGCCAAGTGGGGCTGGCAGAGACCAATACTCTAACTAAGACCATGCATGGAAGGACCTAGACCCCCTAGGAAGTCCATTGGCTGCTCAGATTCCAAGTGGGCTTCCTGGTAAGGGGTACAGGCACTGTCTCTGACATGAACTCAGTGGCCGGATCTTTGATCACCTTCCCCTGGGGGTGCAGCCTTGCTAGGCCATGAAGGAGGAGGACAATGTAGCCAATCCTGAAGAGATCTCATAAGCTAGGGTCAGATAGAAGGGGAGGAGGTTATCCCCTATCAGGGAACTAGGGAAAGGGCATAGGGGGAGAAGAGGGAGGCTGGGGAGAGGGCTGGAAAGAGACAAGTAAGGGGGCTGCAGACGGGATACAAAGTGAATAAATTGTAATAAATAAATGTATAAATAAAATTAAGTTAAAAAAAGATAAAAGAACAGCCAGGTGTATCCAAGAGAAGCAGTGGCTGAAGGGCTGTGACCAGTTCACATTTGTGGATATCACCTGAACTGGAGGAAAACCTAAAATAATAACCCAGAATCTGTTGTTTATTAGTACAACCATGCAGCTAGGAATGCCAAACCTCATAATAGCACTTAACAGCTAGACAATAGAGAGCATACAACCCCAAGGCCAGGTGCTGAGATCAACATTTTAATGTGAGCCCTTGGCCACCAAGGTCAGAAGTGCCTAGATCTTAGACAGCTGAGATGGAAGAGGAAATTCTACCTTTACCAATGAACAGAGATCCCTAAAAGCTTCTGTCCTCATCAAATCACATCAGTTCTGAGCTCATCCTCTTCCACTGAGGCTGGGCAAGGCAGCCCTACCAGAGGAAAGTGATCAAAAAGCAGGCAGCAAAGTATATGTCAGAGACAGCCCCTTCTCCCCTTACTCACATGGAGCATGAGCTTCCCATTGGCGATATTTGTGTAGTGGTCCTAGGTCTTGTCCATGCATGGCCCTTGGTTGGTGCATCAGTCTCAGCAATCCCCTTGGGGCCCTGGTTAGTTGGCTCTGTTGGTCTTTTTGTGGAGCTCCTGTCACCTCCAGATCTTTATATCCTTTCCCCTACTCCTCCACAAGGCTCCCTGCTCTCAGCACAGTGTTTGGCTGTGAGTCTCAGCAACTGTTTTAATCTATTGCTGAGTGTAGCCTCTCAGAAGACAGCTATACTAGGCTTCTCTCTGCAGGCATATCAGATTGTCCTTAATAGTGTCTTCTCCCGTGGGGTGGCTCTCAGGTTGGTCCAAGCATTACTTGGTCACTTCTTCAATCTCTGTTCTATCTTTATCCCTGCACATCTGTAGGCAGGATAAATTTTGAGTTGACATTTTTGTGGGTGGGTTGACATTCCCTCTCCCTTCACTAAGAATCCAGTCTATTTAGAGGGTGTCCTCTTCAATTTCCATGACCCCTGCTACTAGGATTCTCAGCTAAAGTCACCCCTACACACTCTCAGAAGTGTACCTTGTCTTAGCTCTTCTTAGATTGTAAAAAGTATAAATGAATTATTGCAGGAAATCTGCTGGCCAGTTTTACTGAGCTTCCCCTACTTTCTCTTGCCAAAGCTTCCAGACTAACCCATTTATTCATGGTGCTTAGTGCCTTCACTAGTTCACAGGGTTGCTCAATCCAGGCCATGGTTTCTTATTTTGAGGGCTCAGTTCTATGCCTGAAGAGAAGACAGAACAGGGTAGGGAGTGAGGGAGTCTTTGTAAACCCTGGTTTGCTCCTCTATTAGCAGGTTTGCCTGAGGATGGGCTGAAATCCTATTTTAAGTGTCCACCAGAGCACAGACCAGAAGAAATGCTCTACAAAGGCATTTCAGGAGTATTTCCATCATCTTTTGAGCTCATTACATGATACCTTGGATTCCCTGAGATGCAGCACCATTCCTGGCCTCAGAGCATCTTCTCTGGATGGAATTGGGGTGGAGTGCACATATTGGGTCCCTTAAAGAACCGTAAGAAACTTATCAACCTTAGGGACAAGATGGAAAGTGAGGACATTAAAAAGCTCCAATAACCAGTCTAGATTTTAATGTAGTACTTTATGTATTAAATATTTAAAGGTACCATTTGTATTTGTTGACACACGGTAAATGTAGAGATACATTGCTGATCAACACAATTATACCAGCAATTAAATGAACTAGAAATGTTTTTCAGAGGAGTTGCAAGACAGTTAGTAGTCAGGCGCTTCATCTCAGGGAGCAATGGGAAGAATAGTTAACTTATTCTCTGTGAACCCAGCCCCAGCTTCTGATGGGGCTCTAGAATGGATGACAGGGTCCAGGAGTACCACATGAGACTGTTTAGCCACAGGCTGCATTGCAGTGACCAGCCCTTTGCTTGGGGACCCAAGATGAAAGCCTACACTTGACCTTCCTTGTAGACATGATGGCAAGGCAGATCAGCCACCAAGCTTGGTGTGAGACAGTCTCCTGTTCTCTCGTTTTAGTCATAACCACTCATAGAAGGCACATTAGACTATCCCAGGTCAGAGCAAGGGACTGGGAACCGAAGTGAACAGCAGTGCCTCTGTATTTCCACAGCCTTTGAAAGCAGGCCTGTTTTAAGATTCTATGGTCATGTTGGCTTTCTGAGGACATCAGAGGAGAAAAGATGATCTGAGGTTAAAGAGGTTTAACACATTACCTCTACATTAGTATAGGCATTGGCACTTTTAGGAGGCCAGGGCCATATTCATGATTTTGATCAAAATGGAGGTGACACAAGTAGATATCCAATCAGTCATCCAGAACATGCATGACACATGACCAATCAGCAGCCAGGATAGCAGTCAGTACAACTAGCAAGGATCTTGAGATACTTATTAACAGTCTTCCCAAGGATGGCATGAATCCCCCTTTGAACTTCCTAACCATCAACCAGGGACCCCATTTCCATTATTCTGGCCTTTTGCTTTTCCTATGGGAATTACTTATTTGTTTGGAATACAATAGGAGAACTGAAATGGGTACCTGACAAAACACTAACACTCTGGGAACACTGCCAATCTCAGCACATTTTTAAACTTATTCCCCCACCAACCTTAGAATATAGAATAGTCATATAGAAGAGAGTCAGGAAACATGTTTTGTCCTGAATACAAATAAGTACAGTACCACTGTCCATCTCTTGGAGCCAAATTTTGAATTATTTAAATAGAATCCTTCCCTCAAATGACATCAGTAGTGATGGAACTTGTTCATGGTACAAACTGATAAGAATCTAGGAGTTAAATAAATTTGATATTTCAAACCGAGGTTGTTAGCCTGTTGTGCACACTGGAGTCCGGGCTGGGGGCAGCTTTATTTTCTCATTCCCCTTTCTAACATCAACAGCCAGTAAAGTATAGATGTTGCAACTGGGCTACGCAGGGATGATTACTCCCTGCCTTCCCTCCAACCATTTCTTCTGTAAACAGTATTCTCTCTGTCATCCCTTTGTCTCCTTTGAACTTAGGTGTTGACAGTTGAGATTTCATTAGTTTTGCTCTCCATTAATACATGGACAGACTTATTTTAGCCTCAGTTTCCTCTTTCATCAAATAAGCTTTGCCAGACCATCTGCCGAAGCTACTTCCTGTCAGTCCATCCATGCTGGACATGTATCAACATTCCCACCACTACCTTGAATCTGCCCTCTTGACTTATCTTATTTATCCAAGATGATACAGTAGTGTAAGGAGGGAGGCTCGGATTCAGCCTAGGCCTTGAGAGAGTTGACAGCCTCTGCTTTCACTCTCTGGGAACCATACAATACTGTGCAGAGTGGCTCAGTAGATGGTGGGGGCAAAAGGAAACAGAGGTGTGTAGGCAGAGGGACCACTTGGAGAAGTAGTCACATGACTAGCTGCCATGTAGAGGAAGTTGGTATGTGTGAAAAAGGAGTCAACCTTCTGACAGCCATGGGAAGCTCAGTCGTGTGAGTGAGGTCTTGGCTTTGCCAATCAGTAATGCTCAGCCATTCTCTAGGCTGACATTTTCTGGTATAAATGTTACTCTCTGAGTTTACTCCCAATTCCTGACCCACAGGATCTCAATCAACAAAAGCTAATGTTATATTTCTCAGTTATTAAGGCCTTCGAAAGCCACCCAAAGTTTTAAGTATACAAACTCAACTAAACATGTCAGTATCCAAACGGTAATGTGCTTTAGTATAACTAGTGATTTATGCCAATGTTACTGTAGGCTGTCTGAAATTTTGTATGTGTGACCTCTCTGTAGTGTCACAGGTAGGGAAGAAATGGAAAACAATGAGGTGAGAGGAAAATAAAGAGGATGATAGATAACTACCACAGCTTGAAGGTCAATTTACAGTACCCTGGCTATGGGTTGGCTAGTGATCCTCTTTTACAACAAGAAATCTGAGTAGAGGATCAAGTGTGTCACCACGTGCAAAGGCTGCATCGGGAATGTACGGAAGCCAGCACGCTTTCTAATACACAACACCTGCCTCATTGTTTCATGGCTCCTTTGCAAGTAGAGAAACATTAAGAAATACCAGCTGCAATGAGGGAGTCAAGAGGCACAGAGTAGATTTCAAGAGTCCTGGCTTTCACCCCCCATTAAGAAAGCTCAAGCTCTTCTTGTTTACCTGCATCTTAGATATTCTGAACAGAGTCAGGATTGTGTCACACTGAGGGGTAAATATGCAGCTGACTAGGCTCAGGCGGGCCTCTGAGCTCCAGTCTCCATAACAGGTGTATCAGGTCCTGTTCCCTGGCAGTAGCTCAATGAGATCAGAAGAACCACCTGATAAATTTGCACCAACAAATCTGTTCTGGTATCCTCTCAACACTGAAGCAGATAAGAAAATTATTGTGAAGAAATGAGCTGTTCTTCAGTGTACACAATCAATGAGAGCCACTGAGAGGGGTTGGGCTTCTCCCTGGAAAAGCCAGGTTCTGCCTCTGTTAGACGAATTCTCACGTCTTCTTCCTTTCTCTGTCCTTGTGATCATCCTGTTTGTCATATTTAAGTAATGTCATTAGTAACATGGTAGTATGAAAGCTACTACTGCAGTGTCAGCGATTTCTTTCTAATCAAGATTTCCTGCTTTACTCAACACCAGAGGACACTGAGCCTAAGACTTCATCTCCTTGCATTTGAATTCCATTATCTTGTAAAAATCCACACCACTGACCCTGGATGTTTTCAATTTTTTAAGTATAAGCAGTAATCCACTTTTATCTGCCCTACCCATCTGTTCCAATAAATAAATGTTCAGAGTTCTTTTTAAACTGCCTGGCATTCAATTCTAGTTTTCCCAAAAAATGTACAGGCACAAAATGAAAACAACCCCTTTCCATTCTTTGCACATATTACAAAATCCATCATGAGTTAACATCTTCTTCAGCAAAATTTACAGAGGTAAACTTACTCGCTGTGCTTCTTGGCCTGAAATAGCTTATCATCCTCAAATATCTACCAATATTCAAATTTATGTTAGGAGAGAGTATTTCAGAAGCATCCAGCTTATCTGACCAGACTAATGTTAATTTTTTTCTCTGAAAACATTATCTAAAATTTCTATATTCCTTTTTTAATCAGTGTAGCTCAAAGGTAGATACAAAACTCATTTTCAAAGTGGCTTTCAGGGAAGTTCAGAAAGGTACTAGCTGTAGGAAGGGATAGATTTATACAGTCCTGTTTAGATGTATTTCACAGAGAAACACAGAGGGCAGCTCGCATTTGCAAGCCAGCTGTTAACTAGTATTTGATGAAGCCATGCTAGAATAAGCATGTTCAGAAATATTCTAAGTGCTTCCCTTAGAAGCTGATACAAATCTGTGCCATGCTGCGTGCTGTTGAAAGACAGACCACAAAGCAGAGAACAAGAAAGCAAACCCACAAATAAAAGCAACCAAAACTCTCCAGATATATTTCCTTCAAACTTTAAGCTACGTTGGAATTCATCATTAAAACCTTCTCAAACAATGTGTTGGATAAATCTCAATGTTTTCTTATGCAATTTCATATTAGTGTTTTCCTGGCCACATAAATGAGAATGTATGTTTTTCTCTTTCAGTTAACTGTGTTAGGATTTTGGATGGCTAGTTTTGCTAGTTTTCTTCAACTGCAACAAAATACCCAAGAAAGGCAACATAGGAAAATGTATTGGTTAATCTTGGCTGTCCACTTGACCATATCTGGACTCAATTGAACCCAAGCAGCCGAGCACACCTTGATCAGATCATTTAAGATGGGAAGACTCACCCTAAATCTGGATCATCCGTAGTCTGAAGACCCATCTGAAAACTAGGACCCCCTTCTGGTAGCAGGCTACCTAGGACATGGCAGAGGACATGGAAGAAGGAAGCTTTTGCTTTTTTCCTTTTTGCCTTCTCTCTTGGTGTTGAGTTTATCTGTTGTGTCCCTGAGGCATTCCTTCCTGGATATTAGAACCTAAAGTTCTTCAGGATTCCAAAGAGTACTGAATACCAACTGAGACATGAAGCTTTGTGGGCTAAGCAAATGCTGAATTCTGGGCCTTTCCATCAGGAGATAGCCACTGTTGAACTAGCAATTCTACAGCCTGTAAGCCACTCTAATAAATTTTATTTTAATGTGTAAAGCTTCATTCTATCATCCCAGATGTTCTGAAGAACCTGACTAACACAGGAAGGATAGTTTAATAAATTCATTAATAAAAATAAAATTTAAAAGATCAATTAATACAAAAAGATTTATTTTGGTTTGTAGCTTAAGTATGCAGTCTGCCATGGTAAGGAAGATGAGGGGAAGAGCGCTGTCGTATAAAGGCAGGAGTGTGAGAGGAAGCAGAGAGAGGAGGCTGGTGCTCATCGAACTTTCGCTTTCTCTCCCTTTCACTCAGTTTAGGACTTTGCCCATGGGATGGTGCCACTCACATTCAGGATGGGTCTCCTCACACTCCTATAGGACACTCCTTGATAAACCACTATAATGTTGACTGCATTCATTAAAATCCTTATGTATTCAAGACACAGAACTACAATATCTTATGGTTTATAGAGATGCCAGCAAGCCAGGTTAAAGCACAGAAAGGAAGGGGATATTGCTGGGTTGAGGCAAAGGAAATGCAGACTCACAAATGTCCTTCCCTTAAGACTCTCTTTGACAGACAACCATTTCTTTCTTCATCAGCTTTAACGTTACCTATTGCCTTCTTCTCCTTAGTGGAGCAATTTTCCTATGAAAAAATCAGCCTTGCAGCCCAATGAGCAGAGGAAAAAGAGATGTCTTCTCTTTGTATAGTCCAATTAAAAAAATTCCAGTGAAGCTATATCGCTCAGACTTTATGCTGTTCATTGGACACCCTCACACGCACCCAAGCCACACGACCTGGTTCTAATATTAGGCTGGATCAGTCACATGCTCAGCCCTATGGCAAAAAGAGTTGGAAGAAAAGGAAGGACTATCATAAATGTTACAGCTGGGGAAATGTCCTTAATCAAGTGTCACTTGGCTCATGTTTACTTGGCATTCACCTGTTTTCTTGAATGACTAGTCCATATATCATGTTCTCTCTGCCTGCCCCCCCTGGAATTTGAGTTTAGTTGAACAAGCATTCATTCAGGCCAAGTATTTCAAGTTATTGGAGAGGGAGTCTGGGATGCTGCCAATAAATAATTCATGTGTTCTGCTCTTGAAGAGCTGTCTGTTGACTGGAAGCCACTTCCATTTGCCTCTGTGTTTCAGGACACCCTTGAATTTTTATCTTGTTAGAATATCGGAGGTTTTCCTCATGAAGATGAACCTGTATTGACTGGTATTTTGGACAGGTGTTTTATCTGGTAGTGTACCTCCTTTGTAAAGTTAACAGAGGCTGTTCTATGGGAATAGAAGACAGGCTTTGTATTGTGGGTCATAATGGCTGCTTAAAAAGTAAGGCTAAAACAATTGATTCTGAGGTTATGCTTGTCATCGCTAGTCAGGGAGCCCATGAGGAAGGCAGAGATACAAGTACATATACAACTTAGTTGAATGCCAGTGCTGGATGAAGCTGCTAATTGGCATCACTGTCTGATGTCTGTGAATTTATCAATATGAAGGAACCAGTCTATGGTGGCCATTACCAACCAAGTGCAGATATATATAGCTTCATATGCACATGTATATGTATATGTATATGTATATGTATATGTATATGTATATGTATATGTATATGTATATGTACATATGTGTGTGTGTGTATGTGTATGTTGCCATGAATGCTGGGTGTATTTGATACCCACCATAATCAAATGGTGAAAGTGTTGAAGTTGTAGCTCAACCGAAGATTATTTAAATAACATCTGCAAGGCATTTGGTTCACCCTCCACCCCCAGTACCACTGGGAAAGACAGAGAAACCACAAAGCAGCAGAAGAAATAGCATCTGGGACTTCAGAAAAGTCAGTGAGTTAGGTCAAGTTCTGAGGATATTTCACATTTTACAAAACAGTTTAATTCTATTTTTATTTAATGTGTGCACACATGTGTGGACACATATGCCAAGTGTGTGTATGGCGGTCAGGGGACACCTTGTAGAAGCCACTTCTCCATGTCCACCAGTTACACCCTGGAGATCAAACTCGGGCTGACGCTGGCGTCATTGTGCCAGCCCCACATACATTTCTCTCTCTCTCTCTCTCTCTCTCCCTCTCTCTCTTTTATTTAGGGAAACTGACACTATTCAACTTGAAAATAGTTTTCAATATCACCCAGGGGGCAAGAAATTTTTTGTATTATAAAAGAAAGAAATACTTGCCTGAAAGCATTAGGTTTGTTTGTTTGTTTTTCAATAATTTTCTGCATATTCCTGACTGACTGGAGATACTTTATAAATCTGTTTTCTTCATCAGTCTAAGTAGTAACTTTTGGACTCAAAAAGATTAACTTGGAGAAAAGACGGCCAGGAGCTGTCAAACAAACATCCCCATCCATGTTTAATTAGGACATAGTAGTGGGAGGACCAGGGCTCTGGGGTAAAGATCAAGCAAGCCCTCACACATCAAGGAAGAAGCTCAGGCAGCCTTCTCAATATCTGATAGCTGCTTTATGTAAAATTCGTTTTGGATGTATTTGTTTGGAGATGTTGAGAAAGCTTGGGTGGATTTTCTGGATCCCTGTGGCTATTCACAGCCATGTAAATGAGTGGAGAAAGTGGATCCGGAGGTGAAGAGAAAATAAAGGGAGCTGCTGAGAACAAGAGATAGATGGTGAAAGATTTCTTCAGAGTCGCTTCCCAGGTTCCAGACAGTGAAGAGACTGTGTCACATCTTAGAAAAGCATCCTACCTTCACACCAGCGGTCTCTTTTCACTGTGACACAGTTGCCATGGGGATGATGTACTAGTTTCTGCCACTTTCTCATCTCTTGCAAGGCTCCATTATAAAGTGAGTACTTGGGATTTCAGGCCATAAATATGCATCTACAAAATGATAACCTGTAAACTCACCTGAAGGCCAACTTCAGAGCTCTATCTGCTCTCCAGCCTGCAGCTGCAGGGCTCCTGCATAAAAACAGCATGGGAATGGCCATGAGGCCAGCACAGGCATCCAAACTTAGAGATAGGTGTTCCTTTCCAGGCATTGTGACCTGAGGAGCAAAGGAAGAAAATGAAAAGGAATGTAATTTGTAACTAGTACAGCTTTTTCACACTCTGCCATGTTTCCAGGGGATATGCACCTCTTTGGTCTAATAATTTAAAAACATTTTATTCAAGCCTGTCAAATCCTGTGGAAGATATCCATAACTCCTCAAATCCAGCCTCTGCTTGAGTTTAAAAATCAACCACCACATAAGAGAGCTTCTGGAGGCTTCTGTGTTCTTCCTTTACAGCTGAGCCTGAACACACAGAAACCGTGGTTTCACAAAGGAACTTACAATCCAATACCTTGTTCATTTTAACTGGCTCTTTTGGCCTTAGCCCATCCCTTCAAGCCAAGTTAGGCTTAGAAGGCAGTGGTCACCTTAGCCCTTGCAGAGGTGACCCGATATTATTTCCCATTAACTGGAAAGTTCAGCAGCTATCCACGGTCTACTGCTGTCCCTATATAACAGTCACTCTGCTGTGAGTATCTTGTGTCAACCTTCTTTTCAAGATTAGCATCTACAACATTATATGCAAAACATATGCTAATAATTCTAATATATTTTCCTGCCTTCGTTTTAATTTTTATTGCACATGTTTATGAGACACAGTGTGGTAATTCAAGACATGTAAACAATATGAGATGATTTACTCAGGATAATTAACATTTCCACTGTGTTGCGAGGCTTTGTCTCCTGTCTCCTTGCTCTTCGTAAAATATACAACTAATTGTAAACTATAGAGATCTGTGTCGTAGGATCTGAGAACAGAGGGGGCTGTTTCTGCAAACCTCTGATTGCTCAGGAAACGTGAAGGCAGCAGAGCCCCAGTGTAATTACTATGTACACACCCTTCACAGGGTCCTTTCTGTCCCCTCTGTCTCACTGCAGCAGGCCTAGCCACGGACTTGCTCTGGCCTACACACGATAGCAGAGCTTTTTTGGATTTCCATCCCTTGATCTTCTATAACTCTTGCCCTGTCCCAAATGACACCTTCTCTCTCAGTCAAGACACCAGAAAGGTGACCACTTAGGTAGAGCTTCCACTCACCCAACTTAGATCCTAACATTTTGGATGTTGTAAATGTGCCTAGTGTGGCTGTGGCCTTGGCCTCCATTTTCAAGTCTGTTTTGGCTTCTTTTCTCAAATAAGAGGAAATCTTCCTTAAAGTGGTACTTGGTGTGGAGGGTGAACCAAAGGCCTTGCAGATGTTACATAAATAATCTTCCCTTGAGCTACAACTTCAACACTTTCACCATTTGGTTATGGTGTCAAGTGCATGTTAACAATGACAATAAAGCAATGAATTCCATTTTATATTTTAAAACAATTAGTAAATTTAGTCGACAGACAAAATTGTATTGTGAGCTCCATTAAGGGAAACAACAAATAGCTTTTCACAGGCCTAACCAGACAAAGAGCTGCTTCTCCAACTCCTAGACCAGGAACAGGAAGAAGATGAACAGTGACCCTTTGGGTGCCTCTTCTTTTTTTTTAATTTAATTTTATTTTATTAATTACACTTTATTCACTTTGTATCCCCCCATAAGCTCCTCCCTCCTCCCCTCCACCCCACCATCCCTCCCCCTTCTTCACGCATGCCCTTCCCCAAGTCCACTGATAAGGGAGGACCTCCTCTCCTTCCTTCTGATCTTAGTCTATCAGATCTCATCAGGAGTGGCTGCATTGTCATCTTCTGTGGCCTGGTAAGGCAGCTCCCCCCTCAGGGGGAGGTGATCAAAGAGCAGGCCAATCAGTTCATGTCAGAGACAGTCCCTCTTCCCATTACTATGTAACCCACTTGGACACTAAACTGTCATGGGCTACATCTTTGCAGGGGTTCTAGGTTATCTCCATGCCTGGTACTTGGTTGGAGTATGAGTCTCTGGGAAGACGCCTATGTTCAAATTTTCTGGTTCTGTTCTGGCGCTTTCTCAGACAACTAGGAATAGCGCTTCCTCAAGATCCAGCCATACCACTCCTAGGCATATATCCTAAAGAGGCTCAAGTACACAATAAGGACATTTGCTCAACCATGTTTGTAGCAGCTTTATTTGTAATATCCAGAAGCTGGAAACAGCCCAGATGCCCTTCAACTGAAGAATGGATGCAGAAATTGTGGTACATCTACACAATGGAGTATTACTCAGCAATGAAAAATAAGGAAATCATGAAATTTGCAGGTAAATGGTGGGACCTGGAAAGGATCATCCTGAGTGAGCTATCCCAGAAGCAGAAAGACACACACGGTATATACTCACTCATATAAACCTACTAAAATCTGTACATCTAAAGAAACTAATCAAGAGAGAGGACCCTGACTAAAACGCTCAATCCCCATCCTGAAAGGACATCAGAAGAAGAAGAAAACAGGAAACAACCTAGAAACCTGCTACAGAGGGCCTCTGAAAGGCTCTGCCCTACCGACTCTCAAAGCACGTGCTGAGCCTGATGGCCAACGGTTGGGCAGAATGCATGGTGCCTCTTCTTAAGCGACCGCTGCACATCTTTATCCCATGGTAGGTACCCTGTTGCACTCTGTTGAGCAGACTGAAGCCTGGTCCAGCCCCCAGCTGTTTATACCTAGCTAGCTGAGGGACAAGGCCTGTGAATAGAAATATTTTTTGCTTCTCCAGTGCAATATATCTCAAGGAGGGGGAAGAGGCCACCTTTGTAACACACTATCCCAATTTCTGCCCCATAGAATCTCTGTCATGAAGAATGGCTGGTGCTTAATAGACTTTGGGCTGATGTGTTGCACAGGCAAAGGGTGACTGGGGATTCTTCTGGCTGGCAGAAGCACTTTCCGGAGATAGAAACCTTCCCTTATTGATTTGTTCCTCCTGGCGGCTTTAGCATTAGCTGAATCTGTGTTATTTGTGTCCCTTCCAGGAATGTTTTTTTTTTTTTTTCACAGTTTCCTTTGGTTTGAATTTATAAAATGCCTAACAGCCTAGAATTCCACACTTTCACCCCCGAAAGCAGCATTGTAAAATTCTGACAAAATATATCCCATTTGAAAATTGCCTTGAGTTTGAGTTAGTAAAGTAAAGGAAGATAAAACAAACAAACAAAAAATGAAACAGATGAAATGAAATGGATGTTTAAGTAGAAAATATATTGAAAAAAATCTGCTATTAAGTAGAATAAATTACTTCATGGAATTAGCATATAAACTAAGGCATTTTAATAACTGGTATTGCCAAATAACATATCTCACCTTCAGCATGGGACCTTTGCAGTGTGTACCAATACTGGTGAGTGGCTCATGCCCAGGGTCTGATGATTCCTTTTCCTTTGGGAGATCCAGAGTCCATCTTGTGAACATCCCTGGATGAGTCCCTTCTCTGTCAAACAAGTTTCTGAAAATCTGTGACAAGTGTAATTATTTCATTAAGTATCTAGCTTTATCTGTCTTAGTTAAATAACTCATTTTGTTTGGAATTCAAGAGAAAATCTAGCTGATGTGAACATACACATAAGAAGCAACATCAGTTCTTCATCATTTTGTTAAAGTTTGTCTTGCTCTTTTTGCATTTATTTCCTCTGCTATTTTTCATAATTAATATGACAAAAGGTTCAGCTTCTTTTTTTACTGTCTGAGGTTCTGACACTCTAACTCAGATCTGCATTCTTGCTGTGTGAACACCCCACCATGGAGTCACATCCTCAGCTTCATAAATGTTTTTTTTTTTTTCAATTGATCAGAAAATCAAGAGCAATAAGTGTATTTCTGAGGTTCCTACAACATTGCTTAGGAAATATTTAGACAATACAAACTAAAACTTAGCTTCCTGTTCTTCCTTTGTTATTGTATATGCCAAAGAAATTCAACAAAGCCGAGAGACAAACTTTTAAGAAGCTGCACTTCATATGAGTCATTAAGCTTTCCATATTCCCTCTCTCTGTTTCTGTCTCTGTATCTCTCTCTCTCTCTCTCTCTCTCTCTCTCTCACACACACACACACAAACATAGAGTTGAGTTTGATGTCCTTGGTACAAAGTTAAAGTTTTGGACTTGTATTTACATTGCCTGTAAACTATGTTGTCTGTGTATAGCTTCTTTGTTATCAGTCATTATCAAGTTTGTGTAGTTTGCTAAGATCATTGTCTACAACATAAATTGAACTGTACTGAGATAGGCTAGTATCAGAATCTCAGGAATAAATAACTTTTGTCTTCTAAAGTGGAAAAATGGGTTGTCAAAATTGCCATGATCTATTTTCTCACAGAATTTTCCTTTTTCTCTGAAAAGCAGGGTTTTGTTTTTGAAATATTAGAAGATTTGAGAGACATAATTTCACCCTTTTATTGTTGAAAGTCTTGAAATATTCATAGTTTCTTTCCAGTGGTAAACAATAAATTATTACTCTGGTTTTGAAGAAAGTCTGTTCTGAGAAAAAGTAAGACATATGAAAACTTGTCGCATTTCATTCTTAAAATCCTCAGAAAGCAAAACATGATAAAGGATGGTTACACAATCTATAAAAACTTAAACTCAAGGATTTTGCTCTTTCTTTTTCTTTTCTCTGTATTTCTGTTTTAGGTAAGAAGAAAGGAGTAAAAAGAAAGAAGGGAATATAAGACTATGTTAGAGGAATAAAACGAAAGGTAGATTAGTGAATCTACATGTCAACTTAGATCTTTAAGTGTTCTCCAATAAGATTATTTTTGTTTACATTAGTATAGAGTCCTGACTATTGATACATGTTTAAGAGTAATTGTTTTTTTATTTTTTTTAAATTTATTTACTTTACATCCCAATTGTAACCCCCTTTCTCAACTCCTGCCAGTTCCACCCTCTCTCCCTCTTCCCCCTTATCTCCCTCCCCTAGTCCTCAGAAAGAGCTTACTTCCTCCCCTACCAGCTGACCCCACCTTTCAAGCGTCATTTGGACAGCCTGCATCCTCTTCCTCTGTGACCTGGCTAGGCTGCCCCACCAGGAGTAAGGGGTCAAAGAGCTGGCATCAGAGTTCATGTTAGAGACACCCCCTGTTCTTCTTATGAGGGAACCCACAGGGAGGCTGAGCTGCCTATCAGCTATACCTGAGCAGCGGGCTTAGGTACTCTCCATGCATGGCCCTTGGATGGTACATCAGTATCTGCAGGGCCCCTGGGCCCAGATTCGTTGGCTTTCTTGGTCTCCTTGTGCACCTCCTATCTCCTCTTGGTCCATCTATACTCCTTCTTCAATAAGACTCCCTGTGTTCTGCACAAAGATTGGCTGTCTTTGTATCTGCTTTGATCCCCTACTGAGTGAAATCTTTCAGAGGACATCTATAGTAGGCTCTTCAATCGCTTCCAGAGTCTATTCTATTTGCCCTTCTGAATGAGAATTAAGCATACTCCCTAGAGGCCTCCTAGCTATTTCACTTCTTTAGGTCTGTGGATTATAGTATGGTTTTCCTGTATTATTTGGCTAATATCCTCTTATAAGTGAATATATACCATGTGTGTCTTTCTGCTTCTACGTTTTCTAATTCAATCTCTTTGCCTGCAAATTTCATGATTTCCTTGTTTTTGATAGCTGAGTGGTATTCCATTGTGTAAATGTATCACAATTTTCTGTATCCATTTGTCTGTTGAGGGACATCTAGGTTGTTTCCAAATTCTGGCTATTCTGAATAAAGCTGCTATGAACACAGCTGAGCAGATGTCCTTGTTCCATCATGGAGCATCTTCTGGATATATGCCCAGGAGTGGTATAGCTAGGTCTCGAGGTACTGCTATTCTCAATTTTCTAAGAAAGCACCAGAATGATTTCCAAAGTGATTGTGTAATTTTAATACACATAGATATGCATGTTGCAACTTTTGTATAAGGTATTGGACCTTTAAAACTTATTGAAAAATGCAAGGTTTGCTTCCAGTATTTTAAGGCTGTTATTACCAACTGTCTATGATAATTAAGTAAAGCAAGTTAACGGTTAGTCAACCAGACTCATGTCCATGCCAGATACTAGGTTAAATAGATAGTAAATAACTAGAACAAGCAATGTTTGCCTGTTCAGATATAAAACAGATAAATAGATATGCTTCTGTAGATAGATACAGATATATAGATAGATATGGAAATGTGAATAGATAGAGGTCTTCAAAAACCTCAGAGAACTACAGAATATGGCACTTAAAATATTTTTATTAACTGAAGACTTTGTTTACTAGTCAAGTCTCCTCCTTCACAAAAATGTCTGTCAGATCAGATATACTGGACTAGAAGACGGAAGATGCTCCAACCTTACAGAGAAATTTTGGATGACTGTTCAGGCAACGAACTGTCTCTGTCATTTTTATTAGTTTTTGGATGCTGCTTACCCGCACTTCCTGCTTGCTCAAATAATAATTTCATTTGTTCTCAAATCTCTGATGAGGCTGAAGACCAGATAGTTAGAATTTTACAATTAAGCTTAGTTGTTTCAGAGTTAAAAATGTTTTAAGGTCTAGATAGATGTTTTTAGGTTGATAGAGACAAGATATAATAGAAAATAATTTAGTTCCAAAACTTTAGACTTACCTAAATAGAATAAATAGTATTTTCTTCAAGGTCACCAAATACATTTAGACTAGGCATTATTTATGCAAGTCTTACCTATTGGTTTTTATAATTGTTTCATAATTGTTATTATTGTATATAGTTTATTTAAATAGCCTTTTTAATTAGACAAAAGGGAGAAATTGTTACTATATGGTTTGGTGCTTTGTATTAATTCTTAATTATTTTGCTCTCTGAGGTCTGCTTGCTGTGTTTTATGAGCATGCTATCAAGTATGTCAAGTAATGCTGTGCAATCTTGCCTCCAAAATTATCTCTGATTGGCTAAATAAAAGACCTACACACCTGGGCAGGGCAGAGGTGAGAGGCAGAGCTAAGGTTTGGGGGCATGGAAGACAGAATAATCATGGGAGGGGAGAGACATGAATGAGAGGAGAAGAAGAAAGCACCAGGACCGCCATGTTAAGCATGGAGAGAACCATATGGCCAGGAGAAATTTACTCTGAGGTGGTGTTGGAAGAGAATCAGCCCAGATGAAAAGCATAAGCAAGTGTTTATGAAGAGGATGGGAAGTAGCGCAGACAGAAATGATCAAAGCAAATGACGTGGGATGTGGAGCTGGGAGGTAACAGGCAGCTTAGGGGGTTGTATCTTCCCAGCCCCAGGTGAAATCAGAAATTTAAAAATCTATCAGGTGTCCGTGTCTTTTATAGATGTGGTAGAGGGTTAATAATAACCACCATAATAATTATAGACTTTTATTAATAAATATTAATAGCCTTTTTTATTTTCTAGGACAAGTGGATACATTTTAATCTAGAAACTACCAACATAGATATTTTACCTAATATTTTCACAATTTTTCTAATGTTTGGATAAGTCCCGGATCTCTTAATTATACATAAGCAATTATGAGAAAGGGTAGCTGGAGATTCTGTTGATTAACTGCATAGTTGTTTGCATATTACAGTCTATATTGGCTTATCATTTTGTCTGAATTTTCAAATTGGTGTGAGGTATTGACAGTGCTGAAGATAGGTTCATGTTAGAGAAAAAGAAGATTCCTTTAAAAGTTTCATTGTGCTACACTCGTTTCCCAAATTACTCCACCAACCCCCTGCGCCACCCAGCCCCTGTGTTTGAAAAGTGCTCACGATCCTCATGTCCCTGAGAGCTCAATAGACCTCCCTGCACTTTGCTATGTTCTGGTTCTTCTGGGACGTTCCCTACTTAGTCTGGGTTGCAGTGTCTTCCTGTAGCTCCGTGTGATTTGGGCAAACCCTCCTCATTCTAGTTCATTACTCCCCATCGTTTCCCCACTCTGAGTCACACGACAACATCAGTTATCTCCGACTTACACAAGTCTCTGCTCTCCTTCCCACCTGCTGTGAGAATAGCTCTTCCCTGTTCCCTTTCCAGAGCAGGTCCTGATAAAGCAACAAACATACAGCCACATATCTTCCCCCGATCCTGCATAGGGCCTTAGTGGTCAGATTTCACCTTTTAAATCCATTCTGAATTTTTGGGCAACTCGCTAACATGGTTTAATTTTGTCCTAATAGAATTGCTGGCTGCTCTGTGCAGAGTAGGATTTAGAAAGTACACACTATACAGGGACAGTGCCCTCATTAGCCCATTTTCTCACTGTTCAGACCAGGGAGGAAATGAAAATGGACCAGTCACAGATGTGGAAAAGTGTAGGGCTTGGGTCCATTTTACTGTATCGGAGCATCTGTTTCCCTAAGTTTCTAGACGTCACTTTGGCAAAGCTCTGGCTTCAGGATACCAAACTCCCCTGTCCACCTGCCATTATATGGAGGGAAGACCAGTGCTGACTTTGAGCTGGAAATGTGGCCACTGAGCTTTTCAGTACCTCCATTAATGATACTGAAATTTGTCCTAAGTCTGTTAGAACCATGGGTTCTATTTGTTCCTCACACAACAACTAATGTCTCTCCTTGTGGGTGTGAAGTACAGCAGCTGTTCAACTGGGAACTGGATGTTTTCATCCATTACTTGGAGAACACCTAAACTTAATGTCTTATTTCTCAGACTTTGTTGTCTCAAACTTTGTTGTCACCTAGTTTGTTGGTAAACTCAATCCTCTAGGTAACTGGAGGAAACACACTAGAAAAACTTCTGGGGAGCTGGTTTTGACCCTAAAATGAGGAAGCAGTGGTTTAGAAAGGGAATAGTGTTCAATGCTGTGGTTACCTGTTGTGGAATAAGGACACTAAAACAGATTTGATGAGACCTTTCCTCCTTTTGCCAAGGGCAAGTATATAAAATTATATTACTTTATAAAGCAGAATAAATGGACATCAATTTATCCTTAGCCATGTCAGACACAAGTGCTCATTCACTGAACCCCATGAAAGGCTGCTGCCTTTCCTTATCTAAAATTTTCTATTCAAACTACCATGAACTATTTTAGCCACTTCACCTGATACGATATCAACAGAGGTCTATGGAGTCCAGCCGCATGCAACAGAAAAAGCAAAGAACTCCCAGACTAAATCTAAAGGCAGCCCTGGAGAGAGGGCTCTGCAGAAAGGGTAGAGGGAGCCAGACTGAGAGAGAAAAGCAAGGGCCTTCACACATGATCAGAACTTGTATTAAGGTAAAGGCAATCACTAAATGGCAAAAGGCATGTGTAGGAGGTGTGTATGCTTTTTTTTTTTTCTTTTTCTTTCTTTCTTTTTTCTTCTTCTTCTTCTTCTTTTTTTTTTTTTGAATGGAGATCTGGGCGTGGCTTTTTAAAATGGGATGACAAAGATAGTGCTGAAGAATCATGGGTTAGAGGGAAGCCAGATTCTTGAGCAGGTGGGTTGAGGCAGCTCAGGTCAGCAAGTGCCAGGCTAAAAGCTCAGTCAGCTTTGTCTATGGAAGGGCAATGAAGAGACAGCCACCCTGGCTGTGTTGTCTTCTGTGTGAAGGGTGGGATCATTCAGAGACAACATGAAGATGCTTCCACTGGGAATGTCGTGGTGTTTCCTGTAGAAGCTTGGATGCCAGGGTAGCACAATCCAGCACCACTTGCATATGACAGGTCTTGATGTTGGTTCCATCTGCTCAGTTTAGGAACTGTAGGTAGCTCTGTCTGGCTTTGCTTCATGACTCTTTTGAGGCCTTGGGAACAGGAATGAAAATCTGACCTGTGGCTACAAGTAAAGATGAAATGGCTTGGAAGTTATCTTGTAAATGACTGAATTAGCTCTTGACTTTAGTATGTTAGTGGTAATTATTAATATTTATTATTGGTTTATCTTTTAGTTAAACAGTGACCACCGATGTTATCTTCGGGCCTTGTAACTCTTTAACCCACCTTCTTAGCCTTGGGAACTTCTCACCAAGGGTCTTGGTATTTTTCCACTATTACTTCCCTTTCTCGCCCCTCTCCCCCACCCTGCCAAAACCACGTTTTAAAAGAAACACCAAAGTTCAATAAAGCTGACACTTGACCGGCAACCGTCTGCTTGTGTCCTTTCTCTCTCTCCCCCATCTTTTTCAGGATTGACCCCCTTCCCCCCCACGAATAACTGAGTCCCGCGGGGCGGGACAATCAACAATTTCTAGTATTTAAATACGAAATGAGGCCATGTCATTCGGAGCATAGCTGGGGAGCTGTAATAAGCAACACACACACACACACACACACACACACACAAAATAATTACAAGATCATGAGATAATAAGGAACCCAAAAGCTCATCCACTCAAACCCAGTATGACTTAGATTTGATAATATGAAAAGTTAGCACTGATATCATTGACTCTTTGGCCATTGGGGTAGGGAACAGGAATAGGAGATATTTGAAGTATCAAATACCAGAGCACTTGGGAAGCCCTGTCCCATTCAGAGATTCTAGAAGATTCACTTTGCAGACATGG
This sequence comes from Psammomys obesus, assembly GCF_907164565.1. Lineage (NCBI taxonomy): Eukaryota > Metazoa > Chordata > Mammalia > Rodentia > Muridae > Psammomys > Psammomys obesus. Next base: position 6,981,140 of record NW_026585742.1, read on the forward strand.
GTATCTGGAGAGGCAACAAGAAGTCAATTTAGGAAGCTTGGTTTCTGACCTCAGCATCCCTTAATAGGGAAGTGAATAAATATTCATGGATATCTTCTCTCAGGACCAATGGATGTGCAAAATCTCTACCTACATCGTTACCACAAAATCACCTTTCCCAGCCGTGCTTTCCGCTATGCTTTATTGCATTCTATGCCTGACCTGCAACTGATCATCTCTCGTAGCAGGGGAAGAAACCGCTTTGATGTTATTTACTCTGCACACGCCATTATAAAACTTGAATTTTATACTACATACTTACGGAGTATAACTCTCAGAGGTTTTCAACATGCAATGACACAAACCTTAGCAGCCAAAGCTGTCGTTAGTGAGATTTGTTTTAGATACTCATGGAGGAGGGTTTATTATTTTAGGAAATTTTATTTTGTTTGTTTGGCACTGTACCCTGTAAGCTCACTTCAGTTATTTGAGATGATTTGGGGTATAAACACGAAAACTACCAGCTAGGTTGCTAGAACCATCGCACAGAAACCAGCAAGGAAATAGAGACTTGAATAACCTTGAGCGGCCCGGAACCTATGGCTGTGAAGAACGTCTGCACAGCACACATACGCATGTTGCCCAACCATTTTTACATCTGGAACGTTCAGGAAATCATGCTCATTATGTGACAGTCACGACCAAGCTGGAAAGAATTGAGGGACATTGATGCAGACGTTAGGGAAAATCTCGTCAGTATTTTAAGACTGTGGAAAGATGAATGGTAAGAAAACCCCGTCTAGGCATGGTAGCAACTGGAAATCTTAGGTAAACCTTTGAAATTAAACATGTATTTCAATGCAAAATTAACAGCATGTCCATACCAGCTGTTTTGAATTTCTGAAATAAAATGCTAGACAATAAATGACCTTGGCAGGCAGAGATGGGTAGGTCTCTGAGATCCAGGCCAGCCTGGCCTACAGAGTGAGTTCCAGGACAGAAGGGCTAGATGAAGAAACCCTGTCTCAAAAAATCCGAAAGACAAACAAAATGAAACATAGAAATTCATTTTGTTCGAAACTAAATTCTAAAATCAAAATACCAGCTCTAGTGAAGACACTTCTTGGCTAGTGTGAGCATCACTCCACACATGCCATCATCCCTGTGTGTCTGTTTCCTCACATAGCTCCCTGCATAGAAGTCCACCAGGCATTGATCTGAACCATTCTACTCCAGAATGACCCAACCCTAACTTGATGTGCAAAGACACTGTTTCCAAGTGAGGATGCTTTCACAGATTCTGCGAGTACAGACTTGAACATATTTCCTGAAGAAACAAAATTCAATACCTTTTATTTGTATTAATTACAGTTTTTGCATCAAATTTTATGGTACAAATGACTAACATGCAGGTCTTTATCAAGATTATTCATTATTAATCTTTTAAAATTCTTGGAGTTGAGATGAAGAGAAAATCAGTGTACATGAGTAAATAGTACAGAAATTAAAACAGGTTCAATCATTCAAAGTTGGAAATAGTTTGGTATTATATTAAAATAACCAAGCAATTTTTCATTCCTTTAATTCCAAATATAATGATTTCTTTTTCATAATAGAGCAAATGGTTTTGGTCTCTGGTAGAAAACATTTTTACTGAGAGCATCTGAAAATAATGAGGCTGTGAAAGCAATCACATGGAAGGGAAGTCCAGCTTGGAGATGTGTCCACTAAAACACACTGACAGTGGAACCACAGGCAGATTAGGCCTGGGCCCTGGTGCTGTGCTCATCTGAGACCATCACCCATGCTCTGCAGCTCAAGGGCTAGCACCTGTGCCTACCTTTTAAATAGCGGCAGCTGCCACACACCTGGGTTGATTACACAGCAGCCCAGTCCATGTCCAGGGACTGCATATGCTCTGCTGTTAGCAGGTCTCCCTCCCCTTGGCATCATTCAGTTTCTGATGTCATAGTAACAAGTTCTTGGAGTGATACACTGTATTCTCACTGCTTACAGAACTGTGGGGTTTTGCCTGCAGGTGCCATTCAGGCTCCCAAGTGGCTCTCAGGGTCTGATGTGATCGCAGTATTTGTTATTTTTGTTGTTGTTGTTGCTAGAAAATGGTATATATGTAAGCCATTTCATGAGAGAGGGTTGGTTTTGGCCTCCAAATTGAGAGCCAGTCCATTGTGCCAGAGAAGAAATGGTGGCAAGAGTGAGGTGCCATGGCACATTCGTTTGCCTGTTTTCATACAGCTCATCGGGTGGTACCACTCACAGTAAAGCAGGTCTCCTCATCTTTTTTTTTTTAATTTTTATTTTTTAGTATTAGTTACAGTTTTTTAACTTTATATCCCTGCTGTATCCCACTCCCTCTTTCCCTCCCAACCCCACCCTCCCACCCTCATCTCCTCCCTTCCCCTTTCCAAGTCTACTGGTAGGGGAGAACCTCCTCCCCTTCCATCTGATACTGGTTTATCAGGTGTCTTCAGGACTGGCTGCAAAGTGCTCCTCTGTGACCTAGCAGGGCTGTTCCTTCCTGGGGGAAGGGCTGTCAAAGAGCCAGCCATCGAGTTCATGTCAGAAACAGTCCCTGTTCCCCTTATTAGGGTACCCACTTGGATACTGAGCTAACATCTACATCTGATGTAGCTAACTCTCTACATCTGAGTAGAGGCTCTAGGTTGCATCCATACATGGTCCTTGTTTGGAGAAACAGTCTCAGAAAAGACCCCTGTGCCCAGATATATTTGGTCCTTGTGGAACTCCTGTCCTCTCCAGGTCATATTAACTCCCCCCCCTTTTATTTTTGATTCCCTGCACTCTGCTGAAGGTTTGGTTATAAGTCTTAATATCTGCTTTGATACACTGCTAGGTAGAATCTTTCAGAGGACCTCTGTGGTAGGCTCCTGTCCTGTTCCTTGTTTGCTCCTATATCCAATGTCCATCCCATTTGTCTTTCTAAATGAGGATTGATCATCGTAGCCTGGGTCCGCTTTCTTGTTTATCTTCTTTAAGTGTATAGATTTAAGTATGCTTATACTATCTTATAGGTATATATAAGTGAGTATATACCATGTGTGTCTTTCTGCTTTTGGGATACCTCATTCAGGATGATCGTGTCTAGGTCCCACCATTTGCCTGCAAATTTCATGATTTCCTTGTTTTTAATTGTTGAGTAGTATTCCACTGTGTAAAAGTACCACAATTTCTGTTGAGGTCTCCTCATTTTATCTGACCTAATCTGACCTAGTCTAGACATTCCTGCCAGGGCTGCCCAGAGCTTTTTCTTATAGATGATTCTAGAGCCTGTCAAGCTGACAATCAATAAGAGTCATCATGATCAGCCTGAGGCCACATATGAATGTTTCTGGAGCTGATAGATGTAACTGCTAGTCACATACCACAAATCCAGGCTTGGCATAGAGGAGAAGCTCTGCCATAGATCTTGTATATGAATTGGCAACACCCCAGGTTTGTACAAATACTGTCCCCATGTGGGTACACAAGTAAGAATGAACATATTCTGTTTGGCGTTTACAATATCTAATATAACAGCTTAGTCATGGAATAAAAGAAACAAGAAAATGGAACACACATCAGTTACCATTAATATTTTGACTCTGAACCCTCCATTTCCAGGCACATCTCATACCCTTTTCTTGCAGTACACCAATCCAACGAACTGCCACATCCCTGATCCAACACATATCCAACAGCTGCTGATGGCCACCTGGGAGCACAGTTCTCTAGGGTCAACCTGCCATGGAAAAGGATGGACAGCTTCAGCTTTCATTCTATCCCTTACAGATATGCAGAGCTGAGTTTGGTACCCTGCAGAGAGCTCTGTTCTCTGGGACTGTGCCAAGGGTGATGTTTACACTTCACGGAAGATCTGCACTTGCTAAGGCAGCCTGTGTTCTCTAGCTCCCAAGGAGACTGCTCATTGAATGTAGTTATTTTTGCCTTTCACTTTGCTCTCTTTGAAAACAAATGAGAATTTAGTCAGTTGTCTGACCATTTTGAACTCATTTTGGGTTTATTCAGCACACTTGAAAGAGTTACTGCTATATAAACACCTGGTGGATGTGTATGAGTCTTTTCATCTAGAAGATGGAAATTCTTAGAAAATCAATTTAGATAATCCAGCTCCTTCCTAAATACTTCACAGAAATATGAAAGTCCTTTGGTCCTAATACCTATTCTGTCTCTCTTTACTTGGTCTTATTCTACCTTGAAATCATATGGAATCTCAGACTGCTTTTCCCGTCATGCCATGCCTTCCTTTCCCAAGCTGCCACGCTTCACCCGCCTTGGTACAGAACCTCCTGCCTGATATACTCACTCACATTGGGCATCTTATCCATTTAATCCAGTCTTCAGATGGACTATCTAAAGCTCAAGCCTTACATGTGTTGCATATAAACTATTTGGTCAGTTGCACAGAGTGGAAGAAGCCCAAGCCCCAAGGAAGTGAACTCCTGAGTAAACATGTTATTGACATGGGCCCAGCAATTTGAAGAGACCAAGTCCTTGGACTGATGGGAAATTGACAAAACTGTTTCTTCCTATGGATCAAAGAGTGGCTAAGTTTTCTCTAGGGGCTATAAATGAGTGTTTATGGATTGATTGGTGTGCACCCAAGCTAGGCAAGTGTGGCTTCCTCCTCCCAGGGTTTATCTGGGGAATGCACAGAGGCCTCTTACTTTGGTCTTGACTAGCTAACTCCCTACCTTGTCCTGCTGTACCTATTGAACACACTGAAGTTTGGGATGTTGGGAGTCATGGGCACCTTCCATCAGAGTGATCACACCTTCTCCTGATTCCACCTTTTCTGTATGTGTGTAGGTGTGTCTGTCCTATCTTCATTCCTTTGCTGTCTCTAATTGGGGTTCGAGGACACAAGCTGTGTGGGTCACAGTGTCAGCATTAAATGAAAAAGACAGGTCACTTAGTGGTTTGAGGTCAATAGAATATGAAGACAAAAATTAATAACGATCTTTATTTTACATCAACTCAGAAGCCCTGAAGAATTAAATAAGAAAAGTAAAACAATAAAACATTTAGAATATGAATGGTTTTGTCAGCTTGACATAAACAGAAGTTTCTTAAGGAACAGAATGAATAACATTAATTATGAAAGTTGATTAACATTGTTTCATATTAAAAATATTAACTTCTATTTATCACAGTATTTTCATTAATATAAAAGAGCAAGATTTAGCATAAAAAGATACTTCTAATACACATATCCAATGAAGGTCTTGCTGCTAGCATATTTAAAAGTTTTTACAAATCAATTAAGCAAAGACAAAAACCGAATAAAAATGAACAGATTTCAACAGTCTTATTATAAAAGATTCTCCATGTAGTTAACAAGCATATATAATAGTGAATCAGTTTATTGACCATGAGGAAAATATAAATTAAAATCACAAGCATAGCACACCCAAACACACACTTAAAAAGAGAATAGCAACTGCTACTGAAACCAGAGCACAACTTGAACTTCCATTACTTTTAGTATTGTGCGTTAGAACAGACTTTCTGACAACTGGTTGGTAGCAGATATTAAGATAAACATTTTTACATATCATATGGTCCAGTAATCAGAATTTTATGATGTATCCCCACCATAACCATGCATAGAATGTATGTCTTTATCAAATGACATAAATGATAATCATAACAGGATTATTCTTTGTGCTACAACAAATTATATAGGGTCAAGTGGATGCTCTTAATAACTTTCACTACTAAAATGTAAACACAGTCTGTAATTTTCCTAATTATATTTACATAATTACCATCAGGGACCATCGATACAACAAAAGGAGTAGATGGACTCCTGTTATGAACAAAGACATGGATGAAGACAAAGGTTGAAAACAGAAGTCAGATAGAGTGTAGCTTGTATAAAGTTTAAAGAAGGTGACACTGTTCTCTTGTGCTTTATATCTGGATACTAGCTTTATTACCCAGGTAGCAGTTTCTGGCAGAATGGTGATGGGACTTGAGACACTGTCAAGAAATGTGGTAGTGCTCACACTGTGGAATGAAAGATCTGAGCCACCACTGCAAGATAATTGACATCTAACCACATGAAGACATTCTCAAAGACATCTACAAACGCTTGAACCTGGGTGTGGCCTGGGGACTGGACTATAGCCCAGAATGATTGCTGTGCCTATATATCCCAGAGCCAGGTGTAGTTAACATCCACCAATCGTTGGTCAGAGGTGTTTTGGAGACTCCTAAAATAATACAGGGCATTGTCATTGGTATTGCTTGTTTACCAAAACTTGATAGTAAAACCCTATTGCACACTATACACCATGGTCACAGGTTTTGGAAAAGTCAGGTTGGTGCAGGCTGAGATGCTTCCTCCCTCTTACTTAGCTCTCATGGTGCTATGCAGGTTGCTGGGCTTGGAGAAGTAAACAGGGTAACACAACTGTGAACTGCAGAAAGGACCATCACAGCAAGAAATGTTCATGGATGAAGTGGCACATGTGCTATGTGGCTATTCAATTATGTTTGGGACTTTAAGCCTGCATTACAGGAAGAAATACATGCCTGGTACTCAAATCTGGCCAAGAACTTTTGACTGGCAAACCCACAGGCTTTATAGGTGAATCTGCTATTATTCTGTGAATGGGAATGGACAGAGCATCATATCTAAATTCATATCTATATCCCCATAGATTAATGAAGCTCCAACACCTCATCACATGGGCTTCTTTATTCAGCGTGTTGTGGTTAATGCAGAAACTCATGAGAAATCATAATGCAGAGAGTAAGCGACTATGGAGTGTTCAGCCACTAATGGGATGTGTTCATCTACCCAAGGTTTGGGGGCTGTGGAGAAAGAAGAAACAGAAATAGTATGAGAGCCAGAGGTTGGGGAGAACTAGGCCAAAACAGTGACTTCTGGGCAAGACAGGACAACAGAACCCATGAACTCATAGCAGCTGTGGCCACTTAGAAAAGGTCAAGCCAGTCAACACCTAACATGGTACGGGAAGAGGTTCATGAACCCAGCTCTACACTCCCATACTTAAAAGCTAAGGGAAGATGACAGCTTCTGGGAAAAGAGAGTCAGTGTTCTTTAAAGATGTGGCTCCTGGTCAGTCAATCATGCTGGAGTGGATGGTCACACACCTAGAAGTGTACAGATGGCACAAATTTGAGTCCATAGGTTTTTATTGTTTTTTTTTTAAAGACAAGAAATAATGTTGTGGGGGTAGTAAGGCAGTTATAAATCTGGGAAGAGTAAAGGGGAGGAGTTCAGGGTGGATATGATTGCACCATCATGTATGGGGAGCAGATCCAAGAGGGCAGCAAGAGGAGGAATAGGAGAGCAGTGACTGCACAGTGACCAACAGAACAAAATCGGGGCCCAGAACAACAGCGATTTTGTTTCCCAGTGAGAGGAAACTCCACGGTGTGGGAAGCAATTGGGTCTGGTCTCAGGTTACCCAGCTACACCCCAGAAGAATTCTCTGGTCCCAGCTGGCACTCTGTCGCCAGGCCAGAGCCACACACCTGAGTGCTCTAATCACCATACCAGACTGAACTGTGGGCCCACAACACTAGAAACTGGCATTTCCATTTTCGAGAGAAAACCCCATGGTGAAGGAAGCAATCACGGCAAACCTCAGGTCACCCAGACAATCCCTGGAATATGTCCAGAGCTCCAGCAGGTGCTCATCCACCAGCCCAGAGACCTGCCTGTGTGCTCAACTCACCGTCACAGGCAGAACTGTGGGCCCTAGGGCAGCAGAGACTGGGTTTCCCTGTTGGGAGTAAACCCTATGGTGAGAGAAACATCTGGTCTGACCTTAGGGCACTCTGTGGAACCCTCCCTCCCCCAAAAAAGTTCTTGGGAAAAATTTTGGGCTTCCTGCAGGTGCCTAGTCACCAGCGCAGAGCCACTCACCTGAGCCCGTGTGCTCTACTCACCATCTCAGACTGAACTGAGGACCTCAAAACACAAATACTGGGTCTCCCTGTTGGAAGAAAACCACACTGAGGAGGAAACATCAGGTCAAACCTCAGGACAGCCAGCTCCAGAAAAGTTTCTGGGTTCCCACAGGCGCCAGGCTCTAGCCTCCTGCCACATGCAAGAGTGCTGCACTCGCCTGCAACTGATTACCACTTGGGTACTGGGGCACAGCGGTAGAACCTCAAATCTGCAGAAGCCTGGGATCCAAAGGATCATCCCCCAGGTACTGTTCCAAGGCACAACCAGTATCCTTAGCTAAACTGACCAAACCCTGGGGCTCCCTGGTTCTTCAAGAGGGCCAACGCAGCAGCTCAATAAATTCAGAGCAAAAACACAGTGGGCAGTTCAATTCTCTCCAGGACTTCTCCTGGTGAGAGGACACCCTCCTCCCCTGACTACCAACAACCATAGTCAACAAACAAGTCCATAAGCCTGAGGTGAGCTGTGGCAATTCCTAAGAAGGACCAGCCAATGGGTGACCATACACAAAACCTGAGAAGACCTCCTTCAGTAACAACGATCTTCCTGCCAAGGATACTCTCCCCACCCCAGAATTCCAGCAAGCGCCAGAAACTAAAGCCAACACCTTAGAGAGCCAGATGGGTAGAGGCCAGCATAAAAGCATAACCAAAAAAAAAAAAAAAGCAATATGCCATGTCCAGAACCAAGTTGTCCAGGGACAAACAGCTCTGGACACCCTATCAGAAGTGAAATTCAAGAAGATGACCTTACATCTATGCTTATGAAGAAGATAATGGAGGAAACAAATACAATGCATAAAGAAATAGAGGAAGATTAACTCAAACAGATTAAGGCCATCCATATGGAACTATAGGAAGAAGCAGTCAAATAGTTTGTGGCGTTCAGTGAGAAAATAATTAAATCACCGAAAGAAATAAAAGAAACAGGAATATTCAAACAAACAAGTGAAGGAATTGAAGGAAAACAGGAAAATACAGTCAGAATAGTAAAGGAAATCAACAAAATGGATCAAGATATGAAGACTGAAGTGAAAAAATTAAAGAAAACAAAAACAGAGGAAATCATGGAGAGGAAGAACCTAGGAAAGAAAACAGGAACTAGAGAGATAACCATAACCAACAGACTACAAGAGATAAAGAAAGAATCTCAGGTGTGTAAGATACAACAGAAGAAATCTATGAATCAGTCAAAGAAAATGTTAAATCTAAAAAATTCCTTACACAAACCATCCAAGAAATCCAAGACAATGAGAAAAGACAAAACCTAAGGATAATAGGAATAGAGGAAAATGAAGATTACCATCTCAACGGCCCAGAAAATATTTTCAACAAGATCATAGAAGAAAATGTCCTGAATTTAAATGAGACGCCTATAAGCATATTAGAGGACTACAGAACACCTAATAAATTAGACGAGAAAAGAAAATCCTCCAGTCACATAATAATCAAAACAGTACGTTTACAGAATAAAGACAAAATACTAAAAGCTGCAAGGGCAAAATGACAAGTAACATATAATGGCAAACCACACCTGACTTCTCACAGAGACCATGAAAGCCGGAAGGGCCTGGAAGGATATAATGCAGATCCTAAGAGAACACAGATGTCAGCCCAGGCTATTATACCCAGCAAAACTCTCAGTCATCACTGATGGAGAAAACAAGATATTCAACTACAAAAACAAATTAAAGAATTCCTACCCACAAATCCAGAGTTACAGAAGTACTAGAAGGAAAACTACAACCCCAAAAAGCTGACTACATTCTGAAAAACACAGAAAATAAATAACTTCACTAAAGCAAGAATAAAGTTGCAAAGCACACAAACACACTACCACAACCAACATCAAAATTAAAGGATCTAACAGCCACTAGTCATTAAACTCTTTCAATATTAATGGACTTAACTCTCCAATAAAAAGATACAGACTAACAGAATAGATGTGTAAACAAGATCCAACAATCTGTTGCATACAAGAAACACAAGTGAGTCACAAAGATAGATCTTACCTGAGGGGGCTAGAAGATGGTTTTCCAAGCGAATGGACCCAAGAAGCAAGCAGGAGTAGCCATTCTAATATATAATAAAATAGAATTTCAACCAGAATTAATCAAAAGATATGGGGAAGGTCATACCCATCAAAGGAAAATTGCACCAAGAAGACATCATAATGCTGAACACCAATGCCCCAAATACAGGGACAACCACATTTGTAAAAGAAACATTAATAAAATTTAAACCACACATACCTTACCACACATTAATAGGGGACGATTTCATCACCCCACTCTCAACAAAGGTTGGATCAATAAAACAGAAATTAAACAAAGAAACAATGACTCTAACAGATGTCATGAATCAAATGGACTTAACAGACATCTACAAAACCTTTCACCCAAACACAAAATAATTTACCTTTTTCTCAGCACATCATGGAACCTTCTCCAAAATAGACCATACAGTTGTTCAAAAAGTAAGCCTCAACAGATACAAGAAGATTGAAATAATCCCTTGTATCCTATATGACCATCATGGACTACAGCAGGGCCTCAACAACAGAAATAGCAAAAAGCCTACACAGACATGGAAACTGAACAACTCACTACTCAATGACATCTGGGTCACGGAAGAAATAAAGAAAGAAATTAAAGACTTCCTAGAATTCAATGAAAATGAATGCAAAACATACCCAAACTTATGGGACACAATAAAAGCAGTGCTAAGAGGAAAGTTCATAGCACTAAGTTCCTTCAAGAAGAAATTTGAAACATCTCACACAAGCAACTTAATGGCTCACCTGAAATCCCTAGAAAAAACATGAAGCAGACACAGCGAAGAAGAGGAGATGGCTACAAATAATCAAACTTGGGGCTGAAATCAATAAATTAGAAACAAAGAAAGCAATTCAAAGAATCAAGGAAACCAAGAGCTGGTTCCTTGAGAAAAATCACAAAGATAGACAAGCCCTTAGCCAATCTAACTAAAGGGCAGAAAGATACTATTCAAATGAACAAAATAAAAAATGAAAAGGGGGCATAACAACAGACACTGAGGAAATCCAAACAATCATTAGATCTTACTTAAAAAGCCTATATGCCACAAAATTTGAAAATATAAATGAAATGGACAATTTTCTTGATCCATTACACTTACCAAAGCTGAATCAAGTCCAGGTAAATAAATTAAATAGACTTATATACTCTAAGGAAATAGAAGCTATCATCAAAAGTTTCCCATCCAAAAAATGCCCAGGGCCACATGGTTTTCAAGCAGAATTTTACCAGACTTTCAAAGAAAAACTAACACCAATATTCTTCAAATTATTCAACAAAATAGAAACAGAAAGAACATTACCAAACTTATTCTATGAAGCCATGGTCACATTGATACCTAAACTTCATAAAGACCCCACAAAGAAAGAGAATTTCAGGCCAATCTCCCTTATGAACATTGATAAAAAAATACTCAACAAAATACTCACAAACTGAATCCAAGAACACATCAAAGGTATCATCTACTATTACCACGTAGGCTTCATCTCAGGTATGCAGGGGTGGTTCAATATACAGAAATCCATCAGTGCACTCCCCCATAAAAACTAACTGAAAGGAAAAAACCCCACATGATAATCTTCTTAGATGCTGAAAAAGCAATTGACAAAATCCAACATTCATTTATGTTTAAAGTCCTCTAGAGATCAGGGGTACAAGGCACTTACCTAAACAAAATAAAAGCAATATAAAGCAAGCCCATAGTCAACATCAAACTAAACAGAGAGAAATTTAAATTAATTCCACTCAAATCAGGGAAATGATAAGGCTGCCCACTCTCTCCATATCTCTTCAACATAGTTCTTGAAGTCCTTGCTAAAGCAATAAGATAATTAAAGGCGATCAAGGGGATTTATTTCAGAAAGGAAGAAGTCAAAGTATCACTATTTGCAGATGATATGATAGTATACATGAGTGACCCCAAAAATTCTACCAGGAAACTCTGACAGCTGATAAGCATCTTCAGCAATGTGACTGGGTAAAAAATTAACTCAAAAAATCAGTAGCCCTCCTGTATACAAAAGACAAAAGGGCTGAGAAACAAATTAGGGAAACAACACCTTTCAGAATAGCCACAAAGGACATAAAGTACCTTGCTATGATGCTAACCAAGCAAGTCAAAGACTTGCATGAAAAAAAAAATCCAATCTCTGAAGAAAGAAATAGAAGAAGAAATCAGAAGATAGATCTCCCATGCTCATGCCTTGGCAGGATTAACATAGTAAAAATGGCCATTTTACCAAAAGCAATCTACAGATTCAATTTTATTTCTGATCAAATTACCAACACAATTCTTTATAGACCCTGAAAGAAAAATTCTCAACTTCATATGAAATAACAAGAAACCCAAAATCACTAAAACAATCCTCTACAATAAAAGATCTGGAGGTATTTCCATCCCTGATCTCAAGCTGTTCTATAGAGCAATAATACTAAAAACTGCATGGTACTGGCATAGAAACAGACTGGTGGATCAATGAAATAGAATAGAAGATCCAGAAATAAACCCACACACTTGTGGACACCTGATTTTTGACAAAGATGCCAAAACCTTACAATGGAAAAAGATAGCATCTTCAACAAATGGTGCTGGTCTAACTGAATGTCTACATGTAGAAAAATGCAAATAGATCCATATTTATCACCCTGCACAAAACTAAAGTCTAAGTGGATCAAAGACTACAATATAAAACCAGACACACTAAACCTGTTAGAAGAAAAAGTGGAGCCTTGAACTCATTGGCACAGGAGACAACTTCCTGAACAAAATACCAACAGCACAGGCTCTAAGAGCAACAATCAGTAAATGGGACCTCATGAAATGGAAAAGCTTCTGTGAATCAAAGGACACTGTCATCAGAACAAAACAGCTTACAGACTAGGAAAGGATCTTCACCAATCCCGTGTCTGACAGAGGGCTAATATCCAGAATATATAAAGGACTCAAGAAGTTAAATAGCAAAAAAATCAAGTAATCCAATTAAAAAATGGGGTACAGAGCTAAACAGAGAATTCTCAATAGAGGAATATCGAATGGACGAGAAACACTTAAAGAATTGCTGAACATCCTTAGTCATCAGGGAAATGCAAATCAAAATGACCCTGAGATTTTTACCTTATACCAATCAAAATGGCTAAGATCAAAAACTCAAGTGACAACATATGCTGGAGAGGTTGTGGAGAAAGGGGAACCCTCCTACACTGCTGGTGGGAATGTAAACTTGTACAACCACTTTGTAAAGCAATATGGTGCTTTCTCAGACAATTAGGAACAGTGCTACCTCAAGATCTAGCTGTTAGGCATATATCCAAACTATGTTAGGCATATATCCAAACTATGTTCAAGTATAAAAGGACATTTGCTCAACCATGTTCATAGCAGCTTTATTTGTAATAGTCAGAAGCTGGAAACAACCCAGATGGCCCTCAGTTGAGGAATGGATACAGATATTCTGTTACATTCACACAATGGAATACTACTCAGCAATTAAAAACCAGGTAATCATAAAATTTCCATTCAAATTGTGGGAACTAGAAAATATCATCCTGAGTGAGGTCTCTAAGAAGCAGAAAGACACACATGGTATATTCTCTCTTATAAGTGGATATTAGACATATAATATAGGATAATCATACTATAATCTGTACATTTAAAGAACTTAAGCCAGGAGAACCCTAGGTAAGATGATCTGTTATAAGGACTATTAATATTTACTAGTAATTATCTTTTAGTAATGCTGCTGTTAGTCCTAAACAGCTGCATAACCAAATCACCACACAGAGACTGGGTTTGTTTAGTTAACCTAGAACACAATGCTGGGCAATAGTTACTCCCTCTTAAACCTCCAAGCCCTCATAGTTTCCTAACATTTAGATTTCACCCATTATCCTTGCTTTTAGTAACATATTAGGTCCAGTCCATCTCTCCACGTCGTTCCAGAATCTATCCTCCAGCCCTGCTCTACTAGCTCTCCTCTCGCCCTTTCTCCTCCCACTCATTTCCTGTCCTCTGGCTCCTCCCTTTGCACAACATTGTTGCTTTATTTTGGCCTGTTTACACACAGTTGAGACAGGATGCTTAGAATAAGTATCACAATGCAATATTTGGTTTGAAACCAGAGAGTGGGGGGTAGACATCAGCATTTGAATGAATAGGGTAAGGTGTATACATTTCAAAAGAACCTTATACCAGCAATTATCTATCAATCCTCATTCAAAAAAGCAAACGGACAGACATCAGTAGAGGGTGAAAACAAGGAACAAGATAGTAGACTATCCCAAAGGGCCTCTGAAAGACTGTACCTAGCAGGAAATTACAGTGGATGCTGAGGCTCACAGCCAAACTTTGGGCAGAGTGCAGGGAATCTTATAAAATAAGGAGGAGATAGAAAGACCTGGAGGGGACTGGAGCTCCACAAGGAGAGCAACAGAACCAAAAAATATGAGCCCAGGAGTCTTTTCTGAAACTGTTACACCAACCAAGGACCATTCATCGAGATAACCTATAACTCCTGTAGAGATGTAGCTCATTGCAGCTCAGTCTCCAAGTGGATTCACTAGTGAGGGAAATAAGGGCTGTTTCTGACATGAACTCAGTAGCGGGCTCTACCCCCCACTGAGTGGGGGGGGTAGCCATATCAGGCCACAGAGGAAGACAATGCAGGCAGTCCTGATGAGACCTGATAGGCTGCTAGGGTCAGATGGAAAGGGAGGAGGACCTCCCCTATCAGTGGTCTGGGGAAAGGGCATGGGAGGAGAAGAGGGAGGGAGAGCAGATTTGGTAGGGGATGAGGGAGGAGCTACAGCTGGGATACAAAGTGAATAAATTGTAATAAATAATTTTAAAAAGTGAAAAAATATCATCTATGAACATTTCAAAAATTACTAAAAGTATTTTTTACAAAAACAGATAGTGACACTTGTAACTGAAGTGGGACAAGAAAAAAAAAAAAAAAAACAAACCACTGGGAGGACTCTTTAATACAGACTGCTTTTTCCTAAGTCCAATTCCTTTGGGAATTTAGAAAATTCCATTTTATCCCCTTAGGAACAAAAGAGATAAGGATAAGGGAGGAAGAAAAAGGGAAGGTGGAACTGGGAGGAGATGAGAAAGGGGGCTACAACTGAGATACAAAGTGAAAAATTATAAAGAATAATAATATTAAAAATGTGAAAGGAATAGAAGAGGTAAAGCGTTTTTTGATGTGTGTGACCAATGTTACCTCCTATACTTTTTTAAACATATATTTATTTTATCTTACGTGTATGACTGCTTGTCTGTAAGCACCACCTGTGTGCAGGTGCTTGTGGAAACCAAAAGAAGGCTTTGGATCTACCCGGCTGGAGTTAGAGATGGTTGTCAGCTATGTAATGTCGATTGTGGGAATGAAACTTGGATCATCTACAGGAGCAGCAAGGGCTGTTAACTACTGTGCCATCTTTGCAATTACACATTTTATAATTCTTAATTCTAATTTTTTCTCGGTACAACACAATGCCCCTGCATATTTTTGATCCTTCCCAGGGGTACTGCCCACTGAGTCTCACAGAAATGCCCCTGTCACCCACCCTCATGCTAGTTCTGAAACCGGCTCTCCACGGTCTCGTCGTAATACGCCTCCTCACTTTGGGGGCATTACTGCTCTTCCTGTTTTGAAGATATATAGGATCTGCTGGTACCATCCTCCTTCACTTATTCAAGAGCTTAAGTTTTTGTCTTACTAAGTGGTGAACTATCAACCCTGCCACAAAACCAGAGGGAAAACACAGTCATAAATTGTTCCCAGGCAGAGCCCAGAGTAAATTGTAGATCTTGCTACTTCAAATGTGTTCTCAGTGACCAGGCAGAGTCTAATATGATCTAAAAAGAAGACAGTTGAGAATCAAGAGAAAGGCTATGCATGCAGGTGTTTATTTCAGCACTTTCTACAAGGTAAAACAGAAGAAAAAGGAAGAGGGGTGAATAATCTAATATTCAAAATATAAACAATTGGTTAAATAGCTGGGTAGTATACCATAAACCAACTAAAATATGTATAAAGCATCTTCATTAGATTTGTAAATGTATATGTTAGAATGTTAAGTAACAATATACTCAGATTAGTATATTGTATTTTAGAGTCTGTAATGATGAACTTAAGTATGTGAAAAATTAAACAGAAACCAAAAATATAGGAAAATAAATATGAACTAATCTGATTGTTGCAGACAGATTGTTATGGTTTCCTTCCTTGTAAGATCCTGTTTTCACTCACATTCCAGAAAAAAACTTGTTTCTATTCTGTAGAAAAAAAGCAATTAAATGTTTCATGTAAAGCTAAAACACTAATAATAAAAGAGAGAAATAAAAGAATGCCTCTATCTATTGTGAGGCTGGGTCTCTTCCTAAATCCCTAGTTAAATGCCCTCTACTTTTAAAGGAAAACAAAGTAAGTGTTGGTCCCTCTTTGATTTTGGTTTCATAGGCAGATACCAGGAAGTACCCATGTGTTTCCTGAATTCACTACACAAGGATTCATACATATATGTATATAGTAATCTTGTATGTTAGGTAGCATGTTCATTCAAACTCAAGTTTACCCTACCTTTGGTGGTATTAACAACTTAAAATCCTTCTATAATCAAGTTTAATGGGCGCTCTAACCACCCCATAAACTCTAAAGCTTGTGTTGTAGAGAGGCAGTGAAATTCTACAATCATTCAGTGCCTACAAGGCTAGCTTTCTACAAAAAACCTCCTCAGAAACTAAACCCACCAGCTCCCGGTTTAGGCTTAGCTGCTCACTGCCATGAATACCACTCATCACTGACTCAGAACATCATGTCCACTTTTCACTGCAATAACTATTGATACGTGTGGCTGGCAGGAACAGCACTCCCGAGGACGATGATGTCAAGCTCTTCAATACCTCTCATCTCTTCTAAGTAGCCCAAGTGCTTGCATGGATCACTAACTCAGGAGAGCAATGATTTGACACTCAGTCATTCAGCACAAGGTTTGTATGTGAGCCAGAGTTGTGAATGCCAAAGAAGAAATAAACTTGGTTTGACTTGGAGCTTCTATTAGAGAAGGGAAGTGATTATCAGGGAGGAGGAGTAAGAACTAAATGAAAAATCTAAAGGGCAGGAATCACTCTAGACCATGAAATACAAGTTAGCATGGAAACAAGTTTTTCTACTTTGTATCATTTCCTAAAATTCACAGGTGTCTTTTCAACAATGATGTATTATCAGTAAATTGTCAAATACATTTTTAAAATTACACCCGTGGCCCTTGTCACAGAAACACTCTTGTAAATAATCAGTTATTGTGCTGTGAATAGAAAGTGCCATTTTACTGTCAACATGATCAAACACTTGCTTATCCCAGAAATTTTTGTTAAAAGACTTCATGTGACTGGCAGAATGCTTAAAACATTCTGTTGACAGTGTACCTGCTATTAGTGACTAGAAACTATGAGGAAAGAGCACTACCTTAAACATTCACCAAGTCAGCGGCAGCAACCTCCTTCAGTCTCCAGCGTTAGCACAACAGACCTGCAGAAATGTGTAGGCCACCTTTAGAGAGCCTGGAGCTGAAGTACACAGAGGAAAAGCTTAGTGGTCAAAGAGACAGAGCTGCAGACTGGTACATGTAGAACCTCCCCAGATGTGTTTCACTTCGAGGTTCGGGTACCTTACAGTCTACATTGTAGAATGCTCATGGTATGCATAAAGACATCATAACATCTCCGCCCTGACTAACAATTCTCCTCTTTTCTACTAATCCAGGATTGTGCAGAGAACCACCCAGAAAAGGGTTGTCTTACTTTGCATCCAAACAGTGAAAAACATGGATTCTTTAGTTTAACATGAACTCTCGTAAGTCATAAGTTACTACCCATCTGTGTGTGTATTTTCTGTTGACTTCACATGTAAAAAAAAAAGTATTCTCTCTTTTAAAATCAGAAAAGAAAATAACAGAAAAGACATCATGATGTAGTCACATTTTCAGGCGGAATTTATGTGAGCACATACTTGCTGGCTTGAAGCCTATAGTTGACAGTTAGCTGCCATTTGTTGGTTTTCATTATCAATTATCTACTGAAAATCTTTCCTGAGTAGCTGGGCATTTCTCTCTCACTAAGCTTAGCCTCGAACTTGTGGTCCTCTGGTCTCTGCCTCCGTGAGTTCTACGCACTACCAAGCGTAACTTGAGTGAGATGAAATCCCACATGCCTCATCTCCTGGGTGGCCTGGAGTGGTTGTGTTCTACTGTTACTGCTGGCACACTGAAAACACAACCTCTTCCCTCCTCCCTCTATGAAATGTCCATTCCAATCTGGAGAGCACACGATAATCGCCAGCTATTTCCAAAGTTAACCTCGACTACAAGTATCCGCAATGCAGAGCGAAAACCTCAAGATTGCCTCCTGTCCAACATAAGAGTCCTTGTTCACACCATGGGTGGCATGAATGGTGTTCATTAAATAGCTTCAATTTAGCAAGGAACGAGATGAAAACTCACTTTCCTACTGAAGTGCCATCAAAGCAGAAGCTATTCACAGAAGAGGGGGAGTCATGGCTTGCACGGGAAATTTTCACATGATGCTCACCCAGAAATTTCCACTTGCCCTGATCTATGCAAAATCCTCAAAGTATCAATGACGACTGCCATGCAAAGAAGGCAGGTGGAATAAAGTAGTTCTGAAGTGCCTGTCATGTTCTTCCAAATAATGGAAACCAGAATCTATGGCCACTAACGCTTCCTAATTCTTCCCTTCATGGCTACATACACTATTTCTCATTATACATTTTGATCAAAAGCCAGAAAGACCCTAAATCTCACAAAGTGATGTCTTACATCTGATGCTCCATCGCCCTACTGCTTATCTGCTGAAGTGTCCTTGCACTTGAGCCAGCTCATCCTCACTAGTCTCCACATGGTGCAATATCAGAGGGTTCATGAGAACACATCTGTGGGTCAATAGTTGTCTAAACCAGAGACAGATTCTCAAATCTGTACCTCTTGCTTTCTGTATAGAATGGTGTAGCCGAGGCTGAAGCAGATTTTTCACTGCTGTTTGGGGCTCTAGATATTGGATTGAGGGTCTCATGCAGGATAGGCTCACCACTACTAAGCTACATCCACAGATAAAGTGGATTGTGCCATAATGCTTCTGTAAGACCATCCCTTTTTTGCAGTAAGGGTGGCTTTGGATAAAAATGAAGGAGTCCTCCAAGACCATTGTCGCCAGACTGTAGGGACCCTGTCACCAATATTGTCTAGAGTTGAAGGTGGGGTAAACTGAAGAGTGCTTTTCTTTATAACTGTACTAGAGAAGGCTCAACAGAATGTGTTTATTCTGTTCAGTCAGGAAAAACATGCACATGAAAGTGAACAGTACGGTGCTCAGCAGTCAGCTGCCATCTCAGAAGGAAGATGCACTTGGATCTACAGCAGTGCTGATTTGAAAGCACAGCCTTTCTTAATATAACTCACCAAAGCATTACAGAAGTTTCAGAAAGAAGTGTGACTGCTCACAGAGTCCAACAGTGATAGTCTCACTTCGTGACTTGCTAACACAAGTTCAGAAAAGCCTCATAGTGAAGCTTTCATACCGGAAAGCTTAAGAGAGGGAGACTATCCATTACAAACCAATATCATTTCTAAAGTTCTATTAGTTCTTACTTTCTTCAGGATGGTTATGCATACCTCCCTAGAATTTTCAGAGTATATAAGGTCTCAGCCTTCCAGTTCTGAAAGGAATCTGGCTGATAACTAGTTATTCACTACAGATGACTCTGAGAACCTGAACTGATCATAAATAAAATATTAGGAATCATGCAATAAAGTTGTTAGGCATCACTCTTAGAAATTCAACCCCAATATGAAGATAATTCAGCATAAAAGGAGCAGAATCACTCATCACATTTCACAGAAACTTGTCACATTTCACACGCCAGACTCTAGGATTGACCTCCAGCAGCACAAGAAACGAACAGACTCTTGTCCAATCTTCTCCAGGTTAATAATGTTACCACCTCACAGAAAACAGTGAATACATTGAAGTAGGACCTTTTTCACATTAACTTTAAAAATAAAAAACAAAACATAAAAATTACCCATTTAAGCACATACTAACTGCTGGGCTTTGGGAAAACCAACAACAGACAGAAATTCATGAATTTAAGCACAGATGTGAAACAGCATCCGTTTGTGGTCATGATTATACTATTTTGATTTCCTTTTATAAAACCAGGTAAGGACCACTGACTTAATTGAGGTCATAACACAGCCATTTGGTGTTTCCTCAACAATGTGGCTGGGACAATGCTTCCAAAGGTGAGCATCGGCTCACCTTTTAGGTTCTTCTCAGGGAAACCCCAGCTGACCTGCATGTTTCTCTGATAGCCTCAATACTTTGAAAATACTTTAGTTTCATTATTCCAATTGCTTGCTTCTTAAATATAATATTGTATATTAGAGCCAGGATGTACTTTCCAGCAGTGAACTCAACTCTAATTATTGAAGCCTGCTAAATAGGGGTCATTGTTCACAGGCCTGGGGCAGAATCAGAACGCAAGTTCCCCATGCTAAGATCAAATGTCTTCTCAAGTCTCCTGTTGGGGATGAAAATCCCAGGGCAGTGGGTTCTCTTCCAAGGTTACATAGCACAATGCCCTTCCTACTTCTTATAGAGCAGACAGTTCTCAACTATCAGGAGCTCCTCTCAGAGCACGCACATCTTCTTATAATGTCATTAACTATATAACAAGAGGGAAATTTGGTCCTTGCTTCCTCTTTTAAAAGCAAATATTAAATACATCATGCAACGGGAAAGCCTTAAACATAAACATAAACATGATATCGACATAACAATTGGGGACTCAGAGATTAAAGGATAACATTAAACTCCTTAAGATGGCTTTTTTCACCAAGGCAATGTGAATAACACAAAGACGACACTAGATGATACCCACTAAAGTGGAGAAAAATGAGACAAATGGTTTAAACTACACACAATCCTTTTTCCATCCCTTAAATCAAGCCCTGCTAGAACCCTGCAAAGTTTCAAGAAGCTCAATTCTTCTGTAATTCAGTCAAAAAAGGCCCCAGCCTGAATTATGAATGAGTGCATCTCGTGTGCAGCCTGGTACATGACATGGACCCTCTTCTATTAAAGTACCATTAGAAATGTTGTTTTCTGTTCAAAGAGCTGTGACAAATTCAATAATATCTCAGTGAGGAGATATGCATTTACATAAATTCGCTCTCCCTTCATTCAAAGCGCCATCAGAAGGCCTGTTAATATGTCTTTGAACATATAATTTAAAATATTCAGCTATGTCTGGTAAAAATCTTTAGAGAAATGTTGCAGGAAAGAAAGTATTTCTTTAATGTTAATTTTTAAAAAAACATTATAATTAAAATCTAATGCTTTCATTAAAATTAATATTGAAATAAGTTCATAATAGATAAAATGTCTTTTCTACTATCATTATTTAGCAGTATCTTAGAAATGTCTCTTAACCAGGTAAGATAAAAGAAAAGTTACAAATATTTAAAATAATGTATTACCATTAATTGCATATTATTTGATTATATGGCTAGATTAAAAAATATCAACTCTTATTAGCATAATACTGACTAAATCAATAAATATAAACAGATTTTATATAGTCTAATAATAATATTTTAATAATCAGTATGATAATGCATGGTAGAACACAGTAAATACTTTAGCAGCTTTTATTCAAAATACAGAAAACTGAATTTGCCAATAATTGTGAGGATTATACGGAAAAAACACTAATAGTCTATTAAATAAGATAAAGACTTGACTAAACTGATTTGCTATCTTTGAAGAGGAAAATATTTTTAAAGACTGGAACAGATGGAACATTAATTGATTTCTTACAAATAAATCTTTTATATGACAAAAGACATGCTGGTTAACAGGGAAAGCAAGTGATTTCTGTAGCAGGAACCGCCAATACCCAACAAATTGTAGAAAGGCTTTACTCACAGTAAATAAACCAGACGATACCACAAACAGCCAGTGTGCGGATGAACAAAGGGTGACTGCAGCTGTGGCGTGTGTGGGCTTACACATGCTCCTCTACTGGTGTGAAGCACAGCGGCCCAGCTAGCGAGGAGGCATTTTGTTAATACAATTACAATCAAGTTGAATTACATGCCGCCTTTAGCTTAAATATTAAGCTTCTGGAAATTGTCCTAAGGAAAGTACCTGCACATATTCACAAGGTATATATATAACAGTGTTTCTTCTTGGTTAGTTTGAGAAGAGTAACACAAAACTAAATATAAATATCTATAAAAAAGAGAATAATTTATTCATGTTTGCACAATGAAATCAGATGCTAGCACTTAAACACCGTAGAGCTTCACACTGATCTTTAAAGAGTGTGTGATACAGAGTCGTGCAAAACAAACAAACAAACAAACAAAAACCCTCGATGTTGGGTCAAATTAAATAATGATGAGGCACACAACATATTTTATATGAAAGAGGTTTATTAGATGGAGATGAAGAGAGAGAGAAGGAGAGAGGGAGACATATAGGGGAAGGGGGGCATCCTGACAGAGAGAGGGGAGAGGGCAAGAAGGCAAGAGAGGCCAAGAGAGAGCAAGAGAGGGACAACGTGGTGGGTTGGTTCCTTTAAGGAACAAGGCAACCACGCTTGCCAGGTGTGGTCACCTGGCTGGTGATACATGACATCATAGGTTGCTAGGCAACCCAGAAGCAGGTGCCTAAATACTAACATTCCTCCCTTTTTCTATAATTAAAAAATGAGAACTTGGGCTGCTTCTCATGAGAGGTAAGTTAAAGTATATAAACTTATGTTCCTTGGAAGCAGATCTTGGTTGCTATGCAAATGGGTAAGAAAGAAAGAAAAAATAATAGCAAAAAAAAAAAAAAAAAAAGGCTAGATTACATGGTCAAGAAGAGGAGGGGAAGCCTCTGCCCTGGAAAGTTTAGGGTAGAGGGTCACCAGTAGAGTTGCCAGCCATTCAAGGCAGGAGGTAGGAACTAAGGAATGCTGGGAGAACCTGGAGCTGCTTGTCCTGGGCCTTTTGTTAATAATAAATGAATAACAGGTGTAGATTTTCTTCAGGCTACTTCCTGCTGACATCAGGGGTGCTGTAGGGAGGTCAAAAGGCTGAAATGCTTCCCAAGTCCAGGAAGAACAGACTGTTTTGATGCTGTCCAGGGTCTGTAAGAACATCCATAGCTGGAGGGAAAATGCAGGTCCAGCTTGATAGAAGTCTGTGAAGTCAGAGTTGAACACTTGTAGTGCTGTTGTGACTATAGGAAACACCTGGGTCTGGCAAAATACTGAAACATACATATAGGCAGAAGATAAAGTTAAGTAGGTTGCGAATAAAATTCTTTAGGTGTACATATAAAACTTTTAGGAGAGTGAACAGAGGTGGAAGGTTAGGATCAAAGAGACTTGAGCAAGGGAACCTGTTTACCTGAGGGAACCTTCATTTACCCAAACATTGGCAGTAATTAGAAAGGCTTTGCTTCGGATCTGTCATCTAAGGAAATGAGGGCAAGTTTGGTTACAGAAGTGTGTAAACTTAAAGGCCCTTACAGCAGGCACTAGATGTAAAAACCTGAAATTCTCCAGAAGACATCCCAGAATGGACAAATGGACTATTCCCATTGGAAGGGTAGAAGTCAGTGACCTGTCAAGGTGTCCCAAGAGCAAGGTTTAACCCAGTAGAAATGGTCCTTCCTGGTCCAACAGCTCATCAAAAAAGATAGTAGGAAGTTACTGGATGTTGAATGGTCAAGCCTCCCCTACCAAGAGAGAGGTTTTATGCTGATAAGTGAGGTGAACTCATCAATCCAGTGGCTGGCCAATGAGGAGAACTCACCAATCTAGCTGGTGTTGCATGAAGCAAAATAGCACTCTGATAGCCAGGAAATGGAAGTCCCAAAACCAGAGAAAGGGGAGGAATCCCACCCACCTTCTGAGATAGGCAATAAGTACAGTACTTATCTGGAGCATAACTGACCTGAGAGGTGGATTTAGGTGTATTTCCTGCAGCTTACAAGAATTAAGTTTTAAGAAGGAGATAAAACTTTAGACATGTTAGCATCATAATTGTAATCTTCACTGAAATATACATTGTAGAAAAGGGGAGTAGACATACACATTTGTGTTAACAGCATAAGCATTCTTTAAGGTGAGCTCTGAGAAGGCAGAAGCCTTTCGTGAAGTAGAAGGGACAAAAGCTCACTTGATCTTAACCTTTAGTATAGGTACACATTATGGAGATTTAAAATCTTGAGTTTGGAATCATGATAGAGGGTGGTATAGAGGAATGTTTTTGTATCAGAGTTAGATTAATAAATCAGATCTCTATTGATAAAGGTCAAAGCTCTGGACAGTCAATATAACAGTAGCATAGCAACAGGAGGAACTATTAAGCCTTTTTACCTATTTAGGATACTGTAAATCACCTTAGGCCTTGCAACCTTTGTAACTTGCATTTGCCAACCTTAAAACACTTTCTTAGACCCTCAAACATTTATGACTTGCATTTACCAACCTTAAAAACATTTTTTAGAACCTCAAACATTTATAACTTGCATTAATCAATCTTAAGATGCTTTTAGACTCTCAAACAAGTATAAATTGCATTTATTAATCTTAAGACACCTTTTTAGACCCTCAAACAACATTTTTGGGGATCTTTTTATCTAGTTATTCACCATGAGACATAGGTGAGACTGCTATGAACATTTATTGTCCTTTAGCTAAATAAAGGGATGGTAAAAAGTTTTATTTAGGCCTGTTGCTTGAGTCTGGCAACAAGGCATATTGTATCTAGATCTGACAATAGCAACTCTAGGACTCAGGCTTAAGGCCTGGTCTCCTGCATATGAAGAGAACTGAGAAGGCATCTCTAGTCTCCGAAGATAGAAGTTGGCAACATGTCCGTGAGACCCCAATGTGAAGCCAAAACAGACCTGCAATGTTATCCTGGGCTGAGCGAGGGTGGTGGAGGTTTCTGAAACAAGGAGCCATTTGTCCTCTGCCAAGCCAAGGAGCTGGAAGGCTGGAAGTGTCTGTGGCTCTTGCACTGGTTGAGGCTCCATGGCTGGGCATATAGCACAAACATGCATGGGAGCATTTTGACTTCTAGAGGCCAGTCTGCCGGCAGGCAGCCATGGCTTGTTGAGGCAGGTGTGGGACCAGCGTCCCCTCTGGCTGCGTTTAAAACAGTCACCTGGCAGAATTGACTTTTGACTATACCCCAGCGGGATGAGGCATTGCAGACCTCTTAGTTTTTGTGCAGGAGTGCCAACAGCCTCCCAGCAGCAGCCGGGGCCTGGAGCATAGTTTTTGCTATAGATGAGCCTGTCGGGAAGGCTTTTCTCTTATTATTTTTACCAACTCCTGTATGGTGACTCAATGACCATCCTCAGCTGTCTATTAAAGATGGCAGTGAGACCATATTTGCATTTGTAAGTCTATAAATATGTATTTGGACATCTATGAGATGACTAACTATTAATTTTATTTACTAAACATTAAATATTAGGACTTTAGGTTTTGTCTCTGTTAAGATGGAGCCTTAAAAGTCATAAATATAGTCCATTAAAGTGAGAGCATAATAGTTTACTGTATGATTTAGTACATAAAAAGTTTATAGCTTATAAAAGTCTAGGACTATACTATAGATTAATAATAATACCATTTTTAGAAAACAAGACCAAGCATATTTTAACCTTTTGATAGTAAAGATATAGCATAACAACCAAGTTTTAACATAAATAAATGCCTCTAAAATGTCTCTAAAATTAATAGATCTTAATTTATAATATTGGTAAAAACTTGTACATAGTAACTCCTGAGTTATGAGTTTTAAAACCAACAATACTGTAGAACAGTATAAAGCAATTTTAAAATTAACTTTGAATTGATTACAGCAAACCTATTAGCCAGAAAACCTAGTGGTGAATCTGGATCATAGGCAGCTCATGGCAGGAGAAACAGCATTTATTAATTTAGGAACTGATAAAGACATAGACAGTTAGACGTACATTTTAAATCAACTTAATTTGAATAGACCTTTATAACTTTGAAATTTTAGCATTATTGAACCAGGGTTTAATTATCTATATAGTAAAACATAACTTTTAATTTTTTATAAAAATTCATACCAGTTTAAAATGCGGCTTGTTGCTGTCCTAGTCTAAAAGGAGCTAAAATAAACCGAGAATTGATTATGATTAAAATTGTTTAGCCCAGCTAAGCCGGAGAACTTCGCTGCCTGGTACCAGGGCTTGATCAGCAGTAAGGCCAAGTTCTCAGAGAGGAAATCTCATCCACAGGAAAGGATAGAGGCATATAGGCAGCTTTAGAATGGAGGTAGAAAGTGGCACAGTGGCCTTTGAGGGCCTATAAGAGACTGCAGTTCTGAAAACAGTGGGACAGAAACTAAGTGAGGGCAGTAAGGGAAACCATAGCTTTTGTTTTATAACCAAGATTGCAGCCAATCATGTAACTGTCCTTAATCGCCCTAAATTATGTGGGGATGGCAGTGAAGCCATGGCTCCACCCTCCCTTTCCCAAAACCAATATGGCAGCTGACATTCCCAGGGAAATTAAAAAATCTCTCCTGTGGAGCCTGAGGCAATGGTGTAATCTAAAGCCATCTGTGTGTGTATAGGGTCCCAAGTAATTGCTCACCTAGAAGGAGGCTGTGTGTGTCCCTGGGGCCTCGGAGCTCCTGAGCAGCTGTGGTGAGGAGCCTCGGGGAGCAGCCGAGAGCAGGTGTGCACATAAGGGCAGTTGAAAGAAAATAAAGATTTCAGGCATATGTGGTTAGGGGTAGACAGAGCAGAAAAATAATCTGTTGCAGCCATCCATGCTCTAGAAGGAGTCTGAAAGGAGTCCTGGCATGACCAAGACCAGGTGTCAGGAGAGCCCCTTTCCCAGACAAAAGCACCAAATGTTAGGACCCATTAATGAATGATGAGGCACACAACAGATTTTATATGAAAGAAGTTTGTTAGATGGTGATGAAGAGAGAAAAGGAGAGAGGGAGGTATAATAAGGGAAGGGGGCGATGGAGAGAAGGGAGAGGGCAAGAAGGCCAGCAAGGCCAGGAGAGAGCAAGAATGAGACAACGTGGAGGTTTGGCCCTTTAAGGAACAAGGCAACCACGCCTGCCAGGTTTGGCCTCCTGGCTGGCAACACATGACACCACAGTTTGCTAGGCAACCCAGAAACAGGCGCCTAAATACTAACACCAAAGTTATGTAACACTTTGGAAGGAAATGATTTTCAAATAGCTATAAATCTTCCATTTGTAAGCTTAGAACTGGCCTTCACACAACCAGACTGTGAGTCAAAGTCCCCTTTCATACCTTTGCCTACATTTTCTGAAATTTCTACAGTGACTATATATTCACATGAGTGTGTTTCAACATGAAATAAAAATGAAAGTTAAAACAACATCTATCCTTGTATCAGAGAAACTCTAAGCTGAGCTGGTGTGAATAATTCTCAGCATAAGAAAACGGTGTTGCTAGGTCTGGAGCAACTGAAACTCCTTCCCAGACAGCTACCTTTCTGGGTGGCTTTCTGTGGTGCTGGTTTTGAAAATGATGGAGATGATGAGGACCCACCGTGTCTAGAGCCCAGGGCACTCTGCCCAACAGCTATAATACCCCACCTCAGATGGCCAAGCTGAGGAAGGGCTAACTTTGGAAATCCAGTGCTTGCTTTCCTATTTAGAACCCAGACTTTGAATGGGTAGTACAAACTGATACAGCCACTGTGGAGATCTGACGGTGCATTTTAAAGCTGAACAGAAATATGTCCAGAGCAGCCTTTCCCTAACTCCACCACCTCTGCCCCTGGATTACCCTGTGGAAACGGGATCGTGAATATATGAGGAAGACAACAGGATAGTGTATGGGAGTTTATGACAACCAAGATCAGGAAACAATCTAAATGCCCATTAAAAAAGAATTGTGGAGTAATCCATAGCAACATAAAGGACCCAGCACACAAAATCATGTCAAAGATGTAAGTCTGAGTAAAGAAACCAGTCATAAAACAACATCATTCTTGTTTTTTTTTTTTTTTATTTATAGTAAACATGTATGAAGATGTCCTGAAAGTCAAAGGGATAGAGCAATAGCTTTAGGTGGCATTCTGGAACATTTAAAACTCTTTATAATGATTTGAGTGTAGTTACATGGTTATACACATATGAAAAAAATTAGCTGAACCTCATGCATAGATTTTTGCATTTTACTTTTTCCTTAATTATGAAGTTATTTTAAAAGTAGCTAAAAATAAAATAAAAGCCAGTCTTTCTAGGAAGAAAAGAATGAGGTCGACACGGAAGGCTGAGGTAGCTCTGTGGGGAGGGCTGAACACGCGGGATGGGCCCGAACAATGGCAAGATGGCCACATCATCTGGGAACACTTAATTATTACAACTGCCAAGCAGTCATTTATAGAAATGGTTCATAAATATTTTAAAATGCTCACTGGGAATATTTCCAAAGGGCTTTTAATACCTTCCAGTTGAGGTACAAGGGTGTGAATTTCCAAGACCATGCATGATCTTGACACTGAACTAATTGAAAAGTCCTGTGAAGATGAATCTTAGCAAGAAGCCTGTCATTTCCTTGTCTCTTCTTTTGCTCTGCATTCCTTTATTTTAGACACATTATTTCTATTCTGCTAAAATTAGTCACGTGGCATAGAGCTCCTACCCAGTCCTTCTCCATCTGCCTGCCATCCTCATGGCTCTGACCTCTTCTACCTGGGGCTCGGCAGCCATGTTTCTACTCTTAGATCTGATACTGGGGAGGACAGAGGGAGATGTGCAATGTCTCCTTATAAGATTATTATATATGGGGAAGGGACGCAGGGAATGTGTTGACCAAAATTCTTCCTCCCCCACATGCACCAATATTAAAGGAGTTTAAAGAGAGGTAACTTGGGTGAAGATATTAAATAAAAATCTCAGTTCCAGATGTGGGATACCTCCCTTTCAATTATTGATCAAGAAAGTTGCAGAGACACCTGAGACAACAAACAATAGAAGCTATCGACATTGCTCTTGGTTGCCTATCACAGTTAGATGGAAAGATGCTAACTTCTCAAATCACAACACACTTTGCTGATAAGAGACAGCAATTTAGCTGAAACTTGCCTGGAAATTTCTTCTACTCCAGGTAGCTTTCATAGTTTTGGAAAGTGCTATGTAGGCCATTGTGAAAGAAATGTATCAATAAACTTACCTAGTGGTCCCTATGTGCTATAATACTGACTTGCTAGGCAATGTGTTGGTAAAAAAAAAAAAAAAAAAAAAAAAAAAAAAGATGATTGTTGTGGGGTTGTGGGCATTTGAGGCCTGCTCCATAGGAAAGGATTCACATCTGGTACTGCGGACCTTGTCAAAATCCAAAAGCTGGGAGAGGGAAACATACTACTCTGTGATAGATATGTTGTCAGACTGACTCAGAAATATTTATGCTTACATCCCTAGACCAAGACACTCTCAGCCTTGGTCAGAGAAGGCTTTTTTTGCAGTGACCAGTTGTCAATATAAAAACTCTTTAGCTGGTCAAAGTGCTGAGAAATAGTGATTATGGATTGTTGTGAAATGCTGTTTTCTGGACAAAAACAAGATCAACTCATTTATCAAGCACAGATGTGGCTGAGAAACTACTGACAGGTTAAGTCTGCTTGGTGTTGGTGGGTCATTTTTCTTCTGGGGTGTGGCTGCTGTAGGCTGCCCATGTTCTGGTGGATGGCCCTACAACCAGGGGGAGGGGGAAGCTCTGATTTGACTCAGTAAGGTTTAACTAAAAAGTAAGGTTATGACATCAGTGTGGAATAGAAAAGTTTCAGAAATCTCAGGGTAGTGGGAGAGGTGGTGAATATGATCAATGTACATTGTACAGATGCACAAAATTGTTAAAGCACAAAAAAATTTAAAAATTAAAACTAGGATACATAGTTCTCACAGTTTTGAGTAATCACTATAATCTTTTGTCTTTCCATTTCTCTACTGAAAGATGTGGCCTTCTATGGGTTCTGAGGTCCTGAACTCAGGTCCTAACCTTCACAGCAAGTACTTTACTCATGACAGCATCCCTATAGCCCCTGGCGGCTCTATCTCTAACCCTGTGCAGGGCGCCCCGAGTTCTCTTCCTCTAAGTAATGACATGCACTTGGATGTGCATTGGTGTCAGGATATATTATCTGACAGTCCCTTGGGACATGTGCATTCACTACTGAATCCTTCTGGGGGCTTCTGGCATCCTTATAGGTGGTTTTGCCCAGATTATGGCTATCCTGAACAGATGGTTCTCAATTTCTGTTTTTCTTTCTTCTAGTACTGTGTTTTCATGTGGCATTTGTGGCTTGGAGTGAGAGGATACAAGTGGGACTTAATGTTGGAGAGTAGGGCTCTGGTACTGCCATGTGTCTTTTGCTTCTTTATGTATCTCTGGTGCCTGGCCTATTTCCTATCTTCTAAACTTTATTTCACAACTGAGAGGTTGGTATCATCTACCCAAGTTAAGGTTCTGGGGTGAGCCCTAAGTCTCAGCATCTCATTTGTTCTGGTTATTATTATACATGCCTCTGACCATCATGGTCCAAGCCTAGACTCAGAGGTTTGTCCTGGATTTCCTGCCTCCCATCTCAGCAATCTCCACACAGTCACTTGCCTTCATTTAGACTGCTTGTCAACCTCCAGGGGCCTGTGAAAGTTTAAAAATCTAAACGTAAACCTCATGGCAGTGGCTCCTTACTTTGATGTGCAACAGAAAAAAATAACTGAAGCGTGGGTGAAGGAGCTCAGCCTTCAGAATTTAATCTTTGAGTCCCTGAGGTTGGAGTGTGGTCAAACAATTTGCATTAGTTTTCCCAGATGCAGTTGATGTCCACATTGATGCTGCTGTCAGCCTTTGATGTGCAGCGACCACTGGACAGAGCCCAGCTTAGGAGAAATGAAAATCCCCTGCTTCACTCTTTCCCTAATATAGCCTACACACACGCTCAGAGCCCTATGAGAGCATTGTATTCTGAACTTCCTAAAGTTAAAGGGTTTTAAATCACACGGTCATTTCAATAGATTCTAAAAGGGCCTTGGATAATTTCCATCATACTTTCACTATAAAAGCCCTAAAAAAACTGGAAATAGAAGGAATGTGCCTCAATAAAAATTGTGTACCATAAACATGTAGCAAGTATTACGATATGTGGGGGAGGGGTCCAAAATATTTCTGTTAAAATTAGGAATGAGGGGGATACAAAATGAATAAAGTGTAATTAATAAAAGTTAAAAAAAATTAGGAATGAAACAAGGATGTTCATTTTAATTAATATTGTGCTTAAGGCTTAGCTAGAGCAATAAGAGGAAAAAGAAATAAAAGTTATGCAACAAATATTTCTACTTGAAGACAATATGATTCTATATCCAAGAGACTCTAAAGACTCCACCAGAATAATTGCATATGGTCAGAAAAGTTGTAGTATACAAATCAACATACAAAAATTATCCCAATAGTAAATATAATGAGAAAGATCTGGAAGAAAAAATAACATGCCATTCACCAAAACTTAAACAAGACCCTAAGAATATACCTAGCCAAGGATGTGAAGGACCTCTGTTGAAAAATTGTAAAACACTGAAGAAAAAAAATTGCTTATGGCCCAAGAAGATAGGAATAGAATATTCCCATGAATAGAATGTTTGTTATGAAAATTGCTAGACTATGAGACTCTACCCAGCAAGGTATCAAAGCAGATGCTGAGACTCATAGCCAAACTTTGGGCAGTGTGCAGGGAATCTTATGGAAGAAGGGGAAGATAGAAAGACCTGGAGAGGACAGGAGCTCTCAGAAGAGCAACAGAAGGAGAGCAACAGAACCAAAACATCTGGGCCCAGGGGTCTTTTCTGAGACTGATTCTCCAAACAAGGACCATGCATGGAGGTAACCTAGAACCTCTGCACAGATGTAGCCCATGGCAGCTCAATATCCAAGTGAATTCCCTGGTATGGGAACAGGGACTGTCTTTGACATGAACTCAGTGGCTGACTCTTTGATTACCTCCCCATGAGGGGGGAGCACCCTTACCAGGCCACAGAGGAAAACAATGCAGTCAGTCCTGATGAGGTCTGATAGGCTAGGGTCAGAGGGAAAAGGAGGAGGACCTCTCATATCAGTGGACTTGGGGAGGGGCATCGGAAGATATAGGAAGGGAGAGTGGGATTGGGAGGGGCAGAAGAAGGGGGCTAGAGCTAGGATACAAAGTGAATAAACTGTAATTAATAAAAATTAATTAATTGAAGAAGAAAACAAGCTAAATTCAATTTCTGTTAAAATTCTAATTGCATTATTCAGAGACATAGAGAATGAAGTCTATATATAGATAAAAACACAAAATGCTACAAAGAGCCAAATCAGTTTCAAGGAGAATGAGCTGTGCTGGGACAATAATGGTCTCCGACTTCAAATTATCCTACCGAGCCAAAGTAACAAAACCAGCATGGCACTAGCACAGAAGCAGACACATAGATCAAGGATGTAGAACAGAGGAATCAGAAGTAAACATACAGCCACAGGCACCTGGTTTTGACAAAGATTCCAAAAACACACAATGAAGAAAGAACAGTGTCTTCAGCAAATGATGCTGGAAAACAGGATGTCAACATACAGAGTGATAAAATAAGGTTCCTGTTCCCCATCCCATCCAAAACCTAATTCAAAGTAGACTTAGAGCTTAATCTAAGATGTGAAACTCTGAGACTCTTAGACGGAAACACTTCAAGATATAGACAAGGACTTTTTGTAAAAGAGTCTCATAACTTGGAAACTGAACCACAAATTTCCAAATGGAATTGAGTGAAATCAAAGAGCTTCTACATAGAAAAGGGAAAGCTGTGTCAGACAGCCTTCTGAATGGGAGAAAAGCCTTGCTTGCTGTTCATCTGCCAGAGGAGCAATGCATAGTAATATATATATATATATATATATATATATATATATATATATATATATGGAATATATCTATAGCTATATCTATATCAAACTAAACATCAAAAAGTCTGATCCACTTAATGAAACTCAGAAGGATATGAAGGTAACAAGTGAAAGTAGAAGTGGGTGGTGAGCTAAACAAGAAAATTTATAGAGTAAGGAAAATAAGAAAGGGCAGCTAAGATGGGTGGGAATGAATATTATCAAAATACTCAATAATACAAAATATTATCAAAATATGTTATCAGAAACATAAGAAATTGTGAAAGAATGAATATAAATATTTTTTAAATAGGCCACTTTTCTCAAACCTTGAAGTTCAAATGGCCAATCAACATGTGAAAAAGAAAACGTTTAACCTTCTTAGTCATGAAGGAAATAGAAATTAAAAGTATACCGAGAATCCATTAACCCCTGTAAGAAGTGATTACATTATGACTAACAAAGGCTGGGAAGGCTGCGCTAAGTCACCATTCTCAGTACTGTGACAAAATGCTGGACAAACGCAACGGAAAGAAGGAAAAGTCTCTTTTGGCGGCAATGTGATGGTATGGTCTGTCGTGGCGGGAATGTCATGAATGCGCAATCTTGAGACACATGGTCACATTGCATCCACAGTCAGGAAGCAGAGAGAGGCATGTCTGTGCTCAGCTGGCTGGCTCTTTCTAGCAGTCTTGAAAGCAAGCCCAGAGAATGATGCCACCCACTTTTAGGAGTATCTTCCCACTGCAACTAACCTAATCAAGACAACCTCTCACGAACATGCTCAAAGGTCTGTCTTCTAGGTGATCCTAACCGATAGGAACCATCACATTGGAGATGTGAACTTGTATAAACCAGCATAAAGACCGGCACAGCAGAGATGTGCTGACCTGAAACTGAAACTACCAGATGACCCAGCTACACTATTTCTAGGTATATACCTGAAGGATAGAGCTTCCTACATAACCGTGTTCGCTGCTACATCATTCATAGCAGCCAAGCTACAAAATCCGTCTAGATGTCCATGAACTGATGTATAGATTAAGAAAGGCCAATGTATAAACAATGGAACTTTATTCAGCCTTAGGGAAGAATAAAATTGTGTCATCTTCAGGAAAACAGATATAACCAGGAAACATCAAGTTAAGTTAAATAAGTCAGACTCATAAAGTCAAATTTCAGATGCTTTTTAAATGTGGCTGCTGAATATGCTCATGGAACGTGATACACAGTTATAAAAGTAGGTCTGTGAAGCCTATCACCATATACAATAAATTTACACCAACAATCCTATTCTCAAATGGTTTCAAATGCTTCCCTTGAGTAACAATCAGCCCATCTCTCTGTGGGCTTCTTGTCTCTCCTACCCACTTCGCTGCTTCCCCACATCCTCTCATACCTTGGCAATTCTTCTCACACAGAGCGTTGGGTTTGGTTTTCACACCTCTTGTAGGCAGTAGTCCCTCGTCCTGCACACAAGGCCAACTAGTCCAGATGCTACAAGAAGGGGAGAAGCTCCAGTTCTAGAAATAATCAGACATCCAGAGTGTTTTCTCACTCTAAAGAAAGTCTGAGTGGGAAGAGAATTGTCTTTCTGGAGGATATTTTGCTCTAAGTTAGCTTTCCTTCTGAAGCTGGGGTTAACTGGCTTTCCCTTCATACTCCACACTTCCTCATTCCCAGCCCTTTCACGCAGTGCAGCAGGCAGCACATATGGAATCATTAATACTTTGTTAAATGGTTCCTGTTGTGGGAAATGTTTCATGAAGACACTATTCTATTTCTTTCTTTGAAAACTTGCTCACCAAAGGGCTTCAATTATAGTGCATGCCATATTATAAAATGCCAAGCCAGTCTATCCTCGTTGCTAAAATAGTGTTTCAATTACTTAATTAAACATTATGAAACAAAAATCCCTACATACTGTAATGATTTTCAAATATTCACATTCCTGCCAATAGCTATAGTTTGTCAGGGTGTGGAGACAAAGCAAGTTGGCAAGATGATGAAAAACCTGTAATTGGCAGCACAGAACATTTTTCTGCTGCCAATTTCATGGGCAGGTGCCTGGGATTTGATAAGCTATGAGAAGAAAATGTGTTGCTATGATTCAGAACTTTCCTGAAAGCCACTTCCTGCTATTTTAATGTTCTGGGGCCAAGTCTATGCTGGCAAAGTTTTTCAGGTGGTGTTGCAATCTCAGTGGGGGTCTCCAACATACTGCATCCTTCCCAGTTGGGAGAAGACATGTGATATATAGTCAGGTGTCAGGTCTAGACATCAACTCATATGCCATAGAAGGAAGCCATGTATGCTTTTATATAAGCTGTGTATTTTCATGAAGGTTGAGTTTACCAGTTTATTTAGTATATTGGATTCTGTTGAGTTCTTCAATTATGCTAAAGTGGTAATGATTGGACTGTTTCAGAATCATCCTGAAATAATGATGATAAACATTTCCTAGCATTTGTTTACTTTTCAGTTTGTTCATTAGCATTAATTTCTATTAAATTGAGTATGAAGAAGCGAATCACATTAAGATTTGGGCCTGAAGAGATGGCTAAGTGGTTAAGAGTGCTTGCTACTCTTGCAGCTGACTTAAGTTTGGTTCCCAGAACCCGTATCAACTGGCTCACAATCCGTTGTTACTCCAGCTCCAGGGAATGTGACATCCTCTTCACGACTCATAGGTGTATATATCCCCACAGAAAGACACATAACTGAAAGTAACACAAATCTTCATAGAAAAGCCAATCAAATTCAGCTTTACCTCACATCTATTCTGTCCTCCCTCAGGGGATCTGACCTGAGCACTGTCTCTCTTTGTAGTGCTTATCGACTAGGTGGATTGTGCCAGGTGAGCAGGACTCTGCTTTTCCTCTAGCCATTCTAGCCCTCCATTTCTATCTAGACCACTTTTAAAATAAATTTTCAAACCCATCTTTGTATGAAAGCATCCTTCCTGTAACAAATGAGAACTGTTCAAAAGAGATAGCATTTTCAAAGAAGTCTATGGTGAGTGATTGTCTTTAGTTCTAAAACAGTGGAATGGAATAGACAAAACATTAGACCAGAGCTGAAAAAAATGAAATTACTCCCTAGCTCACACACCAACATTATGCTTCCCGCGGTAAGTCAGTTTTATCTGGATATCTACTCTAAAGTAGAAGCTTGGAACAGAAGATATCTGTTTTCCTTTAGTGTTAAGTCATAACAATAAAAATATTCATACTATATTGTTACCTGAGTCTTCAGCTTGCTTACCCTAACTGCTCACTACCATGCTAATATGTTTCAGTAAAAAATAAGGTGTAGCAGTCCAAAACACTGGGCTGATACATGAACAGATGTGTGCACACTTGTGTGACCTGGAGGTTGATTGATAGATGAGACTAGGAGTTATATAGTGTCTAATTTTCAGGATCCTCACTGAACACCCATTGTGTTTGTCCTAAGATAACACAAGCTAAGGGAATGCAGATGTGTGGCTTTGGGAGTCTAAATTAGAGAATTCCTTTCATTCCCACATCCAGCCTTTTATCATTTCTTTCTAGGAAAGAAAACTAGGAGATCTCGTGCATTGTGCTATATTGCAGGTGTAGTTCAGTTTATATCGGATCACAAGTTAGCATGTCCCTGAGTACATCAAAGCCTTCAGGAAGGTAAAGGGAAATTATAGAGACATTTTTCAAATATTTGTGACAGTGCCCTTTGTCCAGCAGAAGAAGAGTCTGTGGTTTCTCCATGGCTGGGTTTGGTTCTACCAATCTGTGGAACTCCACTAGTGAGAACCATGTCCCAGTGTATTAACTTGTCACCTGCAGCTGAGAAGTTTCTAAAACAAGACTCTCGTGAAGCTTTAGTTGTTCCTATAATTACCCCAACCTAGTCAAATCTAATTTTAATACCTCCACATAACATTGCAAGAAAGGAATTACATGTGCAAAGCAGCTTTTAATGAAGATGAAAAGAACTGGTATGCACTAGGCTCCTGGTGTTTTCCACCTCTCTTAATCAGAGCAGGCACATCAGCTTTTAAATGGCCTGTGATTAATAAGCATTTGTTCCAGGGCCACAGACACTAAAATAAGATGAGCACACATTAACAGACTGAGGACAATAACAGAAGGAAGGAAGGGTCACTGGTTTAAAAGGCACATTGTAAGTGATTCCAAAAGTAAGGAAATGCCATTGTTAAACCAACATGGGAGACCAAGGGCCAATTTTATTTAAATATTCCCATCATGTTTGTAGCTCTTATATGATCACAGAAAACTGGAGACTGGAAAGAACATTTTATTGGAGTTAGGGGATAGAAGACAGCTCCGTGCCTAGGTTTCTGTAGACTGGAGTGTCTTAGTCTTAAGGCCATAACAAATACTAGATCCACTAAAGTCTACACTCCAGTGGGGAGATGGTTCAACCAGATGATACCAGAGTCAAATTTTCTTTGTGCTATCCTATGCTGACTGTATAAGATATATACTATACTGAGAGCAGGAATGACATGAAAGAGGACATAGTGAGAGCTTGTACTATGACAGGGCCTGTTCCAGGTGGTCAGTAGGTTGAACTTCTTTTGACTTGACCTCCATTCCATGAGGTGAGAAGCATTCTGAGATCACATGATGTTTTATTACATCATAGCCCCTTATCCTCCTTATCACAAGGCTTTATGGTTCTTCAATCCTTTGTGGACATGGCTTGTATCTCTGTTGTCAAGGAAACATGGTTGTGTCTGTTTGCCCTGCCCCCTCTCCTACTTGACTTGAAATGACTAAAGTTAGAACCTGACTTTTATTAGTCATTGTATCTTTATAGCATTTATACAACTCCCTCATCATATTTATAGAACAGGAGGCCTAAATTAACAATAAGTAGTGATAGACTTTTTTCTATCAAAGGATATTTCATGCTATGTTCTAAATATTTAGAAGTTTAAAAGGGAGAAGTTTCAGGTAACAGCAGTAGTTAGAATTTTATCTCAATGCATAAAAATAGTACTGCAAGTTATATAAACAGAAATATATAAATTAAAACAAAACTATTAAGAGGTTATCATCAATGGACAGGAAATTGGTAGTTAATATTTATTGACTTTCTATTTCTTAAAACAAATACAAAATGGTAGCAAATGTCACCTATTATTTACTTGAAAATAGTTGTGTTATTTTGACTGAAAACTTCATAATGCTGAGAACAATCAGAGAGGGAAAAACCCTCTAAAATCCAGCACACATTTTATAGAAATCCTCAAGGGGATTTCATCTGTCCTTTGGAGGAATCTAAGCACACTATAATCAGGCATCTCCTTTCTTATTTTTTTTTTATCCACAAGGCTTAATTCATCAAGCTGTCCTTAAGAAGGAGTGTGGGAACATTAGAATTATTTGGTAATTCACTCAGAGAATTTTGCTTAACTAAGCTAAGGGCCTTTGCTGAAGTATCTGCTTTTAGCTTCTTCCCCTTAGGGGCACTGAAAATTGGCACCATGGGCTGAATCTCTTCTAAATAAACTTCTTTTAAACTCCTGGTGCCAAACACCTGATTGATCAAAGACTCTGTGCCTTTTTGGCATTTTTGTGACTATGAAGAAAACTTTTTAACACCCTTGGACCGATACCTGCATGGAGCTGCTTAAGGGTCAGTAAAAAGCCACTGTAGGCAAATTTAGCAGCATGTTTGAAGTCCAGGGAAATGAGAATAATGTGTTCCATCTTATTGCTGTACTTAGGAATTTGCTTTCTGAATTTTAGCTCCAAAACTGATGCCATGCTAAGTTATTGCACATATGGCTGAATTGGTTTGTTTAACAATTGGTTCAGTGACTACTATAGGAAACAGATAACCCAAGATTGAAGCCCATTTTGCCATAGAAACTTTTCTATCTGATAAGACTAGCCAGCTCCATGTACCACCCATGGATTAAAGCATCATTCACAGAGTAAGGGAAGAATAGTTAATCAAACTTGACACTTTGTTGATCTAAATCTACTTCTTATGTTCTAAATGCATACTTCTTATGCATTATTTTGTGTTTCTATTACTTAATTATATTCCAACTTTACATACTTTTTCTACCTGCTTATAAACTGTCACAACTCTCCTTTGTGGAAATGATGAGGAACAGAACATGCTATAATGTGTTTTCTCTTTAAAACAAAGACACTCAACTGGTATCATTTACACATACTTAAATAGTTGATTGATTTTATCAGAATTAAGAAAATAAATACAGGGACATCTACAACTTAACCCCCTACCTTGTAGATGCCCCTAGACAACCCCAGTAGTGGTAAGCTACAACCTGCCCTCTATGTGCTCCATCTCCCAGGTCACAGCCCTATCTGAATTCCGAGAGGCCAGCAGCTATCAGGGACCACCCACTCAGGTCTGCAGCCACCAGGGACAGAAAGAAGCCTACAGCCATAAGGGAGCACCAGAGGCCTGAAGCTATCAGGGACTACCAGAGATAAATGGCACCTACTTCCCTGTTCTCTATTCTCTAACTAACAACTTGACCTGCATTATCTGAGGCCTGCCAATACCAGAGACAACCAAATGCCTAAGGGCCACTGAAAGAACACAAACAACAAAAGCTGGAGAAATATGGCACCCCTGTAACCCAGCTATCATAGTACAGCAAGACCAGAATATCTTAACACAGCTGAAGCATAAGAAAAATTACCTTTAATCCAATATTATGAAGATGATAGAGATCTTTAAAGAAGAAATGAATAAATCCTTTAAAGAAAAACAAAAGTAAACAGGTGACCTGAAATGGAAGTAGAAGCAATAAACAAAACATGGAGGGAATCCTAGGAATGGAAAACCTCGGGATGAGAACAGGGACAACAGATGCAAGCATCACCAACAGAATTCAAGAGATGGAAGAGAGAATATCAGGCATTGAAGATAAGATAGAAGAAACTGATATATATGTAAAAAAATGTCAATTCTAAAATAATTCCTGACACAAAACATTCTGGAATCTGGGATACTATAAAAAGGTTTAACCTAAGAATAATAGGAATAGAAGAAAGTGAAAAGTTCAAGCTCCAAGGACCAGATAATAGTGTCAACAAAAAGCATAGAAGAAAATGTCCTTCATCTAAAAAAGGAGATGTCTACAAATATACAAGAAACTTACAGAACACCAATTAGATTGTACCAGAAAAGAAAATTCTCCCATGACATAATAATCAAAACACTAAATGTACAGAACAAAGAAAGAATACTAAAAGCTGCATGAGAAAAAAAGGCCAAATAAGTTACAATGGAAGACCTGTCAGAATTACACACAACTTCTCAACAGAGATTCTAAAAGCTAGAAGGGCCTGGAAAGACATATTGCAGCCTTTAGGAGATCACAAATGCCAACCTAGACTATTATACCCAGAAAAACTCTCAATCTTTCTAGATGGGTAAACAAGATATTCCATGACAAAATCAAATTTAAACACTATCTATCCACAAATCTGGGCCAACAGAAAATACTAGAAGGAAAACTCCAATCCAAGAAGGTCAACTACATTCAAGACAACACGGGAAATAAATAATTTTATACAAGCAAAAATGAAAGAAGGAAAGCACACACACACACACTAACACGTTCAACATCTAAATAACAGGAATTAACAATCATTGGTTATTAACATCTCTTAACATCAGTTGACTCAATTCCTCAATAAAAAGACACAAGCTAACAGAATGAATGCAAAAACAGGATCCATCATTCTGCTGCATACAAGAAACACACTTCAGCAACAAAGATAGACATTATTTCAAGTTAAAGAAATGGAAAGAGATTTTACAAGAAAATGGACAAGAGAAGCAAGCTGGAGTAGCCATTCTAGTATCTACTAAAACAGACTGTTAACCAACATTAATCAAAAGAGATAGAGAAGGACACCATATTCATCAAAGAAAAAATCCACAAGATGATGTCTCAATTCTGATCGTCTATGCCCCAAAGGCAAGGGCACCCAGCTTTGTAAAAGAAACATTACTAAAGCTTAAATCACACATCAAACCCCACACATTAAGAGTATGAGACTTTAACATCCCTCTCTAACCAATGGATAGGTTCTATTATAGGACAGAAACTAAACAGAAAAATAATAAAAATAACTGACATTATGAATTAAGTGGATCCAACAAATATCTACAGAACATTTCATCGAAACACAAAAGAATATACCTTTTTCTCAGTACTTCATGGAATCTTCTTCAAAACTGACCCCATAGTCACTCACAAAGCAAGCCTCAAAAGATACACGAAAATTAAAATAACACCTTGTATTTTATCAAACCACCAAGGATTAAACCAGGTCTTCTGAGGGAGGGAGGGGAGGATTGGGAGGAAAAGAGGGAGTGGGCTACAGCTGGGATACAAGTGAATATATAAAATTATTTAAAAATAAAATATTTTAAAAAATTTAAAAATAATAAAAAAAATATATTTTTCTTAGAAAAAAAAATAAGCCAGGACTTAAACAACAAAAAGCCTACAAACTCATGGTAACTGAAAAACTCTCTACTGAATGACTACTGGTTCAGGGAAGAAATAAAGAAAAAATTAAAGACTTTGTAGAATTCAACAAAAAATGAAGATACAACATATCCAGACTTATAGGGACACAATAAAAGCAGTGTTAAGAGGAAAGTTCAAAGCACTAAGTGTCATCATAAAGAATTTGGAGAGATTGCACATCAGCAGTTTCAAAGCACAGCAGAAAGTTCTAGAACAAGAGGAAACAAATACAGCCAAGAGGAGTAGATGGCAGGAAATAATCAAACTCAGGGCTGAAATCAACAAATTAGAAACAAAGAGAACAATAAAAAGTATCTACAAAAGGAAGAGCTGCTTCTTTGAGAAAATCAACAAAACAGTTAAACCCTTAGCCAAACTAACCAAAAGACAGAGACAGTAGTACAGGGTTTTGAAGTAAGACATAATGATTCTTTGGATTTCCTCAGTGTCTGTTGTTATGTCCCCCTTTTAATTTCTGATTTTGTTAATTTGGGTACTCTCTATCTTTTAGTTAGTTTATCTATGAGGTTGTCTATTTTGTTGATTTTCTCAAAGAACCAACTCCTGATTTCGTTGCTTCTTTCTATTGTTCTCATTGTTTCTAATTTACTGATTTCAGCCATGAGTTTGATTATTTCCTGCTGTCTACTCCTCTTGGGTGTGTTTACATCTTTTTTCTTTTCTAAAACGTTTAGGTGCTCTGTTAAAAAATTGGGAACCCTCCAACTTTGTTATGAAGGCACTTACTGCTATGAACTTTCCCCTTAGCACTGCTTTCATGGTGTCTTATAAGTTTGGGTAAGTTGTATCCTCACTTTCATTGAATTCTAGGAAGTCTTTAATTTGTTTATTTATTTTTCTCACCTACTGATCATTAAGCAGACAGTTGTTCAGTTTCCATGACTGTGTAGGCTTTTTGTTGTTTCTGCTGTTGTTGTGGTCTAGCATTAATCAATGGTGATGTGATAAAAAACAATGGGTTAATTCGATTTTCATTTATCAGTTGAGGTTTGCTTTGTGGGTGGCTACATGTTCAGTTTTGGTAAACATTCCATGTGGTGCTGAGAAAGTATATTCTTTTGTGTTTGGATGAAATGTTCTGTAGACATCTATCAAGGCCATTTGA
The DNA here is from genome assembly GCF_907164565.1 of Psammomys obesus. NCBI lineage: Eukaryota > Metazoa > Chordata > Mammalia > Rodentia > Muridae > Psammomys > Psammomys obesus. The sequence continues at coordinate 7,023,835 of NW_026585742.1, forward strand.
TTCATGATCTCCATTACCTTCATTATTTCCCTATTTAGCTTCTGTCTATATGATCTGTCCATTTCTAAGAGTGTGGTGTTGAAGTCTCTCACTATTAATGTGTTGGGATCAATGTGTGATTTAAGCTTTAATAATGTTTCTTTTACAAATGCAGGTGCCCTTGCATTTGGGGTATAGATGTTCAGGATTGTGATGTCCTCTTCGTGGACTTTTTGTTTGATGAGAATGAAGTATCCTTTCTCATCTCTTTTGATTAAATTTGGTTGAAAGTCTGCATTATTACATATTAGGACTGCTAATCCAGTTTGTTTCTCCTTCCATTTGCTTGGAAAACCTTGCAGTAGTGTCTATCTTTGTTGCTAATGTGTGTTTATTGGATTCAGCACAGTGTTGGATCCTGTTTCTGTAACAATTCTGTTAGCCTGTGTCCTTTTATTGGAGAATTGAGTCCATTACTGCTGATCAATATTAATAATCAATAAATGTTAGTTCCTTTTATTGTGGAGTTGGCAGTGAGAGTGTGTTTGTGTGTTTATTTTCTTTTGGTTTTGCTCTTGTGAAGTTATTTATATCCTGTGTTTTCTTGGGTGTAGTTGATACCATTAGGTTCGATTTCCTTTTTAATATCTTCTAGAGGGCTGGATTGGTGCATTGTTTACATTTATTGTTTACATTTTTTCATGGAATATCTTGTTTTCTCCATCTATGGTATTTGAAAATTTTGCTGGATATAGTAGTCTGGGCTGGCATCTGTGATCTCTTAGGGTCCATGACATCTACCTAGGCCCTTCTGGCTTTCATAGCCTCTGTTGAGAAACCAGGTGTGATTCTAATATGTCTACCTTTATATGTTACTTGGCTTTTTCACTTGCTGCTTTTAATATATTTTCTTTGTTCTGTAGATCTAGTGTTTTGATTATTATGTGAAGGGAGGTATTTATCTTCTGGTCTAGTCTATTTTGTTTTCTGTAAGCCTCCTTAATATTTAAGGGCATTTCTTTCTTTAGGTTGGGGAACTTTTCTTCTATGATTTTTTTGAAAATATTTTCTGGACCATCTGGAATCTTCTTTTTCATCTATTCCTACTATTCTTAGGTTTGTCTTTTCATGGTGTCCTTGATTTCTTAAGTATTTTGTATCAAGAATTTTTTTTGTCTTAATGTTTTCTTTGAGAGATGTATCTATTTCTTTATTTGTGTCTTCAATACCTGAGATTCCTCTATCTCTTGTATTCTGTTGGTGATGCTCAGCTCTGTGGTTCCTGATATCTTCTCTAAGTTTTCCATCTCCAAAGTTATCTTGGTTTGTGTTTTCTTTAGCAATTCTTATTCCATTTTAAGGTCTTGAACAGTTTCATTCATTTCCTTCACCTGTTTGATTGTGATGTCTGTCCTTGATGGCCTCTACTTGTTTGATTGTATTTTCCTGTATTTCTTTGAAAGATGTGTCCATTTTCTCTTTATATGCCTATAATAACTGCATAAGCATAGATTTAAGGCCATTTTCCTGTGTTTCAGCTTCATTAGAATATCCATTGTCTGGGAGTGTTTCTGGTGGATCTATGATGTCCTGGTTTTTGTTGATTGTGTTCTTATACTGGCCTTTAGTCATATGCTAGTCTGTAGCCTTGGCTGTTTGTTTCTTGAACCTCCATTTAAGACTCGATTCATTTCTGATTTCTGGAGTAGTCTTTAGGATGATGAGGTCCAGGGGAACATGAATAGGTGCTGGTGGTTTGGATGCATATATGTTGATGTGGGTGTTTTGAAAAGCAAGGTGCAGTTGTTGGTACCATGAAGGGAAAGTGGCAGGGGTGCTTAGAAGTTCTGGGAGCTGGCATCTCAGGTCATATCTGAGCAGACACAGGTGCCTTAAGTGAAAGGTGTGTGTGTGTGTGTGTGTAGGGGTGGCATCCACCTTAGGTGGCAATCCTGGGGGATCTGGGGCCTCAGAAGGCAGTTGACCTGTGGCTTACAGGCTACCAGACATTGTGCTTTTGGGACTCATATTCATCTGGGCTCTGACATCTTGGATCTAGGATCACCATGATTTTCTTGTCCACCTGATATCCAAAGAGGAATTAGTAGAACAGTGGTTTGGTGGTTGGAATGCTGTTCCAGGAATCCAGGCTCTGCTCTCAGTGAAGTGGGAGGGATCTGGATTTCTACCTGCTGGAGCAGGTTTCCTAGACCTAGGAGCCACAACTCTCTTGAGTATTTGGAAAGGGCAGGAGACTCACAGTTCATGACTCCTAGACCAAAGATGGCCATGGGAGGCCCTGGATTTAATCATTCCCCACTCCTCAGATGTCCCTTCCAGTCAGGGAAGCACCAAAGTTGTTTCGAGTCCAGCTGCCTGTTTACTCATCAGTTTCGCAGTCTCTGATCTTCTGCCCCTTAAATATGGTACACACTGGTCGCCACAATCTTGGAACCCTCTCCAGGCTGGCTTTTAATAGACATCATCTTGCCTTGTGATGTGGCTAAGTGTTATCATTTAAACTTTTTGTTGTCACCTAACCAAAATGAGAACAACTCACAAGCTATTACCTGAAGGTTTCAAGAAATGACCTTTGTTTAAGTGAGACAGGAAGAGGTAGTACCAAGAAGGCTGCTAGTAACAAACTTCTGAAGCTTAGGTATCTCCCCACCCCACCCCAGTGTGTACGTATTAGTAAATTTTATACTTTTGTGTTGATGAAGACAAAATACTTAAGGAAGGATTTATTCCAGGTCAGTTTCTAAAGATTCAGGCCTCTGTTCATTTGCTCCATCATCTTGGGCAGCACATTCAGGAAGTGGAGATAAGTATCGTAGAAACTTCCTCACCCTCATATCCCACAGGAGCTCAAGGATGAAAGGGCTAGTGTCCAGGTGCATCCTCCAAAGATATGCCCCAGTGTCCCTCCAACTGGATTCTATTTCTCTAACACTTCTCAAAATAGTTCTACCAGCTAAGGACCAAACTTTTTGTACATGAACTTCATCTTCATATCATACCACAGCAGCAGTAGGAGGTGCTCAGGTATGCAGCCAACATTAGCCTTGTTGAAGCCCTGTGAAATTCCAATTGCTATATGATCCTGTCATGTCTCTGGTTGCTAATTTCATTCTGCTGACCTTCAATTGTTTTGTTTGAAGGCCTGTTTAGAAAATGATGTAATTCAACTTTATATCATACATTAAAGTACAAATAACATGAGGTACATCTAATGCCTTTTCCTACAAGAACATCTACTCACCTGCTCTTTAATGAGATATGACCTTCATGAAAGTCTAGTTCCTCATTTCCAGGGAAAACTGTGAAAGAGAACACAGCATTCAGTGTCCAGCTAACCCTTCATAATCTCACAGGAAGTAGCCAAGTAAGGGGAAGAAACATTCCTTTTAAAGTTGCACTCTTCTGGAAGAGAGAGGAAGGTATCTTTACCCTGACACCCCAAAGCTCCTGCTGGTATCAGCTCCACCACTCCTGTCCTTAGAGAGAGACACATCCCCAATTCACCACCAGACAGGACATGGCTCCTTGTTTTTGACTGTGTGTCTCTTGGTGATACTCATTGATGTGTTTTGAACTAATTGGTTTCTCTCACTGATGCATTTTGAACTAATTTGGCTCTTAAATTTATCTTAGACAGTGTGATCAATCTTTTGTGCCATTGTTTTTCCATATTGACACTGTCAAAAAATCCATATTGACTTTTAATGGATTAAAAGTCTGTCTTTCAAGCTTTGCATGACCACATTAGTCATGCTCAGAGTTGCTATAGTCACTATAGGTATGGTGTAGGAGCCAGTGTTATAACAGCTCTTCATTCTTTTGTGCATACATTTGAATAAGGAAATGAGTTCTCAAACAATAATCCATGGTGAAAAAATACCTAAGATTTTTTTGTCATAAACCTCTATCACTATTTTAATCCACATATTAGTAAAGCTTTAACTTAATATGATTTCTCCTGTTTTATGCCAATATATAATAGCTTTTCCATTTTTTATAGAAAATAATTCTCAGTAGCATTTACAGTGAGTTTCTATAACCTTTAAACAAGGTTCAGTAAGCCCTTATAATGTGTTTTTTTAAATTTTTTACATTTGAGCTTTAATCATAAATTAATTTTAGTCTAAATTTCCATTAACTGGAACAATGGATTATCCCATGGCTAATCATTAAATAATAATTGGAGATTAGAGAAAGTGAATTTTCTCTTCATTTTAAAGTATTTTCATTAATTTTAAATTATAAAAAATATACAACCAGAGGAGTTAGGTTAAGGAAAAGGTGTAGGAGTTGAGTGGAGTTATATCAAGGTAGTAATTTTTTCTATCTCTTTAAAGAATAGAGCAAAACACATATGAAACCTCTGTATTAAATAACACAAAGAGACTAATACAAAATCAAAATACATTTCTGTGTTAGAGTCCCATTAGAACACAAAGCATTACAATGAAGTGTTAACTGAAAAGCCAGCATAACTTTGTGATAAATTTAGGGAAATGAGCTGTGGTCCCAAGATGCCATCTAGCCATGCCCTGTTCTTCATAGAATAGAGTATGAATTCAGAACCCTAGACATAGAGGGTATCTTCAAGGGAACCCAGCTCTCAACCACATGGAAGAGTGGGCAGAGGTGAAAATGAAAGACACAGTCTTGGGTTACCTCACTCAGAATGATTGTTTATAGATCCATCCATTTGCCTGCAAATTGTACAATGTATTGTTTTTAAGAGCTGAGTAGTATTCTATTGTGTAAATGTACCACAATTTCTTTATCTGTGAATATAGTTTAGCAAGTGTCCTTGTGGTATGGTGGAACATCTTTTGGATATATGCCCAGGAATGGTATAGCTGGATCTTGAGGTAGAACTATTCCCAAATTTCTGAGAAAACTCCAGTTTGATTTCCACAGTGGTTGTACAAGTTTATGCTCCCATCAACAATGGAGGAGTGTTCTTTTTGCTCCACATCCTCACCAGAATGTGTTGGCACTTGAGTTATTGATCTTAGCCATTCTGATTGGTATAAGAAGGAATCTCAGAGTCAATTTGATTTGCATTTCCCCAATGACTATTGATGCTGAACATTCTTTAAGTGCATCTTGGCCATTCTATATTCCTCTATTGAGAATTCTCTCTTTAGCTCTGTAACCCATTTTTAAGATTGTGTTATTTGGTTATTTGGTTTGTTAGTGTTTAATTTCTTAAGGTCTTTTTATATTTTGGATATTAACTCCATGTTGGATATAGGGTTGGTGAAGATACTCTCCCATTCTATCCAGACCCAGAAAAACACACATAGGATATACTCACTTATAAGTAGATATTAGTCATAAGGTACAGGATAACCATGCTAAAAGCCCTAGACAGAAAGAAGCCAAGGAGGGCCCAAGGAATAATCTTGAATATTACTCAGAAGATGAAATAAAATAGGCATCTGAAGTACATAGTATATCTTCCATGTGGTTGAGAGCTGGGTTCCCTTGGAGAACATATGTCTAGGGTTCTGAACTCATACTTCGTTCTATGAAGAACAGGACCTGGCTGGATGGCTTCTTGGGACCACAGCTTATTTCTCTACGTGGGTGGCAGTGGGAGTTAAAGAGCCTGAAGTTGCCACCTCCTGTAGCCAGGTGGAACTTCCAGTAGAGGGTGGGGGGAACCAACCAATCATAAAACCTTCAACCCAAAATTTGTCTTGTCTACAAGAAATGTAGAGATTAAGATGGAACAGAGATTGAGGGAAAGGCCAACCAATATTTGACCCAATTTGAGACTCACTCCATGGGAGAAAACCAACCCCTAACACTATTTATGAGACTCTGCTATGCTTGCAGACAGGAACCTAGGATAATTGTTTTTTGAGAGACTTCATCCTCTCAGCTGATAGAAACAGATGCAGTGACTCACAGCCAAACAATAGCCTGAGCTCAGGGAGTTTTGTATAAAAATGGGAAGAAGAATTGAGGGAGCTGGGAGCCAGGGTGGGTGGGCAGGCAGGTGTCAAGGACATCAAATGAAGACCTAAGAGACCTGGGCCCATGAGGCTCACAGAGACTGAACTACTAACCAAAGAGCATGGGCTGGACTTAGACCTCTTACACAGACATAGCTTAGTCAGCATATGGGTCCCCTAAACAGGAGTAGAGGCTATCTCTGACTCTGTTGCCTGCTTCTGGATCCCTTTCCCTTAGGTGGCTGCCTTGTTAGGAGTCAGACAGAGGATATGCTTAGCTCTGCTGCAACTTGAGGTGCCAAGGTGGGTTGGTACCCCTTGGGGGCCTCCCCTTCTCTGAAAAGAAGGAGAGGGGGAAATGGGGGAGGGGAGGGCAGCCTCCACTGGGAGAAGAGGAAAGGAGCTGGGATCAGGCTGTAAAGTGATTAAACTGAAGGGAAAAGAAGACATAGTACTGCTATCATCTTTAGTGTTCTGCCTTAGTGAATAAACCAGTTTGCGTGGGAGGGAAGAAACTATGGCAACCACTGTTGCAAAATGACTTGATCGGGGTCAGGAAAATACACCTACCTTTGAAATGCTTAATAACAGCACACTGGACCTTTAGATAAATGCAACATGTTGTGGAGCAGGAGAAAGCCAGCTGACCTTAGTCTGTCTGTAGTACAGTAAGGGAAATCTTCTTTCATGAGATCTTCTCTCACCTAAATTAAGTGTTAACCAGGAAATTGTGGGGTTGAACTGCACCATGCCATCATCTCATACACCAGAAAGAAGGGACATGGAAGAAAGCAAAAGGAAAAAAATCAAAAAGAAATAAAGGAAGGAGAAAAAGACAACAACAGAGAAAGAGAATATGTATAAAGGCATACATAAAAGGACTGAGACAAGAGACAGACAGAAAAATTCTGACAAACAAATGAAGACAGAAGAAATGAACACAAAGAGGTAGAGATGGGAGAAAAGAAAGAGAGGGGAAAGACTGAGAAAAGCAGGAGAAGAGACATACAAAGCGAATGGAGGGAAAGCAAGAAGAGAAAGACAGATGCTAAGACAGAGAAACAGAAAAAGAAAGATATAAAGGGAGAAAGGGGGAGGGAATTGGAGAGAGAAATTTAAAATTCAATATGTGAGACTTCATCAGAGGTGACACAGGTGGGAAAAAAACTATCAGAAAATAGGGAAGGGCTATCTTAATGTTCATTGTTAAGAAAACAACAGGAAATGGAATGGGAAGTGTTAGGATTTCAATAATTATAAGACAAAAGATAAAGGCTTGAGAAGCAGACAAATACCAATGTTCTAAAAGCTAGAATTGCATAGAACTGCATGGAACTGAAATATTGACATTAAATAAATATTTAATCATCTGATGGAGGTGTTTACTGTGTTCTGAAACTATCAAGGTAATCATCAATACCTACCTAGAATTGTTAAATGTAGTAATTGAAAGAATGAATGAAGAAATCATTCAGAAAAATCAATTCATGTGCAGGATTTGCTGTCCCCATTGAAGAAAATAATGCTGTATTGCCATGTTTACAATTTCAGAAGGAAATACAATGAGACCTAAGAGTATTATAATACCATAAGAGGCCTTTGAAAAGAAAGTTAAACTATATCAAATTCAAAGACTGTAGCATTTGTGAATCTTATTTGAAAATCTAAGTGACGTTGAATCCCATTTACTATGGAGAAATTAAAAAAATTCTGATAGAAATTAGTTCATATAAATAATTAAGATTAGACAGATACAGTTGTATGATAGGTAAGCCTTTATGAAATAAATAATATGTAGGGATTCAAAGCTTCTTCATATGTGTTATAATTTATCTTTAACTTTAGAAAAAAGTGAACATAATATTTCACTCATTTTACAAAAATAATTCAGTGAGTCCTTCATATTCAGTAAAATTTCATATTATGATAAAATACAATGCAATACAGACAACCGATGTCACTCATTATTTATAAGGAATTTAAATGCAATCCCATGTTTTATAAAAATATTCACATATAGTCTATAGACATACTATAAAGTTCTTTATTATTTAAATCATGCAAATAAGCTAGATCAGAAATAAGCAATGAAGTTACAATTCCTTTACCCCAAATCAATAAATAATAACCCATGTAAATATATTCAACTTATTAATGGTTGACTCAATGAAATTCTAAATGAAATGTTACTCTTCAAATTAACAAATCATACATATGCACAGACATACACACACACACACACACACACACACACACACACACACACATACAAAATACCACTAAATGAAGAGAGAAGACTTTAAATGGCTGAAAACCAACATTAAATACTTCAGTGTTTCTTGGTGGTTATCTATGCAACTAACAGAATCCTTTTTAAAACCCCCTAATCAATATTTATTAAATACCTTAAAATGTTTTTATTTTTTGATACTAATTACTTTTTTCAAAATGTATCTTTGGAAAATAATTGTAGAAAAAGACCGATGTTCAAAGCTTCTTTGAAAAATGTTTATTATTTATTTATTTATTTTGGTAATTTCTCTCCCTGGCTCATGTTTTGAATGTTTGCTTGTAATTTTTTTCAATTATTTTTCCAGGGTAAACTCATACATGAAGTGATGAGAGGTGGGTAATAAACAGATGACAACAGACAAGGAGATGGACAATTAGTTATGTTTTTGTTGTTGTGATCATCATACCTTACAGAAACACCTCAATGAAAGAAAGGTTTATTTGAGCTGGAAAAACGTCATCATGTCAAGGAAGGAAGATGATGTAGAGGCTCCTGAGGCTCTCTCAGTCTCAGCAGGATAGGACACACAATAGCAAGAACTCGCATTCCCTGCAGTGACCTGCTTTCACCTATCAGGACCTCTCCCTAAAGTTCTCTCTGGGAGAGAGAGGACCTCTCCCTGGGAGAGACCTTTCACATTTAGAGTCCTATGAAGCAGGGTATATTTTGTTCAACCTCAAGAGTATCTGTAGCCTCAGTAATTCCAACACTGATGTTTAAGTCCTCCAGTCTCTACTGAGACTCGGGGCCATGCTAACCAAATACGAGGCAACTACTTCTCATATACAACAAAGCAGGTGAACATCCCTATTCCAGAAAGACTAGCAAGAAAAGACTTGATCAAAGCAATACCAAGAACCAGTGGGGCAAACATTAAATCACAGAGTTCCATGTCTGGTTTGGTGGTTTGAATAAAGATGGTCCCCATAGGCTCATAGGGACTAGCATTATTTAAAAGAATTAGGACGTGTGGCCTTGGTGGAGTATGTATGGACTTGTTGGAGAAGGCATGTCACTACGGGTGGTCTTTGAGGCTTCAGAAGCTCAAACCAGGAACAGTGGCTCACTACCTCTTCCTGCTGCTTGCTTGTGTGGATACAGAACTCTGGGGCTTCCCCACCACCATATCTACCCTGTGCTGCCATGCTGCTCACCATGATGATAATGATGTAATGATAAACCTCTGAACTGTAAGCTAGCCTCAATTAAATGTTTTTTTTTTTTTTTCTTTATAAGCATTGCCTTGTTCATGGTGTCTCTTCACAGCAATAGAAAATCTAAGTAAGACATCTGGCACCTGAGCCACATGCCCTGTGACATGCCAGCTGGCTTGGGCAGCGCAGCTCCTGTTTTCCTATCATCTGCAACCTATGTGGACTTTTGAACAAGCTCCGCTCTTCACCTGCACGTTTTCTCAGTAGGTGCTTCCTATCCCTGGCCTCTCTGCAACCTCCATGTGCACTACAGTTTAGACTTCACCCTCAGCTTCACGCATCATCTTCTCAGATATCCCTCTGGGGAATATTGTCTACACATTGTCCTATCCTGTGGACTTCTAAGTACCTTTTCTACTGTCCTACAACAAATGTCGCAGCTTCGTTTTAATCTCTTCAACATCTAAATCTAATTTACCCACCACTTTTACCACTGCTTGTCCTCACCAAACTGCATATTTTTCATTCTTCATACTTTTGCTTCTCACCATAAACCAAGTTAGAAAGCCAGAAATAACCATGCATGTACTCTATTCTTTCCTGAATTTTTTTTCTGCTAATACCTGTGAGCTGAGCCTTAGTCAAGTTTTCAGGGTGTGACAACCAGAGACAATTTTCTGTCAGAATGTAACACAAGTGGCCTCCAGACCCATTCTTAGTAAAGTGTTCACTCCTGGAACCCTAAGAGCATCATCTTTATTGTCCACCTTTTTTTTTTTAATTTTCTGGTCTTCTCTCCTCTCAGAGATCACTTATTGATCTCTGCTTTTCCTATTGAACTTTCAACTTTTGTAGCCCATATTGCTACAATTTTCCAATTTCTTTTACAAACCAGTTCTAAAGGTCTAATGATTATATGATCAGGTTTACTCAAAACAACTGCATTTGTCTGGTGATTTTGTGTGTTTGTGTGTGTGTGTGTGTGTGTGTGTGTGTCAATTTGACCACAGTACCTCACGGGACCAATTTTAAGGAGACTCATTTCTGTTCACAGTAACAGAGGTTCTGCTCACCATGGTGAGGAGCTTCATAGCACACACTTATGGAAGCTCTTTCTATCAGAGAGGACCAGGCATCAGGGAAAGGCAGAATACAGGGTCTGGGCATAGAAGGCCTGACACTAGTAACCTGTTTCCACCACCAAGTCCCCACACACTAAAGGTCTAACAGATCCCCAGGTAGGGCCCCCACCACTAGAGGAATACGCATTTAAAACATGAGCCTTCAAATACTTTAGATCCACACCATGTAAGTGATCTTAATTGAACTCTGGGTCAGACACACAGAAAGGCAAAAATGTTGATGAAGGGCTAACTGAGAATAGGAAGGAGATTACCAAACATGTGGGAAAGACCAGAGAGGTTATTGGGCTATGCAGATTTAAAGCTCATTATCTTTCATGCATATACGAATGTGTCATAATGAAACTTGTTATTCTATGTAATTAACAAACACTTATAAAAAAATAGATGACACCCTCGTAGGTGGAGGACACAGAAGCAAGGAAACTGCCTCCATGTCAGTACTGTAAGTTGCATCTGATCAACATGAACAAGTGCCTAGCTCAACTTTTGACTAATTTGGCCTGAAGATTAAATTCTCTTAATTTGGATCACTTAAGAGTTATCTCATTTGTGGTTGCATAACAAATCATGAAATCCTATTTTGTAAAGTTTTTTTTTCCCTAGTTGCTTTATAAGAAGTTCTAAGACAAGCAGAGCATTTCTATTCAGAGAAGAAAGGGTGCTACAGACATTGCTCTACAAACTATGGAGAACCTTTGTCAGTGCATACAATACCCAACCAGCTAATCCATGAACATTATGTCCACTACAGATTAGACACATGTAAGATCCAAAGTCTCCAACCAATTTAAGTTCAGAATCTCTCCCCTAAGACATTGACAACTGACTGGGAAAATGAATCCTCATGAAAACATGGCTCTCATCAAGACCAGACTGGCTTGCAGAAAACAAACACCCTCATGCTGTACTGATGAGGAGTCCACATTGCACAACTGCTTTAGTGGGCAATTTGGCTGGATCTGGTAAGCCTAAGGATCTTGTCCGACATCTAAGCAATTCTATTTTAAATACAGGCTCTAACGAAATAGTCACACTTTAGAATAAGAGAACAAGTGGCAACATATACTATGCAACCAAAACCAAATGTATACGATGATTTAAGCTTCATTATCAAATTGGCAAAACTTGAAGGCATCCAGGAAAAGCTCTTGTGGAGAAGTTCTCCAGTGAAGATGAACTGAGGACACTCACACATCACACTAGTTGGTGCCTCAGACTAAAGAAAAATGAAACACATGCAGAGCACACACACTATGCATACATACATACACAATACATATGCCACACACATGCCATACACACACCACCCATAACACACCATATACACACATGACACACCACACACATGCACCACACACACACACACATGTATGATAAAATGACCTTACCACCAATTTTTTCCTTCCTAGTGTTGAATGCAATATGAACTCTGATGGATACCCAATGAACCCTTAAGGTGCTTATCATCAAATATCTTTTCACAGGGATGAAAAATATTTTTGAATATAATAAATATCATTATGTAAGTAATACATAAAATGTTTACAATCATGCCACGTACTATCAAACAAAATGAATGAACTCTGTGCTTGAAACACTGATAAAATCATATATCAAAGGATATGAAGTAAAAAAGTAAATCATAGAAAACACAGTATACTGTATTTATTAAATGTTTTAAAGGCATACAGTGTTGTTCATTACATGTTCAAAAGCACACACATATATCCACATACATTAGTATACATAAATATGGGTGTTGCAGATGTAGCTCTATGAACCACGGAAAGCCTTTTGTCAGTGGATACAATAGCCAGCCAGCTAATCTATGAATATCATGTTCAGCATAGATTTAAAAAATGCAAGACCCCAAATCTCCAGCAAAGTTAAGTGCAGCATGCCTTCTTAACACATTAACAATTGTCTGAAAAAATGTGTCCCCATGAAAAACTGGCCAGCACTTGGTATCATTAAGTCTAGACAAGCTTGCAGAAAATATATGCATTAGGCAGACAGTAGAGACCAACTCCTGTCCTCAGGGAGGCTCTTGTCCCACCTTCCTTCAATAACACGGTGGGCACAGAGCGAAGAGTACAAACAGTGGGTACTTGTTTGTCAGTTTAGGACTGAAAACCCTAATGGCACCAAACATCTTCAGATAGCTGTGAGAGGTGTCATAGACCATAGCTCTCAAAAGCATTGGGATGCCAACCAATACTTGGCAGAACTCATCAGCAGGTCTGAGACGTGTCACAGCATGTCACAGCTCTCACAGACAACTGGAGAACCACATTTCCGGAGTGTTAGTTGATCTTGACATTTGAAGCCTAGATACTGCGCTGGAATTCATTTTGTCCTGCAGATAAGGTGGAGTCTCAGAGCCTGAGGGAGCTAGGCTTTCATTGCTTGAATGTGGGAATGCAAATAGGGTGAGAAAAACGACCAATCAAGGAAGAGTAGGCAAACTTGTAGGGGAGAACTGCAAGCTCCCCCAAAGTTGTTAACAGTGCATAATGGAGCCCACAGTCTATCTCTTCAGGTGCTTTACTTATTAAAGTGTTCCTGTTGTTTCTGTGGCTGTGGGCCATTTCCTCACTTTGTCAGCTGGGGGTCTTGGGTTCCTGGTGTTGACAGCAGTCTGTTTCTGGGCTAATGCCTGCTGGATGTTAGAAGACTCAGAAAGTTCCACACTGGGGCCCCACAGACCCCTAATATTAACTCACTCCATGTGTGCTGAGGTATGTGCTTGGCTCTTGCTTCAGGGGGAGATTTTTTAAATACAGAAATGATTTGTTTTCCCCAATATCACCATGAAGCTGGTGGCTTTCCATACTTGACTTTCAGAAATGAAGATGGCCTCTGGCAGCTAATTTCCGCTCCTCTCAATTTGTTCTCACCGTATATCATGGAAGTCTCCACAGTTGTACAACATGATGCAGGTGGATCAATGTTGTCTCACACCGTACTGGACAGAGCAAGATGGCTGTGCTTGGGTGTGTGTAGGCATGTCCATACTACGCACGCATGTGGAGTTCTCTCCACTCCATAGTATTCTGGATGTATGTTGCTGTTGGTGCTGGGGTCATCCCATCTTGAATGTATCCCTCAAGACACAAAGAATATCTACCTAAGTGCAGTAGATGAGGTAAGCAGTACAGGCTTTTCCTCCCCTCAACTCTACATGACTGTATTAGTCACTTTATTGTTGCTGTAAATTAACAGCATGACTGAGGCAACCAACATATAGAGGTAGTGTTTTTGTGGCTTAGGGCTCCAGAGAAGTAAGAAGCTGTCACACTAGGGAAACATGGCAGCAAACAGCAGACAAGTTGGCCGGAAAGGCAAGCTGAGAACTCACATCTTGAATGGCAGGCAGGAAGCATTGAGAGCGAACTTGAAGTGTTTCACTAACCCGAGTCACAGCTATAGCAAATTTTAAAAATTAAGTATGTTTCTGTTATAGCTCCAGTTCTCTAAACTACTCTTTTCACCTTCCTTTGACTTCTTTTGCTCTCATTTGAGAAAGATAATGGAAAAAAGGAAAACAAAATTCAGTTGAGATAGAAATATTGAAAAGTGGTATTTGGATTGCCTGGGGCATTTTGAGAGCTTTATGTGTTTGGCACCTGCCGGGAAACAGAAGTTGATAATGACAAGCAGTACCTCATGGAAAGTTGATTTGTAGGCAGGGTTTGAATGTCTGGTGGGGGCCAGCTACCAGAAATACTGACAGTCAGGGCCATCAATCTGACTTTCATTTAGCTATTTAAAAAAACAAAAAAACAAAAGTCATGCTGGTATCCTCGTGATTTCAGGCAGGGAAGGTGGGATGCCTCATGATGTACTGCTACTGTTCTGAGTATTGCTCCTGACACCACTCCTGGCTTTGTTCCTACCCTCTCCCTACCCTGATGATTGGCAGCTTCTCCAGTTGCCTCTGCTCATCTCCCCTAGGTAGTTCTTCAGCTATGTATATATGTATACATATATATACATACATGTCAAAAATCTTCCTTTCTATACACTATTTAAAGTTCTAAATGTCTCTTATTTATAGCATTAATTTGTGGTTCCTTCTGTTTTTTGCCTGTTTTATTTCTAACTGCAAGGTTTAAACTGTGTTAGCATTTTTTCATATATAAAACTATTCCAGAAAGATTCTCACATTTAAGGATCCAAAGAAGTTCTACTCATTTGCTCAGTGCTTAGAGCCTTGGCTACAACATTCTAGAGGTTATATCTTTCCCTAAACAGTCTTACCAGTGGCTCATTAGTGCTTTCTGAAATATCCCCTTAATAATCCACACTTTGATAAGAAGCCTTGGTCACTCATTCCAAATGAATGTAACAGGCTTCCTCGGATTGTTAAAATTCTGCTCAGAAAAGGAATTCTTTGTATAACTAAGGCTGACTAGATTTTCAAGGGAAGAGAAGGCATTTACAGCACACTTCAGCTCTGGCAGGTTGACACGAGGCTAGAGGAAATTACTGAGCAAGAATACAGACATGGAAAGAAGAGACAGATTTACCAGATCATCAAGTGTCTGTGTGCTCTAAAACACAAACGTGATCTGTTATTGCATGCAGCTCCTCTCCAGGGCAGAGCGCGCTTAAAGGACGAATTCACAGGTTAACTAGCATTTCAAATAGACCTAGGTCAGGAAGGACAAAAAAGGTTTCAGGTTGTTTTTTAACATCTGAGAAGAACTATTGCTATAAAGGGGGAAGGTCTTGGCTGCCAACAAAGATCGATGAGCCAGCAGAGGAACAGAATGTTTTCATCCAAACGTTTGAGTTAGTGCTGTTCTCTAAGCCCTTCACAGAGAGCTGTCTAGACTAACAGTCTCTAGGCAGATAACACACACACACACACACACACACACACACAAAAATTAGATGATGACATAGTCATTGTCTCCAGGGAGGTAAGTAAGGTAAGTGTCCACATTAAAATGATCAATATACAGGTACCTACATGCTTCAAAATGCTAAAATTTGGATGTTAGCAAAAAAAAAAAAAAAAAGATATGAGCATATAATCTCTTGTTTGTGTTCCTAAGTCTCTCCAATTTGGGGAGTGCAGGGAAATGAAGTCCCACAGTGGGAGCTCACACAGATTCCCACAATGGCAGCCTACACAGGTGTCCACAGTGGCAGGCCAAATAGTGGTTGAGCTGTACCCCTAAAATAACCAACAAAAATGAATACACCAAAAGTAAATTATTTCAAAACCCATAATCATCAAGTACTATGGTGTCTCTCATGCTGGATAACATATTCTACTAATTCTGCAAATGCAACATTTGACATCTGTTATTACTTGGAGTGTCCCCTGACACTCCAAATCTGTGCTGGGGCCTGTTCCCCACGATCCGGTACAGCAAGGGTGGGAGAGTGGACAATATCCCTAGGCTGCAAGTTTCGCCTTCTGCTCTTCATCTCCCATTCTCATCCTCCTCCTTTTTGTCAAGGGATGATGCAGCAAGAAAGGCCTTCACCTTGATGTTGGGCTCAGTGGCCTCCAGAGTCATGAAGGTTAAATGTTAAACACCGAGAATTAGAATTATTAGATGTTTTGTTAGTTACAGTATCTTGTTACAACAACACAAAGTAAACCATTCAGGAACATTTTTATCAAGTTGAATTTTTATTTTAAGATTTTAGTGTGTGTGTGTGTGTGTGTGTGTGTGCCATGTGAGTTGAAGCACCCATGGTGGATATAACAGAGCATCATAAACCTGGAGCAGGTGTTACAGGCTGTTGTGGCCCACCTGAGCGTGCTGGGAATGAAAGCTGAGGCTTCTGAAAGAGCAACAAGCACTCTTAACTGGTAAGCCATCTCTTCAGCCCTCGGGGTGAGTCGTCAAATGCCGTTAGAAGTACTAAGCATTCTTACAGCATCAATCATACAGATTTGTAAATTTTTTAGGACTGAAACTAGAGGACAGTAATTTTGTACTCAAAAAAAGAAAAGAAAAAATAAAAAAGAAAAAAGCCAAAAACCCAGAGAATGAGGAATCTAAGCTTAGGTCTAGAAGGAAAGGGACTGACATCAAGTGTGACCAGCAAGGATTCCCATGGCCCCCAGAGCTTCAGTACTTCTCAGTTGACTACTTTCCCTCTGTGTGGAGCTAGCACCACTCCCAGTGAGGTGAAGCAGATTAGCACACATTGAAAAGTGTGAACTATTTGAAGGTGGAATCATCTGTGACAGAGTAGGAATTTACAGAATGGATCACTTCTAGTGGAAGCTTCTCTTCATCAGCTTTATAGGAACCGCTCAGCATAGCTAGGGTTTTCTGACTCAATGTCTCCATCAAACTCCTTCCATAGTCCCAGTAAGACTTGGACACACTTCATAGCAGTGCCTTCTCCAGGTGGCTACTGTCTTTTTTTTTTTTTTCTGCTATCATTTTGCTAGGAGAGATGGTTTTCTTCTTGCCTCACTAGTTCACTCCATGTCGGCTTCTTGTCTTTCAGAGTAAAATTTTACAATTCTAGTTTGCATAGATTGTGAAATGTTTCCCAGTGATGATTCCCTTTCTAGCTCTGGTCCTTCGATGATTACAAAGCACTTTTCTATCAAGCATTCTAAAAGCTTGTGAAAGTGGAGAGCACATTGTTTTTAATCGAATTTGTTCTCTTTTCTGCACAGTATCCCTCCAGAGGATTTCTTTACAAGGCTCTTTCCAGTGTCACGTGTCTCATTTTTACTTTTTCACTCACATCACTGGCCTCAGCACGTTTTACAGGAGTCTGAATGACTTTCAGATCCTGACTGGCTGTATACAGCCTTCCTTTAGAGCAAATAATGTTCAGCCTGTGGGCATAACAGGCCACACCTGGCTTCCTAGCACTGGGTTTTGAAGTCAAGGACAACATGTACTAAGTAAGGAAACACATAAAAATATGAAAAATGTGCTATTTATTACTTAGGACAACGAATTTACATGTGCCTAGACTTGGCTAGACACTGAACTCTTAGGTCTGCGTGTCTACTACAAACACTAATTCTTATAAAGAGAATGAAAAGAATAGTATAACTCAAAATGTACAGTTTTTGAGTGAAACACAATAAGGTTTGTCTTTGTAAAAATAATGGGTAGAGTTTTGTACCAGGATTTACCCAAGAGGAGCAGAAAAGAGTTACATATGCCCTAAAGAAGCTAAATAACAAGGAGGAGCCCAGGGAAGATGCTTAATCCTCATTTAGAAGGGGAAACAAGATGGACATCAGAAATAGGAGACAACAAAGAACAGGACAGGAGCCTTCCACAGAGGACCTCTAAAAGACTCTACCCCCCAGAATATCAAAGGAGATACTGAGACTCATAGCCAAACTTTGGGCAGTGTTCCAGAATTCTTATGGAAGAAGAGGAAGATAGAAAGATGTGGAGGGGACAGGAACTCCTAAAGGAAAACAACAAAGCCAAAATACTTGGGCCTAGGGGGGCCTACAGAGACGAATACTCCAACCAAGGACAGTGCATGGAGAGGACCTGGAACTCCTGTTCAAAGGAAGCCCATTTGCTGCTCAGTCTCCAAGTGGGTTCCCTAGTAAGGGGTACAGGGGCTGTCTCTGAAATGAACTCAGGGTCGCAACTTTTGATCACTTCACCCTGAGGGGGGGGTGCAGCCTTGCCAGGCCACAGAGAAAGATGGTACAGCCAGCCTTGATGAGACCTGATAGAAGGGGAGGAGGTCCTCCCCTATCAGGGGACTAGGGAAAGAGCATAGGGGGAGAAGAGGGACGGTGGGCAGGGTAGGGAGGAGACAAGGGAGGGGTCTTCAAGGGGGATAAAAGTAAATAAATTATAATAAATAAATATATAAATAAAATGAAATTGAAGAAAAGAGTTACATATGAAGGGTGCTGACTATCCATTTATACTCCTTCACAGAGATCTTTCATTTGGATTAAAAGTCATAGAGAAAGAGAAAGTCATGAGGGGTGGTATCTAATTTTTTTAATAGAATCAAGGACAAGAAAAACAAAGGTTAAAAAAAAGATTGGGGATGTAAAAGCAAAACCTAAAAAATAACAAAGTACAGGGATACATAAGAAGAAAAGGTTATATAACTGCTCAAATCCCACAGTGCATGAAGATTGTTTAAGAAGAGGCAGGATGCATTTTTTTAGAAAGAAAAAAAAGAAAAGAAGGAAAGAAGTGAGTTCACCTTCACACTTTCTGTTCAGAACTCTGACAAGCTGAGCCAAAATTACAGGGGTGAAAGAGCTTGAAACTTCTCAAAGTGTTTCCCAAGAATGCAAACAAAGCAGCTTAAATAGAAACACTGAAGCTGCATCTGAGCATGTGGTCTAAACTAGAGACATTGTTTTCTGCTCTGACTCCAGTTACAGCCAGAAAGATGTGAATGGATTCATAGCAAGAAAAGGGGAAGCAGGAAATTGATCTAAATTTGGGAATCTTTTAGGAAAAAGAAACTAGAAGTATGCAAACAGGATCCTCAAGATGTAACTTACATGTTCCCTATGTTCAAATGGACTGATGATGGGTATTTCAATAGATTCCCAAGGGGTTAACACAAAGACAGAGCTGTAATGAGTACAGAGGGACTAAGATGCTCAGGTGTCAAGGCCTTAAGGACTGATAAACACATTAACAAAGAGGTCTGTTTCCTCAGTATCTGCTCCCTTCATGGTCAGATGCTGCCATGAGGCAGCAAAGAGTATGATACTTATCAGAAGATGAAAACCCAATGGTCACTTCACCAGGACACAGGCTGCATTGTTGGGGACAGAAAGAATAGCAGGAATCAAATCTGTCTACTCATCTGATATTAATGTTCTAATGGGATTCACATATTTGAGCTAATCTTGGTTTGTAATCCAGGCAGCCAGGACCACCTGACCTTCACCTGGCAGAAATTAGAATGAAAGGGCACACTGTGAAATATCTCCTGCCGTAGCACAAAGGGGAGAGCAGTCAGCTTCATTCCAGTCAAAAGCTCCATGCACAGCTTCAAGGGGTTATGCTTGCTTGAGTCCAGCTCAACCACAGGGCAGAAAACTCACTTCTGAGAAAGCTGCTGAGGAGCCTTCAGCAAGTCCCACCTTCTCTTGGAGCCCTTGTTTCCTAGATGCAAATGACTTACCAAAGTGAAATAAAAATGAAGCAAATGATCTAAAGAGACACATAACAATCAATGAGATAGAAACATTAATTTTAAACTCTCAAAACTGCTAAAAGACCAGGGACAGGTGGATTCAGTTTGGAATTCTAACAAATCTTCAAGGAACTAACACCAATACTCAAATTGTTCTGTAAAATAGAAAAGGAAGAAACACTTACAAATTCTTTTTATGAAAGACAGATATCAAAACCAAACAAAAACCCAACAACAGCAAAAAGCAAGCAAGAATTATGGACCTTTCTCCTGGATGAACACAGATGCAAGAATTCTCAAAAAAAAAATAATTGTAAATGAAATTTAAAAACATTAAACAGACCACTCCTAGGCATATATCCAAAATATGCTCAAGTACACAACAAGGACATTTGTTCAACCATGTTCATAGCAACTTTATTCATAATAGCCAGAACCTGGAAACAACCCAGATGTCAATCAACAGAGAAATGGATACAGAAATTGTGATACATTTACACAATGGAATACTACTCAGCAATTAAAAACAAGGAAATCATGAAATTTGCAGGCAAATGGTGGCATCTAGAAAAGATCATCCCAAGAGAGGTATACCAGAAGCAGAAGGACACACATGGTATATATTCAATTATAAATGGATACTAGACCTATAAGATAGGATAAACATACTAAAATCTGTACACTTAAGAAGCTAAACAGGAAGGAAGACCCCAGGGTAAGAGGATCAATTCTCACTTAGAAAGACAAAGGGAAGGACATTGGAAGAGGGAGAAAACAGGAAACAGGACAGGAGGCTACCACAGAGAGCCTCTGAAGACTCTACCTAGCAGTGTATCAAAGCAGATGCTGAGACTCATAACCAAACTTTGGGCAGAGTACAGGGAATCTTAGGAAAGAAAGGGGAGTTAGTAAGACTAGTAAGATGTGGAGAGGACAGGAGCTCCACAAGGAGAACAACAGAACCAAAATATCTGGGC
The DNA here is from genome assembly GCF_907164565.1 of Psammomys obesus. Taxonomy (NCBI): domain Eukaryota; kingdom Metazoa; phylum Chordata; class Mammalia; order Rodentia; family Muridae; genus Psammomys; species Psammomys obesus. Next base: position 7,044,484 of record NW_026585742.1, read on the forward strand.
TCAGGGGTATTTTTTGAGACTTATACTCCAACGAAGGTACATTCATAGATATAACCTAGCACCCCTGCTCAGATGTAGCCCATGGCAGCTCAGTATCCAAGTGGGTTCCCTAGTAAGGGGAAGAGGGACTGAGGGACTGTCTCTGACATGAACTTAGTGCCTGGCTCTTTGGCCCCCCACCCCCCTAAGGGAGAAGCACACAAGAGGAGACAAGACAAGACACAGAGGAGGACATTGCAGCCAGTCCTGATAAGCTAGGGTTGGATGGAAGGGGAGGTGGACCTTCCTATTGGTGGACTTGGAGAGGGGCATGGGAGGAGATGAGGGAGGGTGGGATTGGGAGGGAATGAGGGAAGGGGCTACAGCTGGGATGCAAAGCTAATAAAATGTAATTAATGTAAAAAAAATAAAAATTTAATTAAAAAAAGATCATCATCAAATATGATCAAGTAAATCTTATCCAGAGATTCAAGAAAGATTCAGCATATGTAAAGCAAACAAATGTAATCAGCTATTGCAAATAGACTCAAAGAATAAAATACATGATTATCTCATTAGGGGTAGACGAAAAGATTTGACAAAATCCACTGTTTCTTGATGATAAAAGTTCTGGAGCACCATAGAATAGGAGGCATATCTGAACATAATAAAGGCACTATACAACAAGCCCACAGTTAACAACATGCTAAATGAAAAAAAAAAAAAAAAAAGACAGCACCTTCAGTACATTCTTCTAGACAAACTGGATAGCTGGTGTAGAATGAAACTACGCACCCGGCATAAAATTCAACTTGAAATGGATGAAGAAACTCAACATAAAGTCTGATACCTTGAATCTAATAGAGGAAAAAGTAGAGAATATGCTTAACCTTCTGAGTACATGAAAATCTATAAACAGGACTCCAAAAGCTAGTGGCTGCATATAGGCTGAAAATTAATAATAATGGGCCTTATGAAACTAAACATTTCTGTAAAACTAGTGACACTATGACTTGAATGGAGAGGCAGCATACAGAATAGAAAAAGTGTTACCAGATGTATATTTGACAGAGAATTGGTATTTTTTTAATATAAAGAAAACAAAAAACAAAATACAACAAAACTAAAACAAGAACACTAAGTTCCAGCAAACAATCCCAATTAAAAATTGGGACATGGATTTTAAAAGTTCTCAAAAGATGAAATACAAATGGCTAACAATTACTTAAACCCATATTCAGCATCCTTAGTCATCATGAAAATGCAAATCAAAACTGCTTTGACACAGTCTAACTGGGTAAGATAAAAACAAACAAACAAACAAATGAAAACCACAAAAAAGACAGGGCTGCAGAGAGAGCTAAGCAGTTAACAGCCCTTAGTGCTCTTACAGAAGGTCCAGATCTGGTTCCCAAAAGCCACATCAAAGATTACAACCACACATAACTCTAACCTTCCCCTGACCCTTATTGGGGGCTCATGCACACAAATGATACACATTACATACACTGAAGCATACACACATGCAAAATAAATAAATAGCTTTTTTATTTTAAAATGACAATAAATGCTGGCAAAGAAAATACTTAGTCACTATTGGTAGGAATGCATAACGGTGCAGCCACTACAGAAATCCTTACAGACTCTTCTAGCGTCTACATGTGATCCTGCCATACCATCCTTAGGCATGGTCCCCAAAGGCTTGAGATCCCACTACAGATCTTGTGCTTATTCATATTTATTGTTGTTCAGTGTACAATAGGTAGGAAATGTAAATAGCTTAGATGTCCCTCAACTGATGAATGGGTAATGAAAATATTGTACATCTAAACAATGAAATATTGTTCAGCTATAAGAAATAAGGGAGTTTTGAAATTTGCATGTAAATGAATGGAGATGAAAACAATCATTCTGAGTGAGGTAATACAGACACAGAAAAAAAAAACCAATATCGCATAGTATTTGTTTTATTAAAATGCCCACAGATACGGGAGACTAGTAAGGGACCATGGCATGCGTATTTCAAGGGAGGCAGAGTAGGACACAGGCAGTCTAAAGGAGTAATAAATAGGAAGGGTTAAGTACGGTGGGTGGGGGAGGGCAGAGGAAAGGAGGAAGTTTGGGGAGAGCTATCTATCGCCAAAGTTCTCTGAAAATGCCACATGGAAGCCTACTACAGTCAAAGCTTCCTGAAATACATACATGTACATGTAAATGGAGTTACCCTAAAATGAGAGAACATCCATAGTGATGGCAGGACACTTGTACCGAAGGCACCACACACCACACGTGTCACAGGGCATGGAGAAATCAACTGCTACCTACCTGGAAGCTTCATCCCTACTGGCTAGCTTTCATTGTTGTGGAAGGTCTGTGCATGCTACCACAGGACAAAGTGGTTGTGGGTAGGGGACGAGTTGGAAGTGGGAAATGTAGGAGTGCACAGGACCAAAATATGATATTTGCATATTTGAAATTCTCAAAAACAAAACAAAGAAACCAGGTATGGGGGTGCATGTCCATGACCCCAGCGACTGGGAGGCAAATCTAGATTGCATGTCTAGATAGAATTTGTTCTCAGATTTCACTCTGAAGAGATGGTCAAAATGAGAGCCTTTCTAGGTTTACCCCAAGCTGTTTGTGTGTACTCAAACATGTGGTTTCTGCAAAGCAGCAAGTGTCTGAAGTTTCTACTTGTTTTCATATTTCTTTTCTTTCATTTTTCCTCTCCCAAGTACCTTGATAGAAAGGAATGATGAGCACGTATTCAAACAGACACAGGCATGGGCGCAGGATAGTGCATCAGTCATCAGGATAGCAACCACCTCTGTTAACAGCAGTACAGAACACACCTGCACTCCAGCACTGTACTGAACCTGTGTATCAGCACCCACCATGGGCCAAACACACGCAACACAAAAGTCCTGTGAATGTGGAGTGTTCAAAGCACTTCAAAATACAGTCTTCCTTCCCTCTCTCTCTCTATAGTAACAAAGCTTTCAGTTGTATACAGCGATTAAAAGGACATTACCTATTCACCCTTAACTTATTGTCCATATACAATTAACAATTACTTTTAAAACTTAATTTTTTCCTACCCTTCAACCTTTCTTTAGCTCAAACATGACCAATGTTTTGAATGTCTAGTAGATTAGTCTAAGAATAAAATCTACTTCTCTTTTTGTTGATGGTCAATGCATTTATAAGTTAGAGTACTAATATCTTCAATCTTGTTTAGGAACCATGGACACTTGGTTGAATGAGTTCGCTTAAACATCTCAAACCACGCATGGAGCTTGACATATTCTGTTCTATGAAATGCCTGGCGGAAGAAAACATCAACAAGCAAAATTGAAGTACTTAAGGAAACCAAGATAAATCTAATATATAAGACTTAGAAAAACACAAGAAGTAATCATCATCTGTATAAAAAGATCTGCATAAATCAAATGCAACAATCCCTAAACTCTTGGGCAAAGTCACTGAGAAACATAGCCCTTACAAAAGATACGATATTGTCTTTACATTTCCTAATCTGTGATAATATTGTTACAAATGTCACCAGTAAACTTATGCAAGTAGGAATTCCTATCTTCCTACAATCCCCTGGGACAAACTTTATTGCTAGCATCTGGCATGTTCTAGAAATTCATTTAAATTCAAGGATCAGAATGGAGGAAATGGCTCAGTGTTTAATGTACTAACATGAAGACCTGAGTTATGATCTCAAGCACTCAGGGTAAAAAAATCCAGGTGGCATGCCTTTCTAGCTGTACTAATGAAAGAGAGGGTGGCGAGTGTGGACACAGAAAACTCTCAGTAGCTTCCTGGCCAGCCAGCTCAGCCAAAGCAGCAAGCTCTGCATTCAATGAGAGAGCCTTTAAAAATAACGTGTAAGACAGTTAAGAAAAACACCTGCCATCAGCCCAGCCTCGGGCTTCCTCATGCTCATGTGCATGTCCCCTGCCACACCATGAATGCACACACACACACACACACACACACACACACACACACACACACACAACTTCAAAGCTCTCCATGGTAAAAATTTGTAAGTTAAGAGAATTTCATGCTTCCTTTGGGTGCTTCATCAGCAAATTCAAAGTTGTTAGCCAGAGCTGGGCAGTCTTACCACCAGATTACTTCATTTTCTGTTGTCACATTTGGTTTAAAAAACTTAAAAACAATTGGTTGCTGCCATTTTTACAAATTCTTCTTACCCAATTCAAGTTGGTAGATTTTTTTTTGAGTGAGCATGAATACACACACACACACACACACACACACACACACACACACACCATTGGTGTGGATTGTAATTATTTTCTTTGCTCTGTTATGAGGATTTGTGCTTCCTGATATTTTGTTCTCTTGTCTTCCTATTGCAACCAATGTCTAACCCCATCTGAAGAATGTTCTCAAGCTCTCCAATATGAAGAAAGGCTATGTATACATAGAGCATATCTGAAGAACATGAAATTTCCATACTAGCTGCTCCCAAAAGGTAGGCTTTTCATACGTCTTCCACATAGAAAATGTGGCCCAGTCAGAACCTGAAGAATAACAAATATGAATGACCACAGATGCTTATCTGCTGCAAAAGATTTTATTCTATGTGAGAACACCCACTGTGGAAAGCTACAGCTATATCATAGCAAGCTACATTTTAGAAATTATTTTAGTCATTGTAAATATTAGGGCATGAGATACTTGCTTAGACTTTAAAAGATAAGCAAGAAACTTAAAATGAATTTGAAAAACTATTTTTAAAAATCTGCTACCAATAAACACTGGGTCACCTGTTAAAACATGCACCTGGCCCTTCCCATGTGAAGGACCATGATGCTGGGAGGGGGGACCCTGGTACATGCTCCACCCTGGCATTCCTGGATAGGCTAAGACAGAACCTGTTTCCTTCTGCATACGCTCCTGGGGTGATGGACAGTTATTTTCTCAAGTATTAGGAAAGTACCATTTTAATTCCATTGCTTCAGAAACCAGATCTGTACTATAAAGCATTTTATTAGAATAACAATATGAAAGAAATAAAAAAATGTTCAAGTGACATCCTTTATCTAAATAAAGACTGAAGCTGATGGGTAGAGATAGTTGGTAATTCAAGAATAAAAGTCTTTGACAGACTCTGGGTAGACACAATTAGCATCTTGCAATAAGACTTTTCTAAATTAAATGAAGGACAAGAAAGACCTTTAAGACACCCCCTTAACATTTTCTTTTTGTGAATGTGTGCACATAGCACTCCAGTGTCCTAGAAGATTCAAACGACCCATCTTGGGGGAGAAGCTGCACTATATACTTACATTTGCTATTCATAGCACCAAACTACTCTAAGGACCAAAAGCCAGGAGCTCGGCTGTACTCTCAGGGAATTACTGCATTTCTTTCCGGAGTTTCATTAAGAAAGAGTGGATGAAGGAAAGAAGGTACAAAGGAAGGGTGCATGGGTTTTCAGCTTTGAGGTGGGGGTGACTGAGGTTCTTTGACCAACTCAAAGCTGGGCACCAGCAGTTCTCTCTGTCCCCTTTGTCAATACATGCCTTCATGTCCATCTTGGGAAAGTGTTGATTCTGATGTCACATGAGGTGGGTGGGGTGAGATGGGGAGCTGGACCCTGCTTAGAAGCCATTCTTTGCCCTTTCTTCAAGGACTGCTTCATTGGACAAAAGGAAGTAAACCAACCAATCACATACAATCCCTAGGATCTTATTGTTGGAACCTTTCTATAAGAGCACCATTACCAAGGCCATTCAGTTCATATGTGAAGGCTCTTCTTATCTGAATACCTAATACATCTTGTTCTATTAAAAAAAAATAAAGACTGGGAGAAAGGGAGTGTGGACAGCCTGAACCTTTTTCTAACATGAGTAGAACTGAGCTGACGATGTCCCGAAATGTTAGTGCACAGTGCTAAAAGTAGATGCTACGCCTCCTCGGCAAGAGCTGAAGCAGCACTACAGAAAGAAAAACTCAGGGACTGGTGCCATGCCTCTGCTCTCCTCTGGCTGTCAGCACTCCATTAATTGATCTCTTACATTGAATTCAAGTTACACTCTGCCTTCCCTTGAGTTACTAGTAGGTATCTAAAAACCTGAGAAAAAATGGCTTTTATAACCCAAGTTATAAATCACTAGAAACTCACTCTAGGATTTCAATTTTTTCTCTTCATTTTGAAATACTAATGGTTCAGTCTTTGCCAAGTCCCAGTCCTAGCCAAATAGCTGAGGACCTATATACAAAAACGGAAATGCACTGGCTTGAACTCTCAGTTTGTAGGAACAATTTTGTGCTCAGAAACATTTGTCAGGAGGAATAATCAAAACCCAAATCTTTTCTTTCATAAAATGTAATGTTTAAATAATGGATTTTCTTATAAGAACACACACCTTTATAATTAAATAGAAATCAAAGTTACTTTGATGGATGACAATGTCATGACTTATGTGGAACACTGCGCAAGGTCAGCACTCAATCAATAACAGCCTCCAGCCCTTGATTCTTTTAATGCATGTTTGCATTTTGCTCTTCATACATTCTAGAACTAAGATTATTTCACCTACAAGAATATTGTTGATTGAAACCAGCTACAAAAAAAAAAAAAAAAAGTCTGCTACCTTAAAAAGATAACAGCAACCAGCGTAGTTCCGCCCTCATGCTGGCCACACACACTTTTGTCTCATTAAGAACTGAGTTTGATGCTGGGTGCAGCGGTGCACATCTGTAATCCCAGTACTCAAGGAGGCAGAGGCAGGTGGATCACTGAGTTTGAGGCCAGCCTGCTCTATAAAACAAGTCCATGATAGCCAAGGCTAAACAGAGAAACCCTGTCTCAATAAATCAAGAAGGAGGGGTGGGGGAAGAGGGAGAGAGAGAGAACTCAGGCAGGTTAAATGAAGCTGTTAACCAATAGAGTCTATGCTTCTCCAGTTCTTTCTAAAACTCTCCTATTATTAATGTGGTACAGGCTTAAACTCATCTTCAGAAGAAAATGTTTACAGTCCTTTTCATTGTGGGAAAGCAGTATTAAGGATTCTGGGCTGCACAGGTTTCTGTGCTGGGCTGGAAGCCCACCCCACACCTGGCTGTCTTAGTGCCTCGAGTCCCCTGCCTCGTTTTAGCCAAGCTGCATTATGAAATATCTGAAATCATACCCCTTATGTTTGAAGAATGACACAGGACAAGAAAACATAACTTCAAAGTGATCATTAAAAACACAAGACTTGAAACAAAAGGGAGAAAAGAGCCTCAGACAGTGGAAAAAAAACAGAAAGGGGAAAAAATACAACAAACAACTACCAGACTGATTTTCAATTCAACATGTTCACTTTCTGTAGATTTCAAAGTGTGAGTCAGAGGTGATTCCAGCCATCTGTGAAAAGCACACAAATAAGCAGGAGGGATGGGAGCTTCTGCTGGAGATAGAATGGCCATCAGTTTTCAGGTCTGGCAGGAATTGCTGACACTGCAAAATCAGCTTCAGAAGTCCACAGCTGGTGGTTGCTGCAACACAGAACAGTCTGGGAAAAACGTCATAACAGGCAGTAGTGCTCACTTCTCTCCAGGACCCTCCACCTATCCCATAAACCATTGCGAATCATATGTTGACAGTGCCCTTTAAAAACACTAGAAAAATAAATCAACCTGTTTTGCTTTCCTTAAAGTAAAGATATACATTAAAGACAAAGACTGCCACCAGCAGTAGCCAGGGTCAGTGTCAGACACTTAGACTCTGAGCTGAGAACAACCAGAGCTAATGAAATACGCCAGCTCTAGGCTGAGCCTGGCCTTCTGTGCCTCACCAGTCTATGGCTGACTCTGTTGCATGGAGGAGTCTGACTGCCATTGATCTGCCTAAGGACATACCCCTGCTTGCCAACCAACATTTTCTAAGGACCAACCTCACACAAGATTCATTAGCATGGGTGAATGGAGAACCCACATACCTCCAAGAGGTTACCAGGCAGAGCCAAGATCCTGTACGTTACAGATGAAGCAAGACAGCCATGCTCCATGGAGGTCTGTGAGTTGATGAGGGCTGGGCTCAGCCATAGACTCTACCATGATTTGTCCCTCATGTCTTGTTGCCATGAGAAAATTGCAAACTCAGTCTTGGTAGGTTTTCCAGTTTTCTTAAGAAACTGGAAATGTAACAAATAAAGTTTAATAGCTAGCTCAATTTTTTAAAGAAGAAATATTATTTAAGTACATGTGCACACAGTTCAAGCTCTGTCAAAGCCCCAAGTTAGATGACAGAGATACAGAAAATAGTGTAGTAAAGGAGAATAAAAATCATTATGCTCAAATTCTCCCTTCAAGTGTTTGTTTCCAAAATTATATTTCAACAGATATAGCAACTGCCTCTGTGATTTGAAATGTTGGGCCTACCATCTCCCTAAGAATCACAGCATATCCATATGTACAGGGTCTGAAATGCCACCTCTTGGCATGAATTCCAGTGGTTTCACTATTCATTCCACTTTCTTCTCCAGGACATCCTAGAGTTGGCCACAAGAACATAGTTGCTAATGTCCCGTGACTTGGCTGTCAGCCTTGGCTTTTCAGTTGCTAACTGTAATTTTCTGGGTGTGTTATGAAGTCTCTCCAAGCTTTAAGCAGTTTGCTTGTAATTCCAGGGTAAGCAATGATTCCTTCCCTGTATTGATCAGTAAAAAACCTCCAAGTGATGTTTGGATTCAATAGATTATATTTGCTTTTTTTCAGTCATAGAAACAAAAGTTTTCCCATGAATGTGTTCAATAGAATGTATCCCTCTTCTCAGAGAATGAATGCTTGAAATTAGAATGCTCAGCAGCTGTATCTGAAGGGGATCAGTGACAGAGAATGGCTTCCTCTATGCATTCGGCCTTGACCCCAGCATCCTTACAGATGTAGGACTGCTGAAATATGTCAGTGGTTCTCTGCCTACAGATTGCCATCAGACATCCTTACTGAAGGACTGGTTGGTCCACAGGTCCCAGAAAGCCAAGAGAAAACAGCACCCAAAGGCATGCTCCCAGTAGCCCTGGGTATTTTGAAAAAGCATGTAAGCCTCTGCTCAGGCTTATCTCCTCCAGCAGTCTGCCATGCTTCTGTTAATAATTGATAAGAGCAAAATCAGATGTGATAGATTTCCAATTATTCTTCACATTCTTTCATGGATTAATAATGAAGAACAAGGAGTTACCTGGCAGTGAAATGTATTACATTATATGGCTCTGTCCAGACATTTATTTAAAAAAATGAAATTTAGAGCCTTTTGGCTATTTGAGATGGAATATGAATAGAAAAATTGAAGTGTCTAAATTTTCTTGATTTTCACTCTATCTTTTTGTTAGTTTGTTCTTAAGTTCAAAATGGTTGAATACATTAAACAATTTTTTTTTCAAAACATATGGCAAATTCTGACTTTAATGACTCTCACATGGCATAAGGAGTTTTAGTATAGACATGATGGTCACAAGTCTGGCTTATGTAAGAATGCTAACCACATGGCTGTGTTGCATGGTGTACCCAGTCCTGTGTGGTTGCTTCTGGATCTAAACTGGGGATCAGCAAACATTCAGAGATGTCAGGCCAGGTCTCTACTGTTTTCTTACCAAGGGTAAATTTAGAGTCTTTATGATTCACTTCTTTCTTCTCCTACTTCTCTTCCTTCTTTTTAATCATGATCTCCATCCTTTTGCTTAAACAAAATATAGTTATTTTGACAATGTTATATATGAGTACTGTATTCACATCATTCCTCTTCTCCCTTCCCTCCCTCCAATTCCTATTTTCTCTTTTTACTTTAATGAATGTTACATATAATTTTATGCTTATAAAATTCAATACAACTGGCTAAGTTGATTTAGTGTTGTTCATATGTACCTGGTTTTAGGACTGACCATTAGGTATTTTCGATGACCAGTAGGGACTCAGACCTGGGGAAGCTCAATGCTCTGTTTCTCAGCAGTTACTGATTTCCTGTAGAACTGTTCATGTAGGGTTAGATCTTATGAGCTTTCCCCCATCTGTGTTGGGATGTGGACTGTTGGTGTTATTTTTCTGGTCCTGTTCAGGCAACCACTTTGTAGAGATTTGCATGGATGCAGCTTCCCTGTCCTATATAGGAGTCTTGCAGCAGATATTATTCCAGATTTCTTATTCCTGCAACCTTCCCTCTGCCTCTTCTGTGATGTCCCTTGAACCTTAGATGTAGGCTTTGTGTTGTATATACAGACTGGGACTGGACACCCCACGGTCAGTTGTTCTCTGAATTTTGACCAGTTGTGACTTTTTATAATGATCTCCATATACTTTTTAAAAATAATCTTTTTTGATGGAGAATAAGTGTTAACATTTACCAAACTAGATCTGGGCACAAGGCAGGGTGATCTAAACTATTCCTGGTGGTTTGATGTGGTCCAGGTGGGCTAGGGTCAGGCTAGATTTTCAGGTGGAGGGCAAAGAGGATGTTTATGAGTACCTGAGGGTAAGCCAGCTTCAACCACCAATGTTAGGAAGGGGCTGCATTCATTGTCTCCATTGTTCCTGAAGCCCAGCAAAGAACTTCTTATGAGATAGACACTCAGTGAGTGTTTGTTAAAGGGAAGGAAGGTAGAGTAGCATGTGTGACAGCAGACATAGTTGTTGTCTCTTTCTGTAAGAAAATAATTTTAAATTTGATTATATGAAATGGCAAACAAAGTATGAATTAGAGTAGTTGTGTTTGTTGTGATCCCACTTTCCCCCTCTCTAGTGTGGGGAAGAGGCAGGGGAGTCATAGTGAAGAGCCTGAACACAACAGACTCCATTTTGTCACTGGCCTCCATCCCATACATGACCTCAAACTTATCCTTCTTCAGAAAAACGTGTTTATACTTACAGAAAGCCACAACATTTCTGAGAATGACCACAAAATGTGCTATCCCTGAAACTAGCTGATCAGTTAGTTTTGAACTAACAGTTCAAAATGACTGTTGTCCTTATGGTTACTAAAACAATTACATGTTGTCATTATGGTTACCAAAATAATTATTGTAGATGGTTACAGCTTGCCTCTAACCAATCACTATGTAACAAGCCTACTCTTGCTGGATGTTACCCAATCATGTAACTGTCAAGTCTGGAAGCCTCTTCCCCTTACTAAAAACCCTATAAAACCTAGCTTCTTTCTAGGCTCAGGGCTCCTAGCCTCTGACTGAAGTGTCAGTTCATGCTAGGAGTCCAAGCTTAAGTCTGGAATTAAGGCTCTTTGCTTTTGCATACGATTTCTGACTTGTGGTGTGGTTGATGGTCTTTTGGGGTCTTGCAAACTGGGCACAACAGTAGCAGAAACGCAGACAAATGTTTCTGGAGAAGGAAGGAACACACTGGTTAATCTTGCAAGCCTACTTCCCTTCTATCTCCAGGTGAGCTATCATAACACTAACCTAGCAACATGTACTCATGATTCAGAAAACCTTTCCTGAGTTGGGAAAATTCCCTGTTGTAGCATTCTGGGTTCTACTGGGGTTTCTTTTCTAAAGCAAAACAAATGCCTAAGACCACCACAGAAACTTGTATAGCTGGCAAGCACCTTTGTATCTCTAGGCCAAAACACCTGCACAGTCTCTGAAATCTGTGTCAGTAGCAACTCCTGGGCTTTTCATCAGGACCAAGGAATTAGGGAATGTTGAATGCCTGCTACAAAGAGCCCTAAGCTAGGGTAAGCCATCCCAGGAAAGGACTACATTGGTTTATATCCAGTGTCTCCCAGCACTTAGTAGACAACCTCTCAGAAAACACCTGGGGAGAGCACTCTGGTACAGTTGAGGCAGAGTGTGACCCACAAATCACTGGTGGCCTAACCCCAGAGCTCTGTGCTATCCACGTGATTGCAGTTATAGTCACCAAGGTTGCCCCAACATACTGCGCCTTAGCGTGTACCCCTTGGCTTTCCTTCCCTTGTGTATGGCTGTGACTAGGGTGTGCTCTCATTCAAACTGTATCATGAGTCTGATGGTCTGAAGTTTGAGGGCTAATGCTAATCAATGTATAATTTCCATAAGGAGGCAAACCAAGATTTGGATAATATTTAAAGATCTTACAGGGCAGCATACTTGAATAGAATTTTATAAATGAACAGCTATCAAACTTCCAATTTTCAGTCTTTAGATCATGCCCCAGAGCACAGAATAGAATTACGAATAAGCACATATCTCAATGCCTGTGTTCCAGACCCTCAAAGCTTGGCATCTTTGGCCTCAGAAATGATGACTTCCATCCAAGGAATGACAGACTAGTTCTCCATTAGTAAGTAGCTGGCTTTTACACATTTTCTCAGACCTGGTGAAGCTGTGATCCAGGAGAAAAAGGCAGGGAGCTGAATTTGTGAGTTTATTTATGCCCATCGTTTGAGGCAGAAGCTAAAGAGAAAAGTGGGGGTTTGTCCAGAATAAGATGGATGAAACATCAATGCAATGGGGTTTCTTTCAAAATCAAGGTCATGAGCCTGGGCTCACAGGAGCATGAGCACCAATACTGTTCACCTGTCTCTCATCTCTCATGGTAAACAATGGTTTCTGAATGAAATTGTACATACAGGTTAGTTCCTCAAAGGGGAAAATGACTTTTAATTTAGCCTAAGTTGGAAGACCAGTTGCACACTGACTCCCTCCTTCCCTTGTTTTTCTTTCCTCCAAAGGAGATGATGATAATGAAGAGGAAATGAATAGCATCCCACACCATGAGGCTGTGATGCATGGTCATTGTACCTCAGGAAGTTGCTCTTTTCTCCAGAAACTCCTTAAAAAGCCGTGTTATTCTGAGCATAGACTAGTTGTTTTGAGCAATTCAGTGAGGCCAGGCTGAGTGGCTTGTTGAGCAGGGCAGGAGCTTGGGCTATCTTTTCAGAATGTTTCTTCTAATTGGTCCAGTCTGCCAGCAACTTAAGACACATTCCAGCCCCTGACAGAAATCAAATAGTCCTTGCCCAGACCAACTGGACTGGCGCTACCCAAATGAGCTCCTGGGACCATGTGTAGCTCCTAGTGTGCTCCTGGAAATAACTTTTGCCTCCTACAAGTTTCAAGAAATGTTTTGAGCAACAAGTCGATCAACTACAGAGGAAATCCTTGTGTCAACAATGCCAAGGAATATTTGAGCTTCCTCATGATAATGAGCAGATTTAGTACCCGAGCCAGCTCTTTCCTATCCACCTCAGAGTCCTATATTTAGCCAGCACAGCCTAGGGAGACAACAGACATCCTTGGAGCCCAGCTGATCTGAAGGAACAACATAACCTTTAGGTCTGATAATCATGCCAAATATTGAATATTTAAAAGTAAATGTTATTCTAATTAACTGCATTCACAAATGGCAACAGCTTCTCCTACAAATGCCGGTCTGAAGAATAACCCCCAAGACTCAAATCAGAATGGAAAAAAATCATGTATGAACTTAAAGCCAAACTTATACTAGGACACAGGAAGTGACTATAACCTTCAAAAATACACACCTAGTGTGTTTTACAGACTGTTGTCGACAGGGAAGGATACTGTGTGAACTGACTTAGAGACTCTAGGGATGTCAGCTGGCAGAAGCAAAACACATGGCTGCCTGGGCTCTACCAGGGAAAGCAAACCTCATTCCTTTCTGAAGTAACTCTCAGAGACTCAGTGCTATGGTGAGTTCCCCATCATTGTTCTGTCTATCTCGTTTTATTAATAATCAAACTGGAAATATGTGTTTGTCAGTTTGTTATAGATAAATAGGGAAGTAATAACAATGAAAAAAGAAATACTGTTTAATTATACACACACGCATAACATATTAATGCGCTAAAAAGCTGACTCCATATCTCTCTCACACACACACACACACACACACACACACACACACACACACACACACACAATATCCTGACTTTTCCCTTGCATGTATGAAAGGTATAATAATATATAGATTTTTATTTTTATTTTGTTTTTATTATATTTCAATTTACTAATTTTATATACAGATAGTAGCTCCCTCATTCATCTCCTCCCAGATACACCCTCTCTCCTTCTTCTCCCATTCCCTTCCCCTAGTACACTGAAAGAGGGAGTCCTCCTCCCCTGCCATCTGACCCTACCTTATCAAGTCAAATCAGGACTGCCTGGATCCTCTTCCTTTGTGGCTTGGCAAGGCCTCATCGCCAGGGAGAAGTGATGAAGAGCAGGTAACTAAGTTTATGACAGAAAAATTCCTTTCCCCTTACTTGGGGAACCCAAATGGATACAGAGCTGCCTATTGGCTATATCTGAGCAAGGGTTCTAGGTCCTCTCCATGCATGGTCCTTGGTTGGTACATCAGTCTTTGCATGCCACCATGGGACCACAGTTTGGGTTTTGTTGGTCTCCTTGAGAAGCTCCTGTCCCCTCTGGCTCCTCCTAACCTCCCCCACTTCCATAAGCATTCCTGCACTCTGCCCAAAGTTTAGCTGTGAAACCCAGTGTCTGCTTCGATCCCCTGCTGGTTGGAGCCTTTTAGAGGACCTCTATGGTAGGCTCCCATCTTGTTCCCTCTCTTCCACCACTTCTGGTTATCTATCCTGTTTGCCATTCTGAATGAGATATAAACATCCTCCCTAAGGTCCTCTTTAGTGTTTAGCTTCATTAGGTCTGTAGATTCTAGTATGGCTATCCTATATTATATGGCTAATATCTGCTTATAAATGAGTATATATCATGCATTTCTTTCTGATTCTGGGTTACCTCACTCAGGATGATCTTTTCTGGTTCCATCTATTTGCTTGAAATTTTCATGATGTCCTTGTTTTTAAAAGCTGAGTAGTATTCCATTGTGTAAATGTGTCACAATTTCTGTATTCTTTCTTCGGTTGAGGGACACCTAGGTTGTTTTCAGATTCTGGCTATTATGAATAAAGCCTCTATGAGCATAGTTGAGCAAATGTCCTTGTTGAATGGTGGAACACCTTTGGGGTTTATGGCCAGGAGTGGCATAGTTGGATCTTGAGGTAGAGCTATTCCCAATTTTCTGAGAAAGTGCCAGATTGATTTGCAAAATGGTTGTATAAGTTTATACTCCTACCAGCAATGGAGGAGGGTTTCCCTTTCTCCACGTCCTTTCCAGCATGTATTGTCACTGGAATTTTTGATCTTTTGATTAAACGATGGAATCTCAGAGTCATTTGCATTTGCATTTCCCTGATGACTAAGGATGTTGAACATTTCTTTAAGTGTTTCTGTGCCATTCAATATTCCTTTATTAAGAATTCTCTGATTAGCTCTCTACCCCATTTTTAATTGGATTGTTTGATTTGCTGGTGTCTAATTTCTTGAGTTCTTTATATATTCAGAATATTAGCCTTCTGTTGGATGTAGGGTTGGTGAAGATCTTTTCGCAGTCTGTTGCCTGTTGTTTTGTTCTGTTCACAGTGTACTTTGCTTTACAGAATCTTTTCAGTTTCTTGTGGTGCCATTTATTAATTTTTAATCTTAGAGCCTATACTATTGGTGTTCTGTTCAGGAAGTTTTCTCCTCTGTCAATAAGTTCAAGGCTCTTTCCCACTTTTTTCTTCCAGCAGATTTGGTGTGTCTGGTTTTATCTTAAAGTCTTTTGACACACTTGAACTTTACTTTTGTGCAGGGTGATAGATATGGATCTATTTGCATTTTTTCTATATGTGGAAACCCAGTTAGACCAGCACCATTTGTTGAAGATGCTATCTTTTTTTCAATTGTATGATTTTGGATTCTTTGTCAAAAATCAACTGTAGGAGTGTGGGTTTATTTTTGGGTCTTCATTGATCCAACAGTCTGTTTCTCTGCCAGTACCATGCAGTTCTATAATTGTTGCTCTATAGTACAGCTTGAGATCAGGGATGGAGATGCCTCCAGAAGATCTTTAATTGTACATGATTGTCTTAGCTATTCTGGCTTTTTTGTCCATATGACATTGAGAATTTTTCTTTCAAGGTCTGTAATGAATGGTGTTTTGATAGGAATGGCATTGAATCTGTTTGACTGCTTTTAATAGGATGATAGACTGCTGTAAATAATCAAACTCAAGGCTGAAATCAATAAACTAGAAACAAAGAAAGCAATACAAAGAATCAAAAAACAAAACAAAACAAAAAACAGGAGCTGTTTTTTTGAGAAAATCAATAAGATAGACAAATCCTTAGCCAAATCAAATAAAAGGCAACAGATCAACAAAACCAGAAATAAAAAGGGAGACATAATAACAGACACTGAGGAAATCCAAACAATCATTAGGTCTTGCTTCAAAAGCCTATACACCACAAAATTTGAAAAACTAAATGAAATGGACAGTTTTCTTGATAGATTCCACTTACCAAAGCTGAATCAAGATCAGGTAAATCAATTAAAGAGTCCTATATCCCCCAAGGAAATAAAAGCAGTTATCAGGAGTCCCCCATCCAAAAAAAGCCTAGGGCCAGATGGTTTCAGTGCAGAATTCTACCAGACCTTCAAAGAAGAGCTAACACCAATACTCTTCAAAATATTCAACAAAATAGAAACAGAAGGGACATTACCAAACTCATTCTATGAAACCATAGTCACCTTGATATCTAAACTGCACAAAGACCCAACAAAGAAAAAGTATTTCAGACCAACCTCTTGTGTGAACGTTAATGCAAAAATACTCAATAAAATACTAGCAAACTGAATCTAAGAACACATCAAAAATATAATTCACTATGACCAAGTAGGCTTCATCCCAGGCATGCAAGGGTGGTTCAATATATGGAAATCCATCAGTGTAATCCACCATATAAACAAACTGAAAGAAAAGAAAACCCACATGATCATTTCCTAAGATGCCAAAAAAAAAAAGCATTTGATAAAATCCAACACCTGTTCATGTTAAAAGTTTTGGAGAGATCAAGTATACAAGTCACATACCTAAACACAGTAAAAGCAATATAAGCAAGCCTACAGCCAACATCAAACTAAACAGAGAGAAACTCAAATCAATTCCACTGAAATCAGGGACAAGCTAAGGCTGCCCACTCTCTCTGTATCTCTTCAACATAGTACTTGAAATCCTACCTAGAGCAATAAGACAACTAAAGGAGATCAAAGGGATACAAACTGGAAAGGAAGAAGTCTAGGTATCACTATTCAGAGATGATATGATAGTATACATGAATGACCACAAAAATTTTACTAGGGAACTTCCACAGATGATAAACACCTTCAGCAAAGTGGCTGGTTACAAAACAAACTAAAAAAAAATCAGTAACCCTTCTGAATATATAAAAGACAAATGGTCTGAGAAAGAAATTAGGGCAAAAATACTCTTCACAATAGCCACAAAAACCTGAAAGTATCTTGGTGTAACTCTTACCAAGCAAGAGAAAGACTTATATGAAAAAAAAAAAAAAAAAAAAAAACAACTTCAAATCTCTGAAGAAAATAATTGAATGTTCATGGCTCAGTGAAGTTAACGTATATCCCATACTCTTTTGTAATATCCATTTAAACCAAATATTGTGTTTTTGCATAACTGAATACATGTATACCTCATCATTTAATAAAGGACTACAAATATAGCATTTTATTAATGAGTAACAACTGCATGATTTTTTTAATTCCCTTCTACCAGCAGCCCCCTTGGTTTTGTCTGCTGGACACATGTATAAATTCTGTTGACTCTTTCTATAACCCTTGCAGCCCAGACTTCTGAAGAATTTCTGTACATCTCAATGTCATTTTTAGAAAGCTTTCCGTTTTCCTAAGTTCCCATGGACACATTTGCCTTTGACATGTCCCCCTGTACCCACAGCCTGTGAATGGGTGTTCACACTTCTTAATTAGAAAAGCTCACAATCAGTAAAACTCCACAGCCTTCCAATATGTCAGAGTATCCCCGAAACCCACCCAAATCTCACATTTTTAATAAGACAAAAGTAGAATTTATAACTCTATTCCCTCATATCTGTGTCATTTTTTAAGATTGTTACCCTAAAGCCACATATTTAATTGGCAGTTTGCATTCATGCTGATGTATCATAAACTTCCTAGAACATGGCTATTGCTCTTAGTGCTACGTAGTAGCAATGCCAGTTGGGAACATGACTACATTTGAAAGAAAACTTCAAACCACAGTAAGCCAACTGTGAGGGTATGGGGACTTCAGTCTTGTCATCATTACCACTCCCCCGGGAGTCTCACCCTCCTGCACTCTTTCCTGTTCTTATATAATCTGCTGACATGCCAGCCTTGTGAAACACCATCACCTCTGATCCTTCTGGTATTTTTCAGTGTCACTTATTTTCTTGAGCTCCAAATCAGGGGAAGGGAGGAGAGCTGTCCAGACATGTAACTTAAAATCACATACCTCTTGCTCTCACACAGCTGGGACCGCTCCTCCTATCCGCATGCACTTACCATGTCCACATCTCTCCCTGAAACAACCTGTAGACCATCTTCACCATATCCCCACACCTCCCACCAACACCATAACTACCCTCACCTGTCCACAGCTCTCCCACCAACACCATAACTACCCTCACCTGTCCACACTTCTCCTACCAACACCATGATTACACTGAACTGTCTACTCCTCTCCCACCAAGAAAATGACTACCCTCACCTGCCTATACCTCTCCTACCAACACCATGACTACCCTCACCTGTCCTCAGCTCTCTGTGCAACAACCTGTGGACTAACTTCAGCTATTTATAATTCTCCCTACCAGTAGTGTATAGATCACCTTCACCTGTCCTTACCTCTTCCCATGAAAACTGTGACTACCTTCACCTCTCCCCACAACAGTGTGACCAACTTCACCAGTTCCCACAAACAGTGTGTAGACTGCTTTCACTTTAAGCCAGGCATCTGGAAATGACTCATTTTCACTCTCTCCTAAAGAAGAGGCCATTTAGGATCCTTGGAATTACTAGGCTCTTTCTATCAGAGTTTGCTTAAGTATTGGAGGTATCACATAGAAAAATATACCAGATTCTAAACTACATATACCTGAAGAAAGAGAAGATACTGGATGTGAAGGGGGGGAAAAAGGCTGCAGTGTGAAGCTAGGCTGCATTCCACAGAAACATGCAGCATTGTTGGGGTGGGCCCAAACTTCTAACTGCAGCTCCTAGTAGCAAAAACTAAGACAGTAACTCAATCCTTCCCTGTCAGCACCTTGTTCTCAGTTTCAGTAAATACATGATCTCAGTGCCAGCCCGCGGCCTCCTCTGTGATCTCGTTTGTGGAGAACACACTTCTAAGGTCATCTTTGTACCCTATCAATAACAGGACAAGTGAAAACATGTCTCAGTGCTATCCAGCTCTCACTAAAAGGTAAAAGATTTTCAAGTTAGTGGCCTTTTATAATCTAAATGGGACAAAGGTCAAGGCTGACTTTATGGCTACTTCTAATAATTTACAACATACTTAGGGATTTCCCAGACAACCTGTGATGTTAAACTGAATACAACTTTCTTCAATATCAATCATATACCTCACAAAGCCGACCTAGTGGGTTTGGGATCAGTATGAAGAAAAGATAAATAGCATTAGAAATACCCCTTCCAATACCCTGCTTCAGGGCCTCAGGACCTCCCAAGTGGGCTAGCCATGGTTTTGGTCAGAGCCAACAATAACGGTTGCTTCCCTCTCATGCTAAGAATGCTGGGTTAGTGAATTACCTAATTGTATGGTTATAACTTGTGTGGTAAACTGTTTTTTATCTATAAGCAGAGCTCAAACCTACCATTTTCCTTTTCCACTCATTTCTCTTGTTTCTTCCACTCAAAACGGTAATCATGGGAAGTAACTCATATCTTGCTGGTTTATTTTTTTTCCAAGGCCTTACCAAAAGCAATATAAGTGGAAAAGATATTCTTCACTAGTATTTCACTAGTTTTTCTTCTTTTCTGGAAGAAAAACCAGTTGAAATACTGCCTCTTCTTTCATTCCAACACATATGGATAAAATTGGTTGCACATACATCTCTGCATATTACATATTAATTCCTATTACAGAAGATAGAGGAGTGGAAACTATATACATGAACAGATTAAATAAAGGGACTGCATGAAAATCACCAAGATCTGCTGAAGACTTTGAAGTATAAAACTTAACATTTGCTATATTGAAGCATGGACATTTTGGTTGTGTATTTCTGGAGCATTACCTAACCTCTTCTGACTTGTTCATCAGCTTTAAACCATCACCAGCACTAATTCAATTGCTTTACCATACTTAAAAATATTCATCAAAACATGGAATTATGCCTGGAGCTTTGTACATGCAAGACAAATACTCTACTACTGAGATACACTTCCAGCCCTTCATTTTGTGACACAGAATCTCACTGTGCAGCTGAGGCTAATCCTGAACTCAAGATTCTCCTGCGTCTGCCTGGCTTACCTTTTTTTGATAGACATGAAGCTAATTTTAATAACTTATAAAATACTTTGGTGTTTCCTGCCAACCTGTGAAGTTGAGCTGGATTCAGCTTCATTTAACATCGAGTGTGTACATCACAGCTTGACTACACTCTCTAGTCATTACATTTTGTTCTTGTCTCAGGTCCTTCCCTTTGCTTAGACCATTTACTTAAAATATTTATAAATTAATTCTTTCTCTCACCTCTGAGATATAAGTCTTCTCTGCCCTACGCAGGTTTCAAATTTCAAAAGGGTCTCTCTCAAGGCCCACCATAGACACACCTAAGCCTGGAGAGATTTAACAAGTTCACAGTGAGTTCCCCACGTCTGTGTAGACAATGATTTGATTGCTCATTGGTGCAGTAGGACCATGCCACCATAGATGGTAACATCCCTAGGCAGGTGGTCCTGAGTTATATTAGAAGCCAGGTAAGTATGACCTGAGAGCAAGTATTTGTGTGGACCAACAAACAGCATCCTTCTATGCAGCTTTCCCCATGACCTAAGTTCCTAGCCCTACATCTGTTGATGATGGACTGTGACCTGAAAGTGTAAGCCAAGCAATCTCTTTCTTCTACCAGTTGCTTTGGTCAGAAGCAATAAGAAGGAAACTAGAACAACACTCATGCTTGGTACATCAAATATTTCATGCCCAGAACCTACATAAAATCTTACCATGATTGTATGTACCCTGCCTCAAGAAATACGATGGAGAATGAGAGAGGAACTCAACTCATGCCAAGCTCTGACACACACATACATGCACACACACACACACACACACACGCGCACACACGCGCGCGCGCACACACACACACCAAATTCAATTTTTAAAAGGTAAATTGGTTCATTGGTTTCATGTGTGTTTCCCAGAGCTAGCAAACCAGTAATTCTATATTTGGGACTAATATATTTGGGCTTAATATAGTTCCCTGCATGTTGGTACTGCATATTGAGACTCAAGATTCTGGAATCAGAACAGTTAGCTTCATATGACACTTGCTGAAATATATTTTACCCAGTGAAAGGCACAATTTTAGGCATTTTATGTGTATTGGTTAATTTTTATCTCTACAAAAATACTATAAAGGAACCCACTTTACAGATTGCTGGCTGAAGTCCAAATTGAGTAGATTTTTTTTCACATCTCTTTGCTAGAAATGGTTGATAAGATGTTCCTTTCCTGAACAATATTGTCTCTCACACAGAGAAAGTGAATGCAACACCCAGTACCTTTGTGTGAGAGTCACCCAGAAGTACCCACTTGGAGCACACAAAACTGATGTCCCCAAAAGAGAGGTGCAGAATTTGTTGAACACTAACAAAAGACTGAGCAGAAACACAAAGTCTACATAAATTTGCCTCTGGCCATGGTTATTCTCCTTGACCTTCTGAGAACAACTACACTGTTGTTTCTCATTATTTCTTTTCTACCTGGAGCCAACGTGGTGAAGAGGCACTAAGTGAATGTGTGGATATCAAGGCTGAGATGGGTTGGTCATACCGTTCATCTTGACTTCTGCCTCTTTCTCTAGATTTGCAAGTGTGCACTAGCATGGTGGTCATAGGTGTTTCAAAAAGGATGATGTACATGAAGCTGTGGTGAGCTACTCTCAGGTGTCCTAGGCGAGTGACCACAGGCAACCTGCTGTGTAAAATTTACCTTACCTCATTTTCTGCTTCCCACAGTGACGATGCCAAGGATCCATCCAAGTTGGCCCAATCCACACAGTTTGAGAAATCCTTAGCATTGGACAGAATCAGCCCATGTCCTCCTGGAGACGAACTTTCATTATGAAATAATGAAACTGTAAGAGAAAATCGAAACCTGGGGACTACAGCTAAGAAATCAGATTCTCTGGAAAACTTAACAGATAAGATGGGCTAATATTTTTTATCAGAAATAAATGCCATTGAGCACTGCTTGATGAGGTGGCCTCTAAGTGAGTGATTGGCCGGGTGAGCCAAGGTCATGTCATTCCAAGTTGCCACTGAAGGCAAATTCTGACAGTTGAGCACCCAAAATGTTTGCTCAAGTGTTGAAAAACTATAAAATTTTATTATTGTATTCTTTTTTACACACATTTATAAAGCAATATCTCTAGCTGATATTACACACAAGTGAAACAAACACATGAACAAACAAAAAACTCCACAAAACAACAACAACAACAAAAAACCCCAAATGAACAAAATAAACAAGCTCTGGGATGGAGAATTCCAAAAACTACAGCAGAACCCTTAAATGCAGACTTAACATGAGCATTCCCAACAAGCATACTAGTAGTTCATGAGACACAGTGACATAAAGCAACTTAGCTGAAGTCACCCAGAAGCATCTGGAAGAAACAGTGAAGAATCTGAAGAATAGAGTGGCTTTACTCAGGACTGTCCAGCTAACACAAGTAGAACCTGTCCTCTGAGCATCAAGTTTGTACTTTTACCACACAGGTCTCCAAGTCTGTAAAACTGTGTGGACATGCCTGGGTAAGTTCGCTAACCTCTTCTCAATCCCACCTCTTCAGCTGCTAAGGGATGTAGATTAGTCCCCAAACACTGGATGCAAAAAGCCTAGTCCATGGGCAAAGTCACAGAATGGTGGTGTTTCCCAAGAAGGAATTTTTTTTTTCTTTCCAATCTGTCCTGCAAAATGAGAGCTGTGTCCTAGGCTGGCAAAGGCCTTGCAAAGGCCTCACTTTCTTTAAAATGAGTGTTGCATCAAACCTGAGTACTCTGGCTTGAATTTAGGGATGTGCGTTTTCATGCTCAAGATTTCTTCCATCAGTATGACTGCTGGAGAGACAGGGGGGAAGAAAACATTCCCTTTGACTAAGATAATCACTTCTGGATTGCTGCATAGATTGGTAGGAATAGAACTTCCTGCTACTGTTGCTGCTTCTTTTGTGTCACCATTGCCTACTCTGCTTCCATCAACAGTCCTGTCTGGTCACTGTGAATTCTGAGAATGGAATCCCAGAGGTCTCCTGTTATAGTCCTTCTACTTCACCAACTTCTGTGTTATCTTTTACTGTAGCAACAATCTGTCTGCCGGAAACCTGTGTAGTAAGGGTAAGTCCATTGCTTACTCTCCTATAGAAGAATCACACATCACTTGGGCTGATGGTGTGTTCATGCTTCTTTGTTCTTTGCCCTAAAGACATGCCCTGGAGAGCTTGCCTGCCTCCTGGGTCTGCACTCTAGAGTGTAATGCAAACCTGAATGCACAACCAAGAGAAACCACAGCAGAAGACTTGAAGCCATCAACAAGTAAGTGAACAAAGAAACCAAACATTTGTGGAAAGCCACTGAGATGTCAAGGTTGTTTGCTATGGGCATCACATATCAGAGGCCCTCCAGTGACATTTAAGAAGAGTGAGGAACAGCCTTGCTAGGCCACAGAGGAGGACATTGCAGCCAGTCCTGATGAGATCTGATAAGCTAAGGTCAGATGGAAGGGGAGGAGGATCTCCCCTATCAGTGGACTTGGAAAGGGGCAGGGAGGAGATGAGGGAGGGATGGTGGGATTGGCAGAGAATGAGGGAGGGGGCTACAGCTGGGATACCAAGTAAATAAACTATAATAAAAAAAATAAAAATTAAAAAAAAAAGAAATAGAGACATCTTCCATCACCTGACTTGTCTTTTTCTCCATCACTCTGGCTCTCCACCTGCTGTCTGCCCCTTTGTTTCTGGTACCCCTTTAGTCTGAAATATCATCCACACTATCATCAAGTAATTCTTCTTCCAGAGTTTCTGGAAGTCACACAACAGCCCCTCCCAGGCAGTTCACTGTCACACTCTCTATAAAACTTAGTTTCTTTAATATCCAATATTTATCAAGTTACTAAACTATTTATGTAAATGTTTATTAAATAATCAGGACCTATCATACCAAACACGGGGGTGATTTTGATGAAGATGACAACATCATTCTTCTGGTGGAGTTCATAGTCCAACCAACAATTGCCAAACCCATGTGTTAAGTCTCTGTCTCCTACTATACTACATGGCCACTTTCTCAAGACAGTTGCCATGTTTAGTATCTCAGAAGGACAAAATTGATGGGGTTGTTTCATTTTTTTTATTTTGTTCTTTTTTTTTTTTTTTTTTTGCTTGTTTGTTTTGTTTTGTTTTTGCAGATGAAGTCCTGAGGCAATGAGTGAGTTACTGCTCCTAAATTCTGCCATAAATCAGCCTTGACCTTTTGAGGAACATCAAAATATATCAATAGTACTCCCTTTCCTCAAATAAAAAATAGGCATCAGGTTACATAAGTACTGCTGTTCACACATGTATTTTAGAAAAAGTCTTAAACAGTGAGTCAGTCTGCCCCACACCTTTATCAAGAAACAGAAATCAGTGAGAGGCTTCTGCTCTGCCTTCCTCAGGTCACATGAGAGGCTGCCTTTCCTTCTGGACCTTGTCTCTCCTGCTCTGACATCCTAGTGCTGGCACTTTCTCCAGCAACTGAGAAGGAGCTACCTTCTACTTTTGCTTTCTACGGAACCTTAAAGTTCACAGCAAGATCTACACACCCCTGTGGGTTTATCACTGTTTGAGACAATTCATGGTTTCATTTCACTTTCCCAGCTTCTCCATGGAATCTAAGGAGATAATTACTCCAGAACCCTCAGAGCCACAACAAACAGTCAAAAACTGAGTGTGAGTCCAAATGTCTGTGCTACTTCAGTTGCTGGGTTTTTGTTTATGCCACTTATCAATGAGGTGATGATTTTGGCTGGAAATTTCTTAAACATTTATTTGGGATTTTTTTCTTTAAACTACTCCATCATGGTATAACAATATTGTACGCACCTTTGGAGTTGCTTTCTGGAGGCAGCAAAGGATAGGACTTTATCCTTTCCCTTGCCAAATAGAAGTTATCAAGCTGAACTTGGCCTGTGGCAAGGAGTGACACATACTTCACTGGATGTGCTCTGGAGTCTACTCTGAACCTCAAGTTTTGTTTTTTCAGAGATGACACTCAACACTAGAACTCCAAGGACCATTCCCAGTAGTTAAGACACAGAATTAGCTCATATGTCCATAGTCGTTTGCAAGAAAATGGTTATAAGTGAAGAACAACATAGCAAGCAAATTAAGCCAGACTCAGAAAATTATTATTATGTTATTGAAGTGTGGGGATTTCGAAAAGAGAAAGGGAGAGGAAGTAAAAGGGAGACTCTCAGAAGCTTGGAAAAGAAAATAGGGAAGGGTGGATAAGGAAGGCCAATGCAGTATCAGGAACAATGGAAATGCCATCACAAACCCACTCATTAGTACCTTCAAAAGAAACTAACATAACTTGAACATAAGTCAGGTTGGAATTCAGAAAATATAAAAATAATGAAATAATCAAACCTTAGTATATGACTCAGCTAAGCAATATGGAGTCAAAATTGTGACTGCTATGGGAGTAGATGTGTGGTTCAGGTAGGCTATTCTCCCATCTCAAGCAGGTTGTGTTTGTCAGCTCCTGAAGCAATCAGATAAAACTGTGTAAAGGGACATGTGGGCTCTTCCAAACACCCCTACAAGAATGATGTAGTTCTCCCACACATCGTACAGAAAGCCTCCTGGGTTTAAAAGCTACATTTTCAGGAAGTCTTTAATCTTGGGATAGTTTCAGCTGTTGGTGGGTGTATCAGCTACTTTTCTGATGCTGTGATAAAATACGATGGCAAGAAAAAGGCTGTTTGGCTCTCTAGTTCCAGAGTAGACACAGCTCATCATGGCTGAGAAGGCATGGCAGCAGGAACATTAGGCTGGCAAATTGTGTTTCACCTGCACAGGGAGCATAGAAAGAACAGAAGCGATGTCAGGCTATATGCCCTCAAAACCTGCCATCCCTGGTGATGCACAACTTCCAGCAAAGCTACTCCCTCTGAGACACATAAGCATTTGGGAGAAATTTTCCATTCAAAATATAATAGTGCGTTAGTTCAAGGAGAATAGGTGAAAAATTCTTACGATACAAATCACAAAGTGGAAGATATTCCTCAAGGCCTTACATTTGATTTGGTTTTGTTCTTGGCTCCTTGCTAACACTGTTTGGCTTCACTTCTCCTAGGGGACAAGGTCTCTCCAGAAATCCCGGTTTATCTTCCTTAATAATGTAAAGTATACTTTAATAGGAAATTTCATATGCTTACATTTTTAGAACTGGAAACACACATGAAGACAAAAGCCAAAGGGATGAATCAAAACATAAGGTGCATATCAACACACGTTCTGAAAACAGAAGGCTAGGACAGTAAAAGTTTAACTTCAAAGGGGAAAAAAATGCTGGGAAATCTCTGGCAAATGACAGTTACTCCTACGTCACCGCCATCCCCATCTGGAAAGGGATGGTTTTATTTTCTTTCTGGTAAATAGATGTTTAAGGACAGTGAAGACACTCTGAGGGAAGGCCAGGCTAGATGTTCCCATCTTTGCATCTTAATTAACTGAATGTGGGCCCAGATCCTCCTGCTTCCTGGGTTCCTGCCTGCTTCCACCTCCACTTCCATTTCAAGGAAACCTGAGATATAAACAAAACACTACAAAAGGCTGGGCTTACTGGTACTGTGTGAGTATCAGCTCCTGCCCACCAAGAGAAGAGGCTTAAGGCAGGATGACTAAATCCCTCCCACAATGAGTTCCTGAAGATCAATCTTCTGTATCTCATTTTCTCTGCTCCTTCAGCTCTCCTAAGTCTCAACACAGTTTTAACTTTGTTAAGTTTGGGGTTTTGTTTTGTTTTTTACTATGAAGTCACACCTGAAAAAAGTGATTTAATAAGGAAAATAATAATTTTATATGATTATGAATATTATCAGACAGTTTTCATTTCACACTATTTGAGCAACTAAGCACAAATAGCGTGATTATGAATATATTACACTTAACACATGTATATTTCCATGTTATGAACATTATTTGATTCTTTTTTAACATTCAGTAATTTAAAGAAATGTATTGTGTTATCCACAAGGACACAGTATCCTTTAAAAGAAGCCATCAAAATCAGCATAAAATGTTTGGACAAGAATCACAAGTCTATACTTTTACAGGAAAAAAATATAGACATTGGATGAAGAAACAAACTTGGCATCAAAGACACCACATAGCAATGGAAAATAGCACAGAATTTTCATTCTGGGGCGCTCCCTCCTCCTCCTTAAAAAAAACACAAACATCCCCAGTGTCCTGTCCAAGGAGATTTGATACCACCCCCTCCAAGGCTCAGGGCACAGCTACAGAAAAGGGGATAGGAAGAGTGTTAGAGCCAACAGACAGAGAACCATGAAACACTATATCAGGGGTTGTTATAGTTTGCTTTTCTGTTGCTATGAGATACACCATAATCAAAAACAACTTTTGAGGAGGAAAGGGTTTATTTTGCTTTGCATTTTGAGGTTGCAGTCCATCATTAAAGGTAAATTGGGGAGGAACTCAAGGTCAGAACAAAAGCAGAAACCATGGAGGAATACTGCTTACAGTGCCTCCAGCCTCTGCCCAGCGAGCTTTCTTGTATAACCCAAGACACCTGCCTAGGGACAGTTTCACATTGGACTGGGCCTTCTAGATCCATGAGCAATCATGAAAATGCCTCATAGATGTACCCATGGGCCAATCTGACAAGGGCATTCTTCACTTGAGGTCCCCTTTTCCCAGGTGTGTAAAGTTGACAATGAAACTAATCATGATAGGGCCATACCATAGCAATGACACACAAGAACTTATAATGGTATTGCTGCATATGGCCTAAAAAAGGACTGCACCAGTAAACATCAGCCACAAATGGGGAAGGAACTCATAAAACTCCTTCCTGGATGGAGGAAGCAGGAGGAGTCAAGGACACCACAAGAAGATCTACAGAGTCAACTATCCTGGGCCTATGGGGACTCACAGAGACTGAATCACCAACCAAAGAACATGTTTGGTTTGGACCTAGATTCCCCCACATGTATGTAGCAAATGTGCAGTGTGGTCAACATGTGGGTCATCTAACAAAGGGAGAAGAGGATGGCTCTGGCTCTGTTGCCTGCCTCTGGATCTCTCTCCCCTAGATGTGCTACATTATCAGGCCCCAATGGAAGAGGATGTGCTTAGTCCTGCTGGGATTTGAGATGCCATGGTTGGGTGATACCCCTTGGGGACTTCCCCTTCTCTGAGAAGAAGGAGAAGTGGGGATGGGAGAAGATTGGGGAAGGAGTCTGGGATCAGGCTGTAAAGTAATCAAATAAATGACTAAAT
The DNA here is from genome assembly GCF_907164565.1 of Psammomys obesus. NCBI lineage: Eukaryota > Metazoa > Chordata > Mammalia > Rodentia > Muridae > Psammomys > Psammomys obesus. The sequence continues at coordinate 7,073,108 of NW_026585742.1, forward strand.
GGTAAATAATAATAATAATAATAATAATAATAATAATAATAATAATAAATACTCCTTCCTTCTCTGGGAAGATAAAGATAGTAAAAGGCTGCTGGAGGAGTAGAAATCAATGTCTTCAGTGATACTGCCATTGGTTTGTCAGTTACTCACAGTCTAGTAGCTACATTCCCTTGGCTGTGTGGGTGGACCTTGTAAATACTAGTAAATTAGAAAGCAAATTCAGAAAGAAAAAAAGACATGAAAGTTAGACGGAGACTTGTTGGGAGGATGTGGAGGGACAGTAAAGATGGAAGGAAAATATGACCAGAATATCTTATATGCAAAAATAAAATTACCAAAGAACAAATTAATAATAAAATGCTCACGGGCCAAAATCAAAATACTTTCTCTGCAGCCATAGGCACTTGAGAACTGAAGGAGAGGCACTCCTCACACTGAATAACAACTACCATCTACAACACAGGCTAGATGGGAGGTTGAACAACTGGAGTCATAGAAACTATTCCCAGCCTCTTCTTCATTTTGGTGTTGAAGATACTAATGTCAGTGTTTCTACAGGCAAAGAGGAGCATGTCCCAGGTACCCATTTCAGCCACCAGTTACAGCCTCTGGGTCACCGTTCTCATAGTGTGATGTGTACTCTTTAGTGTTTGTTTTTTGTACTGCGTGTACACTGCTTTCAACATTATATTCTTCCAAGTTCCTACAGAACAGCTCACCTTCTGGTCCAATGTTCCAAACTTATTCCACAATCATCCCCAAACTCCACAAACACAGTGAGCTCTGTCATATCAATACCCCACTCCTGGTATGAACTTGTCTTAGAATTTCTATTCCTGTGATAAAACACCACAACCAAAAGCAACTTGGGGGGGGGATGTTTATTTGTCTTATAATTTCACTTTGTAGTCCATCATGAAGGAAAGAAAGACAGAAAATCAAGCATGGCGGGAAGCTGATTCAGAGGCCATGAAGAGCTGCTGCTTACAGGCTTGCTCATCCTGGCTTGCTCAGCCTGCTTTCTTATGGAACCAAGCCCAGCGACAGTACCATCCACAATGGTCTGTTCCCTCACCCATCAATCACTAATTAAGAAAATGCCTTAGAGATGGATCTCATGGAGGCATTTTCTCAATTGAGGTTTTTATTCTATCTGATGATCTTTGTATCAAGTTGACATAAAACCAGAAAAGACCCTGAAATTGGGTTGCGCATAGACTGGATGGGTTCTTTTCCTCCTCAATGACAAGTCAAGACGAATCTGCAAAGAAAGGCTGACCTTATCTAGGTAATCTCTCATCCAGGCTCTCTTCCCAGAACATTCTAGGTTGTGGCAAATTGACATTTAAAAATAATCCTGGCAGGTGGTGAGATGGAGCCCAGACAGCAAACACTTGCATAACAATACAATTGGACAAAGTGTTCACTTTAATTTAAAGACTTCTAATTTTACTTCTAAAGTACAGAATTCCCAGGCTAAGTGCCACTGGAGTCTATAGGTAACCAGCTACCCCTGTTGATGCTTGTCTGCAAGAGAAGTGCTAACGGATCCAGGTTAGAGCATGAATTTGCTTCCTTACAGAGTTCTTGAAACAGATGTATCTCTGATCGTTTATTCTGTTTAAGGAAATCCCCCCAAAGGAATCTTTCTCTTGAATATGACCAGCTTCTGTCATATTCTCTTTTCTAAGCACACTCATTCATTTCTGGGATGCTTTACCATCACAAAGAGAGGAAAGTACTGACTTGCAAAAGGAAAACTTTCTAAGCAACTGGACTTCATTGCATGATAAGGGGCAGCGCAGGGTACAGGGGCACACACCCGTAACACAGCACTTGAGAGGAAGAGGCAGGGTGGGTTACACACTCAAGTACAGCCTAGACTTCACAGCAAGACAGAAAGACCTCCATCTCAAAATAAAAACTCCAGTGACCTGCTTAGTCCACTAATAGGGGAGGACCAGCTCCCCTTCTATCTGACTCTAGCCTATCAGGTCTCATCAGGACCAGCTACATTGTCTTCCTCTGTGGCCTGGCAATGGAGCCTAGGGGATGAAAAGGGATGGAGAGTGGGATTGGGAGGAGACAAGGGAGGGGGTTATAGCTGAAATACAAAATGAATAAATTAAAAAAAAATAATAATTAATAACATATGCAAAAAAACCTCCAATGACAATAGCAAACGTACAAGAACCATTTATGTCAAATAAAGGTCACCAAATTATCCTGTTCCCTCACAATAGAACCATCTCCTCCACCACGGCCTTATTGGGGATACTATTCTCTAGGCAAACCTCTGCTCCTCACCGAGAGTTACAAGGAATCCATTTTCTTTACTAGAACTGGTCCCACCCACTTTTCCCTACTGACAAGAGGGCTTTGACATATCTAGGACAGGTTTGTCTTTTTTTCCATGTGTGATTTTCTACAGTAGATGCTTATGCCACAAGTAACAAAATATTAATATGCTTACATCAGTACTGAGGAAAGCTCAGGGACATTGTATTATTTCCTGAAGTTTCTACAGCATTTGAAATATTGCATGTGTTCAGTATATCCTCCCTCTGCCGGGCAAGTCTGTTGTAGCCCTCTTGCTATGACAGCAGCCATGGGTCTAGATGCCCCTAACGTTGAAATCAGACCCTAAAGTGCTTGTGACTCGTGAACAAATCCTAGAAGCATAATGTTTAGTATAGCAGAAAGTGATACTATTTAGTATTCAGCTACCATCTGTCTTTAGTTCCCTTATATGTCAGTCTCTTTGAGTGAATGAAAAAAAAAAATCCAAAGACAAGTCTAGTTGGAAGAAGTGAGTGTCCCAACTCCTGTTAAGTTTCTGCGAGAATGATACAGTGCTGTGTAAGGGGAAGATTTTGGTGACACTGCTTATCCTTAAGATGAGTGAGCTGTATAATTTTATGGTTTAATAAATGTTCAGTGAATTGAATTTCTGAGTTAAAAGAATCATGGAACCTGTGCTTCTGGCCATGATGATTTAGTTTGCAAGGGTAGATCACTGTCACAGAGAGTAATAATAAAATTTAAATCTAAATATGGAAAGGAAAAGTCTGGAGGCATTTGGGAGCAAATAGGGTCATCAGGACTAGAGGAAGGAAGATGTTGAAGAACAAAAGAGGAGGGGGGAGTCAGAAATGAGCCACCCTTAAATGAATACCTTCTGCTTCAGCAATGCTGATTTTAGGCCCAGGCTGAATCTTGCCACGATGCTGACCAGCAGCATTGCTAGGAGCACGGGTTATATTTAACAAGAAGTGTAGCAGGCCCACCATCTAGGAGCCTGAGGACATAGTGAAGAACAGGAGTATCTGCAGAGATAACATCCAAGTGTTTTCATATACTCATGGAAAACATTGTGCTACAAATTTTAAATTGTTTAAAATTCTAAACAGCATAAATGCAAAGAACCATGTATCTAACAACATCATAAAGTCTACCCCGAAGGAAAAAATAATTTCTTAAAAAACAGCCGTACAGACACATTAACTTGTACGGAGCAATGATGCACTAGCTGACTTTCCAACAGATGTGACAGAGGGCACCTCGAAGACAAAGGCCTTTGAAATTATTGCTGCAAAATCATCACTGGAAAATCACTTCTGATATGAAATATCACAGATTTTAAAATTGGTCTTTTGAGGTTAAAAAAGCAATACTTACGTTTTCAGATACCAAACACTGAAATGATGTGTTGCTTCTAAGATAGCGACTTGAAAATATAAGAAAGAAAAGGAATGAGGGTAAAGGTTACTGTATGATACACATTTTAGGTTTTTGTTTTGTTTTGCTGTTTTGGTTTTGTTTTAACTTTTCATTTGTTTTTTGTGAATTTCACATCGTGTACCCCAGTCTCACTCATCTCTGCTTCTCCTCATACCTGGACCCCACTTTTGCAACCTTTCCCCAACAGAAAAACAGTCTCATCACGGAAGCTTTAGCGGCCGCAGCATACCCTTCTGTCCACACTTCTTTCCTTGCGAAGTTCACTGCAATGACTCATTGGTCATTCGAGGCCTCTGGCTTCTGATACTCTACCAGTCTGGAAGCTCACTGGGACTCCTCTCAGACATCTTGTTGTTGCCCCGTAGCATGGAGATCCTGTAATTTTGGATCTGTAGTACTGGTCCCTTCACACTTTCCAGCGTTTCACTGGTGGGGTAGGTGTTGGAGTGGGCCATTTCAAAGCCCTGGGTCTGAGCCTGAGAGGTATCTGAGCTGATCAGCCCACCGGCTCTCCTGCTCTCACATCCTCGGGACCTCTTCACCTGCAACCCCCCAGCCAGAGCCAGTTCTACCCTGTTGCCCAAGTGAGGTGCTGTCCTGCTTTGCTGAGTGTTTGGGGCAGTGAGAGACAGAGACAGTTCGCTCACCCTCACCTCACAATTCCGGGTTCAGCTCTCCTGCCTGCCATAGGTGGTGAGGGACAAGAGAGGGGAGGAGGGCCTCCTACTCCATGCCACTTCAAAGTAGACAAAAGGCAAGGCTGGCTCTCCTGTGCTCAGGTCCTTGGGACTGGCTCACCTGAAACGCGCACATCTAGGGCTTGCTCTACAGCGCTGGCCACGTGAGATACGGGGCCCACTCTAAATGCGGCCATAGGTAAGGGGCAGAGATAGCTCTCCTGCTTTCATGACCTTAGGCCAGGTTTACTGCCTGCTGTAGGTGGCAAGGGGCAAGAAAGGGGGAGGGCATCTCTCCTTTGGCCACACTGCAGACAAGTGGCAGGGTCAGGTCTCCCACTCCCACACCCTTGGAGCCAGGTCACCTGAACCCTTGCTCCAGAGTAGCTCTATTGCATTGCCCAGGTGAGGTGCAGAGCCTACTCTCCTGAATGCTGCAGCTGGTAAAGGGCAGGGCCAGATCTCCTGCTCACCTGCCCCCAGGGCCAGCTCTCCAAGATGCTGAGGTGAGGTGAGGGGCCAGTTCTTCACAGACCAACATGTTCCCAAGCAGCAGCCCAGACCAGGGATGTCTGCCTGGCCTTTGGTGGTAAGAGACCCTGCTATTATAGGGCAACAGACCCAGATGTGGCCCTTGGTGGCAGACCACGTCAGGACCCCATCATGGTCCCAGGTGGCATCACTGGCTACTCACATCAGGCTGTTCCTCACTTCCCCCGAGTCTCTAGTTCTGCCTCTCTTCATTGTGTCCACATCCTTCTGTTTCTCCTCTTCTTCCATTTCTCTACCAATTACTTGCTCTCTTAGTATCTCCCAGGGCTTCTGAGTGTCTGAGGTCATATCAGGAGTGGTCTCAGGAATGCTATGCCCTGCTCTTGCATTTGGCACTGGGCAGGCGTCATCTCTAGCATGGTATGCCCTCCTACCCAGAGCCTGCACCCCAGACTGGTGTTCATCACAGGCTAGCTTCCTTTCTGGTATAGTGTTGGACTTGGGCTCTCTCTTTACCAAGAAATCTTAGGCTAGTAAACATTCAGGTATTCACATTGCATCGGAACACTGGGTGAAGACACACCTACTTTCTCCTCTGCCACCTACTAAGGTAAACATGATACATGATACAGCAGCCTCATATGCAGTACCTCTAGGGGTAGTCGCTTTGTTTCATTTTTAAAATCATGATTTGCTTCATGCCAAGAATGAAGAAAAAAAAAAAACAACTAAAAACCTGGAAACCAACTAAATGGATTATTCAGGAAGTCTTCAGAAATAAGTCAATAATAAGTAGGACCAGGATCAGTAGCTCCTCCATTGTGCAGAAATGAAGCTGAGGCTGCTTTATATGAGGGGTCTAGCTTTCTCAAGGCTTCAGATCCCACATCTTGTAGATTTGTCACCAAACACTGAGAACCACTGGTGCATCTTCCCATGCAACTTGAAGACAGTTATGTTCTACAAATATGCAAGAACATTCAAGTGTGAGTGAAAACCCAGAAAAATAAATAGATCCAACTCAGTGCCAAAAATATTAAAATAAAAATAAAAGTACATAACACAAACCCATGAACATGGCTAAGAGGCTGACGTAAAGAACTCAGGTCTTTCTAGATTGGTCCATAGTTAAGTACAATCTCAGCTGATACCTGATAGGATATTTCTTTTAACCTATTGAAAATCTGATTCAAAGCTTACATATTAAAGTATAAATATCACAAATAGCTAAGATAATCCTAGACAAGACAAACAAAGCCAGGGGATCAAAACAAGAAGTTCCCCTATTGAAATCAGATGAGAAGCTTCATTTTCAAGGGGGTAAGATCCCAAGTACAATAGTGGAGACCACAGTGGTAAACTACATATGTAATTATAAACAACAAACTGTGCATGATAATTTTAAACACTATGCAAAAAGCACTCCCAGAAAGATTGAACACTCACATGACAAGAGTCAAGGGACAAAGCACAAGATCCATGGAGGAAGCAGAGATTTCTAAGGAGGCTGCAAAAATCCATAACTCAACAGAAATAATTATAAATTAAATACTAAAGCAAAAACTTCTTTCATTAAGGACATCATTAAGAGTGTGAGAAAGCAAGTCTTCAACTAAAGAGAACATATTCATAGGCAAATATCCAAGATAGGTTCATATGTAGAATAGATATCTTTGAAATTAAAAAGAGCCTGACAATTGATTAGAGAGAGTTGCAAAAGGCTTAGTAGCTTCCCTCAGAAGTCCCATGGCCAGTAAGCACACAGAAACACTCAACCCCACTAGCAATCATGAAAAGACACATTCCCTATAGTCTAGACTGACTCATGATGTAACATTTGCACGTGTGCACACACAAGCACAAAAGAACTTATTTATATGTTATCTAAGAAATGTGAACTTCAGATAGGGACCCAATGAAAGAACAGTTAAAAAACCACTGAATTTATTGGGGAGGCTCACAGGGATATGGATGATGGTTACTTCCTGAGGCATGGGTGATTCAAAGGCAGCTGCACCACCAAACTCATGGAAGCTGCATCCCAGGTGCTTCTTGTCTGACTTTCAGGAATCTTGGCTGGTTGGAGATTCTCTTCTTTCTAGCAACTGTCACTTTTTATTTAACCGTGAGGAGGAGGTTTCTGAATCTTGTAAGTTTCAGGAACCTCCTGAGATCTATGAGTTTTATTTGCTTCTCCAGTATTAAGGAGCCTCCCTCTTTTCTCCATGAGGGAATGTTCCAATTTGAAAGACATAGCTATAATATTCTAGTAGTTCTGTTTGTTAAGGCCACAAGAAATAATGATTTTTTTAAATAAAATCTAAAACAACTCAGGTGTCTAATAGACTGAATAACTTAATTGTGTTGTTAACCAAAAGCAACACTTTAAGCGACGTAAACCATCCAATCAGTGGAAATAAATGTCACATAAAATTATGAATAAAATAAAACAGAAAAAAGAAAGCACATTTAATGACTCCATATTTTCAAATTTGAATTTATTGAATGTTTATATTTATATTTAAATTTTAAAATTTTTGAATGTGATCTATGGTTTTAGAAGGGTGGCCCATGGTTACTTTCTGAGAGGTAGCAGCCCAAAGGGGCAAGAGGTAAGCATTGAGTGTCATTGATTTCCTGCTTCTTCCATAAAAGATGATTGCTTATCATTTGTTTTATGAAAATTCATCAGGCTATATACTTAGGAACTGAGCAATTTTAGACTGTACATTACACTTCAGTTGAATTTAAATTAAAAACAAATAAGCTCAGAGGCTGGCAAGATAGTTCCCTGTGTAAATCTGCTTGCCACCAAGGTTGATAACTGAGTTTAATCCCCAGGACCTGTGCATGAACTGTGGCACATTCACACACACACACACACACACACACACACACACACACACACTCACACACTCACACACACACTAAGTGCAATAAATATATCAGTGTTTTTATCCATGGTTGTAGAATACACTAAGAGGAATATTCCTGTTGGTAAACAGATTTTATGATAAACAGAATTTATTTTATGAAGAAAATAAATTAATGAAAAAGAAGGGAAAGTAAAAATGCTGCTAATAATGAAGATTAACACAAATCTTTCATACCTCACAATCTCTGAATAGTCTATACTTTCATTATGACAAAAACTCAGCACACACTTGGTTACAAACACTATCTTCAGGTCCACCTCAGCATTACCTTCTGTAAAGTTGTATTTTGACCCAAACAAAAACAATTGTGTTCCTAGGTAGAAGTGGGAGTGTGCGTGGACCTGCAGAATTCACAGCAGTGGGTGCCAAAACAAATGATACTACAAATATGGAAGCATGTTTGGGTTTGGAGAACGGGCATTCATGGGGAAATTTAACTGTGGCTTCTATTTCAGTTGACAGAGTGATTTCCACAAGATATTTCAATCACCAGCTAATTTGAGTCGCTGCAGCTTACTGGTGCCGATAAATCCTCTGAACACAATGACATTTATCAAAACTCTTGCAGAAAAACTATGGGGAAGGCTTTCTGAAAATACATTTCTGGTATGGAATTTAGACAGTTTCTTCTCAAAAGCAAGCTGACATTCACAGGCACTTTGGAACACTAATGAATACGTAGATTTGGATGGCTGGGTGAGCACTCCTGCCAATCACAGGGCAGTGCATGGGGCTGAAATGTTGAGGAGTGGCAGGCTTGCACTGCTCTGATAGTGGAGACTGACCATCAAGATGGTGAAAAGGCACTCTACATGCCAGATAGGCCCCTGCTGACCGAATGGCCTTTAGAAGTCCCGCTGTTGAATAAATTATTTAGGCCTTCTCAAATTGGCTGTCTGTTGCAGTAATTACCGAGCACGCTGGATCTTGAATCTAACTTCAAAGTACTTTAGTTCACTTTGTGTCGTATGGGACTTTGTGTTACAGTGGCCTGGCGTGTTGGCCAGAGAAGACTGACCTTTTGTGTTTTCTGACATGGAGAACTGGCTGATTCTTTCCATGAAATTCATCGCTTTAATGAGGATGAGACAGGCCTGAAGAAAGGAGGTGTCCATTCTCCACACAACAGAAGAAAGGAAAGCATAGCTCTTGGCTACTGAATGCTACCTGACTGAAAAGACTTCCCAGTAATTGGCAGAAGTTTTATTCTCAAAATAACCCTCTAAAAGCCTCTTTATTATTCTACTTAATAAATTTCAAAAAGGTTTTTTTTTTTTTTTTTTTTTAAGTCACGTATTAAGGTAACACGTTGGGCAAGGTGACTCTGCTAGCAAATGCTAATTCCTGGTGAAGTTTGTCTCATTCCTTTCTCTGTGCCCAGGCCATGTTCCCGACTTGGCAGTTTGCAAACTTTTAATAGAGCACACTTAATATGTTCAAGTTTGCATTTATAACATTGTTATTTACTCAGCTGAGTTGGGACTATTTAAAGGCAACCTACCATATCATGCTGGAGGAAGACCCGATCTCTAAAGAGCCCAGCAGGGTTCGATACCTGCTTCTAGCTGTGTGACCTTGGAAGCCAGTGTCTCGAGAGCAAAACTGTCAGCTGAGGGGTGGCGCATGCCTGTAATATCAACGCCCGGAAGAAGGGTCCTCCGGATTTTAAAAACATCCGCAAACTCACAGGCGTTTCGAGGCCAACCTGGATTATTTAAAACTGTCTCAAAAAGAAACAAAAAAATTAATTAATTAATTAATTCTAAAAGTCCATTTTGTCCGTTTGTCAAACACTATTGCTGAACTCGATGCACACTTTTGAAACTGCTCTACCAAATAACACTGATCCCATTTTAACAACACCCTCTGCTGTGAAATTTCTCCTTTCTCAGTTGCTTCTCAGGATCATCTTCCATGTTGTAGCCAAAATGAGGATGGTGAGAATGTAGGGACACAGCATAATTTGCTTCTTCCACCTGCTCTGCTGCAGCTGTGGGGGCTCAGAAGGAACTTGGAAAGATGCTGGACACCACAGAGGGAATCATTCAGTTCCTGTTGAGTAAATCTCTCTGTTTCCTGTTGATAGAATTTCATGCCAGTTTACACAATGGGGACTAGAAATAAGCCAAGTTAGAAGAAAACTTAGAAGCGCTAGCAGAGATGAGCTCAACTCACGGCAATCTGGTAATTAAGTCACAAATCCCTTCTTTCAATTAGCAGAATAAATCCAGAGTGTTTACCAGACAACTATTAGAGTCCATGGATACAAATGTAAGCTGCAACCTCTGCCATCAGAAACATTTTTATTCAAGAGGACAGTGTGGGAGATTCAGTTCTTCTTCAGTCATTCAGTGTAAAAGGCTTAACATCTGTACTGTTTCAGTTTCATAGCAAGTATTTAGCACAAATGAGCAGTTATTCTTACAGCCTAAGCAATAACAAGATGAAATAGTTGTTTAAAGGATGCCTAGAACAGCCCCAATAGTGAAAACTTACTCTAAAACCATTAGCAACACTGTGCTAGCCACCTGAGACACACTGGCAAACAAGACACACAAGAACAAAGCTTTCATGCAGTTCTCCCAGGCATGAAACAAATATGAAAAACTTATAGATGTTTGCTAATGTTAAAGTGAGTACTAATAACCATCATTAATGATGGCTACCTAACAGTCACCAAAACACCCATTTATGGTTTGGTCATCATATACCCCGTATTGTCTGATTCCACAAAACCTAAGGAGCTCGTTAAAATACCTGCTTTACATAGAATAAAAATGAGATATTGAGAATGGACGGGCTTTCCCAAGAGCACACAACATGTGCTTGAAAATCAGCAATCTGAACACAAGCCCCTGACCCCCAACTCAGAGCTCTGCCCACTCACTGTGCAAAGTGTCATGTCTTCACAGACTAGCAGATGTATGAGAGTTGGGACGGAGTGAGGAGAGAAACAGTTCTGTGTAGGACAGGTTTGGGGATTACTCTGAGAGGAGAGGAGGCCTGGGGCAGGTCTTAAGGGCCAGCTCTGAAAGGACAAGCTAGAAGGGATTTTCTTGGCAGAATGAAATTTCACCGTCACAGATTGTCCACACTTAATAAGGGACTGTATGAGTGGTTACTTTTCCAGTATTGATTTAGTCTTAATTAAACTTGGACTTCCTCAAACACAGCCTCTTTGAGAAGTTGTATCTAAGTGAGACTAGAGGATGGAAAGAATTTGTTCTGTGATGTTGAACAGAACCCAAATTTCCCCTCCAGGTACTCCACAGCCTTTTCAGTAACTGAGGACTTTCAACAGCCAAGCTGCCCTGTTTGGGAGCACACAAATGTCACAAACATTCAGCAATGAAGGTCTTTCTGACTGTAGTCATACTTGCTGACCGTGGGCAGTAAAACAGACTTGAATGTTAATGACCAGTAGTGAAAACGGTGGAGAAAAGTAGGTCTTCAAGTTCTTTACCGCCTTGTTTGCTGAGTCTTCAAAAACTGAAAGAATATAGAGATGGCTTCATCATAAAGTGCTTCCCTTGCAAACATAAGGACCTAAGTTTAATTCACAGAAACCATGTATAAAGGACAGGTGCTGAGCCGGTGACATAGATCAGCTGGTAAAAGACCTTGATCACAAGGCTGACAACCTGAGTTTAATCCAGAAATTCAAGGTGGACAAAGAGAAACAATTGAAAGAGAGAGAAAGGAAAGAAGTGAGAGTCCAGCAGTAGTACAGGCTTGTGACCCCAGAATTAGCCAGCCAGCCTGACCTAATTTATGACTTCCAAGCCAGTGATAGACCTTGTCTAAGCTCTGTGGGAATAATACCCGAGAGGCGACAGCAATGCTGTGCTCTGTCCTCCGTACACATGCATAAATCTGTGAACATAGGCCTACACACAACATACATATATATGAACATTCACACATCTGTACTTACACACATAACAGAAGGAAACATGGACAAGAGAAGCTTGTTCAGTTCTTATTTGGGCAGCCATGCTGTTCTATTGAGATATGGTTAAAGTGCCCCTATCATTTCTAGGAGATACAATATCGCAGCAGCTTTCTTGGTCCTCTGGCTTTGACAGTCTTTCTGACCCTTCTGCTGAGATGTGCTTGCTGCTTAGGTACAGGAGCTGTATGGTAGATGTGTCCACTGGGCTGAGTATGCCATGGTCACTGTTCTCTGCACTTGGGCCAGTTGGGGTTTTGTGTAATGGTCTCTGAATTTTGCTCTTATTTTGTTTTATTTTTAAAATTTATTTAATTATTTATTTGCTACTATTTATTTATTTTGGTTTTTTTAAAATTTACTGATTTTTTATTAATTACAGTTTATTCACTTTGTACCCCAGCTGTAGCCCCCTCCATCATTCCCTCCCAATCTCACCCTCTCTGCCTCAGTTCCCCTTTGTCCCTTCCCTGGTCCACTGATAGGGGAGGAACTCTTTCTTCCCTTTCTATCTGACCCTACCATATCAGGTCTCATCAGGACTGGCTGCATCATCTTCCTCTGTGGCCTGGCAAGACTGCACCCCCAGGGGGAGATGACCAAAGAGCCTTCCACTGAGTTCATGTCAGAGACAGCCCCTGTACCCCTTACTAGGGAATCCACTTGGAAACTGAGCAGCCTATGGGCTTCCTCTGAGCAGGGGGTTTATGTACCCTGCATGCATGGTCCTTGGTTGGAATAGTCTCTGCCAGTCCTGATGGGCCCAGGATTTTTGGCTCTGTTGGTTTCCTTGTGGAGTTCCTGTCCCTTCCATATCTTTCTATCTACCTCTCCTTCCATAAGGGTTCCTGTGCTCTGCCCAAAGTTTGGCTATGAAACTCAGTATCTACTTTGATAAGCTGATAGGTAGAGTCTTTCAGAGGCCCCCTATGGAAGGCTTCTGTCCTGTTCCTTGTCTTCTCCTACTTCTACTGTCTGTCCTGTTTGTCCTTCTGAGTGACGTTTCAGCCTCTTCCCTAGGGTACTCATCGTTGCTTAGTTTCTTTAGGACTATAGATTTTATTATATTTATTCTATATCATATGGCTATTATCCACTTATAAGCGAGTTTATACCATGAGTGTTTTTCTGCTTCTGGATTACCTCACTCTGGATGATCTTTTCGAGTTCCCACCTGCAAATTTCATGATTTCCTTGTTTTCAATTGCTGAATAATATTCTCTTGTGTAAATGTACCACAATATCTGTATCCTTTATTCAGTTGACGGACATCTGAGTTGTTTCCAGATTCTAGCTATTATGAATAAAGCTGCTTTGAACATAATTGATTCTAGCTATTATGAATAAAGCTGCTTTGAACATAATTGAGTAAATGTCCTTGTATGGTTTAACATCTTACGGATATATGCCCAGGAGTGGTATAGCTGGATCTTGAGGAAGCGCTATTCCTAGTTGTCTGAGAAAGCACCAGATTGATTTCCAAAGTGGTTGTACATGTTTACATTCCCACCAGCAGTGGATGAGGGTTCTCCATTCTCCACAACCTCTCCAGCATGTGTTGTCACTTGAGCTTTTGATCTTAGCCATTCTGATGGGTATAAGGTGAAATCTCAGATTTGTTTTGATTTACATTTCCCTGATGACTAAGGACACTGAGCATTTCTTTAACTGTTTTTCAGCCATTCTATATTACTCTATTGAGAATTCTCTGTATAGCCCTGTACCACATTTTTTAATTGGGTTACTTTATTTGTTGCAGTTTAACTTCTTGAGTTCTTTATATATACTGGATATTAGCCCTCTGTCAGATAAAGGGTTGGTGAAGATCCTTTCCTAATTTGTGAGCAGTTGTCTTGTTCTGATGACAGTGTCCTTTGCTTTACAGAAGCTTTTCAGTTTCATGAGGTCCCATTTATTGATTGTTGTTCTTAGAGCCTGTGCTATTGGTATTCTGTTCAGGAAGTTGTCTCCTGTTCCAATGAGTTCAAGGCTCTTCCCCACTTTTTAAGTGATTTAGTGTGTCTGGTTTTATATTGAGGTCTTTGATCCACTTGGACTTTAGTTTTGTGCAGGATGATAAGTTTGCATTTTTCTACATGTAGACATCCAGTTAGACCAGCACTATTTGTTGAAGATGCTATCTTTTTTCCATTGAATGGTTTTGGCATCTTTGTCAAAAATCAGGTGTCCATAAGTGTGTAGATTTATTTCAGAGTTTTCTATTTGATTCCATTGATTCACCAGCCAGTTTTATGCCAGTACGATGCAGTTTTTATTATTGTTGCTTTATAGTACAGCTTGAGATCAGGGATGGAGATACCTTCAGACGATCTTTTATTGTAGAGGATTGTTTTAGCAATTCTGGGTTTCCTGTTATTCCATATGAAGTTGAGAATTTTTCTCAACACAGTTTTTTACAGACCTTGGAAGAAAAATTGTTAATTTCATATGGAAAAAACAAAAAACCCAGAATAGCTAAAACAGTCCTATGCAATAAAAGATCTTCTGGAGGTATCTCCATTCCCGATCGATCTCAAGCTGTACTCTAGAGCAACAGTAATAAAAATGGCATGGTACTGGCATACAAACAGACTGGTGGATCAATGGAATTGAATCAAAGACCTGGAAATCAACTCACACACCTATAGAAATTTAATTTTTAAATCATTCATAAGTGAGCAGAGTGCAGGGAATCTTATAAAAGAAGTGGGAAATAGTAAGAGCTGGAGAGGACAGGAGCTCCACAAGAAGAGCAACAGAACCAAAAAGTCTGAGCACAGGGATCTTTTCTGAGACTGATACTCCAACCAAGGACCATTGATGGAGATAACCTGGAACCCCTGCACAGACATAGCCCATGATATTTCAGTGTCTAAGTGGGTTCCCTAGTAATGGGAACAGGGACTGTGTCTGACATGAACTGATTAGCCTGTTCTTTGATCACCTCCCCCTGAGGGAGGAGCAGCCTTACCAGGCCACAGAGGAAGACAATGCAGCCACTCCTGATGAGACCTTATAGACTAAGATCAGAAGGAAGGAGAGGAAGACCTCTCCTATCAGTGGACTTGGGGAGGGGCATGAGTGGAGAAGGAAGAAGGAGGGTGGGACTGGGAGGGGTAGAGGGAAGAGTTTACTGGGGGATACAAAGTGAATAAAATGTAATAAATAACAACAAAAAATAAATATAAAAAAAACTGTGTTGGTATTTTGATGGGAATTGCATTGAATCTTTAGATTGCTTTTGGAAAGATAGCCATTTTTCTTATGTTAATCCTATGGATCTATGAGCATGAGAGATTTTTATATCTTCTAATATCTCTCCTATTTCTTCAGAGACTTGAAGTTTTGTTTGTTTTGTTTTGTTTTCATACAGGTCTTTCACTTGCTTGGTTAGAGTCACACCAATGTACTTTATGTTATTTGTGGCTATTGTGAAAGGTGTTGTTTCCCTAATTTTTTTCTCAGCCCTTTGTCTTTTGTATACAAGAGGGCTTCAGAGTTTTTTTGAGTTAATTTTGTATCCAGCCACTTTGCTGAAGGTACTTATTGGCTGAAGGGGTTCTCTGGTAGAATTTTTGTGGTCCCTCATGTATACTATCATATCATCTGTGAACGGTTATACTGTGACTTCTTCCTTTCCGATTTGTATCCTCTTGATCTCCATTAGTTGTCTTATTGCTCTAGCTAAGACTTCAAGAACTATGTTAAAGAGATATGGAGAGAATGTGCAGCCTTGCCTTGTCCCTGATTTCAGTGGGGTTGATTTAAGTTTCTCTACCTTTAGTTTGATGTTGCTATAGGCTTGCTGTATATTGCTTTTACTATGTTTAGGTAAGTGCCTTGTATCCCTGATATCTCCAAAACAGTAAACATGAACTGGTGTTGAATTTTGTCAAATGCTTTTTTAGCATCTAAAAAGATGATCATGTGTGTTTTTTCTTTTCTCTCAGTTTGTTTATACGGAGGATTACATTGATGGGTTTTCATATGTTGAATCCCCTCTGCATGCCTGGGATGAAGCCTATTTGGCCATAGTGGATGAAATCTTTAATGTGTTCTTGGATTCAGTTAGTGAGTATTTTATTGAGTATTTTTGTATCAATGTTCATAAGTGAGATTGGTCTGAAGTTCTCTTTCTTGTTGGGTCTTTGTGCAGTTTAGTTATCAGGATAACTGTGGCCTCTTAGAATGAAGTTGGTAAAGTTCCTTCTGTTTTTGTGGAATACTTTGAAGAATATTGGCATTAGTTCTTCTTTCAAGGTCTGGTAGAATTCTGCACTGAAGCCGTCTGACCCTGGACTTTTTTGGATGGGAGACTTTTAATGTCAGCTTCTATTTTTTTAGGGGGTACAGGACTATTAAAATTATTTACCTGATCTTGATTCAGCTTTTACAAATAGAATCTATCAAGAAAATTGTCCATTTCGTTTAGATTTTCAAATTTGTGGAGTATAGGTTTTTGTTGTAGGACCTAATGAATCTTTGGATTTCCTTAGTGTCTATTGTTATGTCCCCCTTTTCTTTTTTATTTTGTTGGTGTGGACAGTGTTCCTTTGCTTTTTAGTTAGTTTGGCTAATGGTTTATCTATCTTGTTGATTTTCTCAAAGAACCAGCTCTTGGTTTCATTGATTCTTTGAACTGTTTTCTTTGTTTCTAATTTATTGATTTAGTCCTGAGTTTGATTATTTCCAGTCATCTACTCCTCTTAGTTGTATCTTCTTCTTCCCCCCCTCCCTGGCCCCCCAGAGCTTTCAGTGTGCCATTAAGCTGCTTTATGAGAGGTCTTGAATTTCTTTACAAAGGCACTTAGTGCCATGAACTTTCTTCTTAGCACTGCTTTCATTGTGTGCCATAAGTTAAGGTAAGTTGTACCTTCATTGTACCTTCATTTTCATTGAATTCTATAAATTCTTCTTTTTTTATTTCCTCCCTGACCCAGTTGTCACTGAGTAGAGAGTTGTTCAGTTTCCATATGTGTGTAGGCTTTTTGTTATTTCTGTTATTGTTGAGGTCTAGTTTTAGACCATAGTGGTCTGATGTGATACAAGGGATTATTTCAATCTTCTTGTATTTGTTGATGCTTGCTTTGTGCCCGACTATGTGGTCAATTTTGGAGAAGGTTCTATGAGATGCTGAGAAGAAGGTATACTATTTTGTCTTTGAGTGAAAGGTTATGTAAAAATCTATTAGATCCATTTGATTTAAGACCTCTGTAACTGTCATTATTTCTCTGTTTAGCTTCTGTCTCAATGATCTGTCCATTGGTGTGAGTGGGGTGTTAAAGTCTCCCACTATTAAGGTGTTGGAATCAATGTGTGATTTAGGTTTTATTAATGTTTCTTTGACAAATGCAAGGGCCCTTTTGTTTGGTGCATAGACATTTAGGATTGTGATGTCCTCCTGCTGGATTTTCCTTTTCCCTCTCCATTTCTTTTGATTAATTTTGGTAGATATGAGGGTGATATTCCAGCTTGCTTCTTGGGTCCATTTGCTTGTAAAACCTTTTTCCAGCCTTTTACTCTGAGGTAGTGTCTATCTTTATTGCAGAGGTGTGTTTCTTGAATGCAGCAGAATGTTGGATCCTGTTTCTTCAATCTGTTACTCTGTATCTTTTTATTGGAGAGTTGAGACCATTGATGTTAATAGATATTAGTGACCAAAGATTGCTAGTTCCTTTTATTATGGAGTAGGTAGTGATTGTGTGTTTGTGTGCTTGATTTATTTTGTTATTTTTGTGATGGTGTTTTCTTGGGTGTAGTTGATCTTGTTGGGTTGGAGTTTTTCTTCTAGTATCTTCTGTAGGGCTGGATTGCTGCTTATATATTGTTTAAATTTAGTTATGTCATACAATATTTTGTTTTCTCCATCTATGTTGATTGAAAGTTTTGCTGGATATATAGTCTGGGTTAGCATCTGTTATCTTTAAGTGTCTGCATGGTATCCACCCAGGCCCTTCTGGCTTTCACAGTCTCTGTTGAGAAGTCTGGTGTGATTCTGATAGGTCTGTCTTTATATATGCTACTTGGCCTTTTTCCTTTACCACATCTAATATTTTTTCTTTATTCTGTAGATTCAGTGTTTTGATTATTATATGGTGGGAGGAGTTTCTTTTCTGGTCTAGTCTGTTTGGTGTTCTGTAGGCCTCTTGTATGTTTATGGGCATCTCTTTCTTAAAGTTGAGGAAATTTTCTTCTTTAATTTTCTTGAAAATATTTTCTGGAACATGGAGCCTGGAATCTTCTTTTTTGTCTATTCCTATTATTCTTATGCTTTGTCATTTTGGGGTATCCTTGATTTCTTGGATGTTTTGTGTTTGGAACTTTTTCGATTATATTTTTTCTTTGAGAGATATATCAATTGCTGCAACTGTATTCTCAGGGTCTGAGATTCTCTCTTCCATCTCTTGTATTCTGTTGGTGATGCTTAACTTTGTGGTTTCTGATCTCTTCTCTAAGTCCTCCAACTGCAGGATTTTCTCTGTTTGTGTGTGTGTGTGTTTAATTGATTCTAATTCTGTTTTCATGTCTTGCACCATGTCCTTCATCTGTTTGAATGTAAACCCCTGTCTGTCCATGATGGCTTCTATTGTTTTGTTTATTTCCTCTTTATGTGCCTGTATTTTTTTCATTCATTTCTTCTTTATGTGCCTTAAATAACTGCATAACTATAGATTTAAGATCTTTTTCCTGCCTTTCAGCTGCAATAGACTATCTGTTGATTTTTGGAGATTCTGGTGATTCCACAATATCCTGGTTTTTGTTGCCTGTATTCTTATACTGGCATCTAGCCATCTGGTTTTCTGGAGATGACTGATTATTCAATCAGGTTTGGAATCAGGAGGCACTAGTACCCAGAAGGTGTCCACAGGACTGGGAGAGTGGGTACCCAGGTTTGGAGCCTCACCCTCAGTACGGAAAAGTATTTACTCCACAGTCAGTGAGAGCCCAAGGTCTGAGCTGTCAAGCACTGGTCCAGGAAGGTATCCACAGAAAGTGGGCTTAGGCTGTGGGTGGCCTAAGGCTGCAGGATCAGAGTGATGTGCTGCTGCTGCTGCTGCTGCTGCTGCTGCTGCTGCTGCTGCTGGTCCCGGAAAGGTATCCACAGACCGTGGTGTTGGATGGGTGGCCTAAGGCTGCAGGGTAGGAGCCACGCGTGCGCCACAGCTGCCTGTCCTAGGAAAGTATCCACAGATCCAGGGTTTGGGCAGGTGGCCCAGGGCTGCAACAGTGCTGGGTGGGAGCCCAGGAATTTTTCCTGGTGTTATCCAGGTGGCCTGAAGACGAACCTTTGTGTATCCTGTGGATTCTCTTCTGACCTGGGAAACATAGATGTCAGGGTTTGGGGGTCCACAGTATGACCTGCCAGTCATCCTGCTCTCACTGCTGAGCTGCTTTTCAGGTACCCTGCTTGGTAGGTGCTGCTGTCTTGGATCTCCCACAATGAGAAGTTTCTTAGATGACGGTCAAGAGCTACACTTGAACAAGTACAGTGCTAACAGAGTGCCAACATGGATGGGAGAAATCTCAGAGGAACTTAATGCTGGGAGCAAGTGAGTGCTCTTCACCTGGGATTAGAGGTCAGCTCTGAAATCATATGTATACAAGTAATGCGGAATCTACTGAGCAGCTTCTATTTGTATCTCTAGGCACATATATGTATATGTGTAAAAATAATCAGAGAAAAAGAGAGTGAATTCCTGGGGGATCAGAGGAAGAATAAATGGGAGGACTTAGAGAGAACAGATAGGGGGATAAATTATATAATCATATTTGAATTAAAAACATTTAAGAAATTAAATGTTCAAGAAGAAAACTCTGGCCTGCACAAAGGTGATAAGCATACAACACAAGTGCAGAGTATGTATAGCCACCAGTGCAAATGTGGTGAGATGAGGTAGAAATCCACAGGAGAGGAAAAGTGCTCCAGAAACATCTTTCCCCAGAGACTGTTGGGGAGTACTCAGTAGGCAGAGCAGAGAGGAACTTTCTGGAGGTCTTAGCAAAGCAGTTGAGTAGAAAAGGCATAAGCCAAGATTTTTCAGATGGTTTAGCCCAGTTGCGAGGAGGACAAGAGAAACAAACTGGCGAAACAGCAAGCTGGAGGGTAGCGATGGGGGATATTTGGAAGCCTTTATCAGGAGCGATTTACAAGAATTTGTTTAAAAATCTGCATCATTAAAATGAAACCAGAAACTTACATTGATTCTAGAGTGACCTAAGGAGCCCATTAGATCACATTAGAAACTTTAGAAAGAAAATGAAAAATGAAGATGGGGAAGAGTAAGGAATGAATGTGTTGTAACCAGACATGGTGATACACCTGCCATCCCAACATTTGGGAGACTGCAGCAGCAGGCATGATCTCAAGGCCATCTTGATGAGGTCCAAGACAGCCTAGCTTATGTGGTAACATTCTATCTCAACAATCAAAAACGAAAGCACCTGTATTCATAGATCTAAACCTTCAAAGTGTAACCCAGCCACATTTTTGTTTCAGGTAGGAAACTGGGCAGACAGAAGGATGAAGAAGAGAAAGAGAAGGGTCCAAGCCTAGAAGCTTCACAGACAAAGCATTCACCCTCTACCACTGAGTTATGTTCTTTATGTAAATACTGTTTCATAAATACTTGATTATATCAGTATTGTAAAGACAAATTCAGCTAAGGCTGATATCTCATTTAAATACTTTTCTAATCCAACCAGATTAGGTTTCTGTAGCAACAGACCTAATAGTGTCTTCCAGCACCACTTTAGTAGGGGATCTTTCTTATGTTCTGTGTCTTCAGCTATAAGTTCATACTGCTAGAACCGACTTCCGTGGTGTGATTTTCTTTATTTGACAGGATGCCTTTCACTGCTTCTAGCGTAGAGTGGTTGGTTTTTCATGTGTGAGTGGGATTCTGTACCTGAGCCATATGGCTGCTGAAAGGACTCTAGCTAACCAGAACACAGCAAACATGGCTCTGGCAGTCCTTGCCCTTCCCCCCATTCCCACTCCCCTGCTAAGAACCATCTGATTACATTTCTCACGCTAGCCACCTAGGTCTTTTCTCTTATTTGGCCACTTCCTCCTCCCAAAGCTGACTACCAAGTTTCAGCTGGAAAAGTACTGAAGTTCCCCAATCAAAAGCTCACCTGATTAACATGCCCAATTAAAGTGAAACACCTCATCCTAAAACAGAGTTTTCTCTTTTACCTTTATAAACCACCATTTGCCTTTGGACCATGACTGTCTCTTCTCTACCCAGAGACAGTCCTATGTCCTCCACTACAAACACTCCTTACCCCTCTCCCTTGTCTCTTTTCTCCATTGTCCTTTGCACTTTTCTCCTCCCTCTTCTATTTTCTCTTATCTTTGTCTTTGTGTTTGCTCTTACCCCTGCCCTCATTACATCTGGAGCAAATAAATCGCCTTTGTGCTGAGAACTTGGTATTGAGGTGTCTTAGGCCAACCTTGAGGTTTGCTACAGCTACGCTCCTAAAAAAGGGGTCAATTCCAGCAGTGTGCCCTGACAATTACTACTCTAATTAACACCTTGCACCTTGTCCTTGTGAGTGTTTAGTGTCTCCAAGGATAGCTCCTAAGAAAGATTATGACGAGATGGGAAATTATGCCATCTATAGATTTAGTTTATATCTTCTAGCTTGTTCTAAGTGGAGGATTGTTTACAAGCACTCTGCAGCATACAGGAGGTGCCTGACAGAAGTTCATCGATTACTCCTCTTCTTGAGTCAGAACTTGCTGCCTTGCTCTACCTAATTCACAAAGATGACCTATTCCTTAAGGCTTAACCTTTGATAACTAACTGATATTCATTTGATAACTAACAAATCCTGCCTTGTGCTCTCCTTATTTTATATGATTTCATCTTCTCACCCCAAACAGACTTGAAGCTCATCCTGAGTGCTAACCTCATTCTATTCACATTTGCATGTTTGAGTGTCTGCCTTACCAGAAATAGAAGCAGCCTAGCTGATATGGGATAAATCATGAAAGAAGCAATTATTCTGGCTTTTCAAGCCTTAGGAAACATTATACAACTCTGAGTGCCTTCTGGCATCACAGTGGCTGGCAAGACATTACTGCTTGCAGATCACAAGGTACACCGATTCAGACCAGCTCTAATGCTGTTCTAATGGAATGCACGCTCCTCACTTTGCTAAGTGTTTTAGTTTATTACTCTTGCTAGTCCCAACTCCTCTCTCCTTGCTTCTTCCAATGGGATAATAAATATTGGAGCAGTGAATACAGTGCCTTACTGACGAGGCAAGTTCACAATAACCACCTCCCTTCTATTGCCAGGTGTATGGCATATAGGGATGGAACATCAACCTTGGTTCACAAAGGTAAATGAGGTTTTCTTCTCTCCTAAATTTAAGTCCACAAAATAAACTCCTGGTCTGAGAATTGACTCGGAAGGTCACCCAGCTTGAAAAGCACTTGGTAGCCCCCCGCTACTATGAAGAATAGTAAATAACAGAGTAAGAAAATGGCAGCATCCTGAGAATTGCCTCATTTACAGCCTTTCTCATCCCAGAAACCCCCTTTTTAAAATACTGACAGGCAAGGGAAAATGTTATTCCTGTAAGTCCACAGGACTCATCGCGAGCACAAGCGACAGGCCAGTTGAAGCTCATCTCAAAGGATCGCATGCAGTTGACTTTGTGAAAACTGACCCTCTTCCTCCCAAGCTGATTGTTACAAAGTTGGTGCAGGGCCTGATATTGTCTTTTTCTGTACCATCCTCAAAACAATGAATCTTCAGAAACTTTTACCAGTTTTAAACTTGGCAAAGCCATGATCAGTAAATCTTTTAAATAATTCCAACCTGCCTCGGTTTCATTGCCAAGGGACCACTAAGAATAGTGATTAGGCTATCTAAAAGGCTATAAGCAAAAAGAATTGCAGAATTAACAAGGATAATCTTCAAAACTATCTTGAAGTACAGGAAACAAACAAAGTCATAATTCAGAAACCTGCCGAGGTAGTCTTTTTATCTTTTATGATAACATCAATTCTTAGCAGTTAATTGGAAAATGAAGCCTAAAGTTTCCATTTTCCTGTGTGTCTTATTCAGTGCTGTTTTCACTGTTTTTATGAAAACCACTCATTAAATGATCATCACTGAATAATGAGAATTATGGTTGTGGTGGTGAACACAGAGCTGGGTGTGGTAAGAAGAGGCATATGTGAAAATAGTGGCCCATTTCTCCTCCCTCGCTTCTTTTAAGCACAAGCACAGCATTCCAGATAGACTCAATATGGGTGCTTGATGCCACTACAGCACAGGAGTGTAACACTTGATGACTTGTGCCTTCCCGTGGGACATAGCATGCACTGAATTTGTGATCTTTAGAAAAAACACAAGAAAAATTTCTGTTCTGCTTACGATTATCAATACACACACACACACACACACACACACACACACATACACACACACATGCACAGTTAAAAAATCCATCATAGACACTTACTATGGTGCCCTCTAAAGTAGCAATATTAAAATATTTTCCTGCATGTGTGATAGGAATGCATGGCAGGTGGGGCCACAGGCAGAATTATCTCCCTTCTCTCTCTTTCTTTAGTCCCTTACAAGGAAGGACACTTTGGGTGCTCAGTGTCTGTGGATTAATTGCTCAGTGCCCTATAATACACTTCTCCTGTTTCTAGGCATTAGTGGTTAGCAATTACACCAAATAGTGCCAGTTACCTTCATTTTTGTACTGCAATTCATTGGCAGCCACCATCCCAAATGATTTTTAGCAACATTCTAACTACTGAGGTGTTTACCTCAAGAGGTAAAATGAGACACTGATTTCATTATTTTGGTAAATGGTTTTGGAAATTTGTTCCCAAGTGAAAAGTAGAGAGCTTTAGATAAATGTTTTCCAGGATGATCCCGTACGATGGTTGGTGGCATCAAATAGTGGTGCTGTCTTCTAGAATCCAAATAAGGAGCTCATTAGAGAATGGCCTTGGTTACTTAAGCCTTTGCCATTGTAATCAGCTCAGTGAAGCCCTCACATAGGCTGTTCATCTTGAGAACTTAACTCAAATTATCAGTTTCTAAACATCTTTCTTATTGTCAATGGCATGATAGGCCTCTGACTCACAGAGGGCAGAAAGACATTATGTCCACAAAGAAGTATGGAAGAGAGGTGTTAGAGTGTGCCTCGCCACCTTTGATCTCTGATGAACTCGTGGTCTACTCTTGTATTAATTATATTTTCCTGAAGTAAAGCACTGTAATCAACATCAGTTATGAAAAACCAAATTTCTTTTGGCTTGCTGTTCCAGAGGGTTGAGAGTGCATCATGCTGGGCAAACAAAGAAGCAAGCAGCGTGTATAGAAGCAGGAGCAGAAGATGAGAGCTTGCATCTTCAAAGCAAACATGACCAGGAAGAAATTGGAAGTGAGATGAAGCTATAATTAGTCTCTCAAAGTCTGCCCCCGTGACACACTTCCTCTAACAAAGCCACGCCTCCTAAACCTTCCCAAACAGTGCGAATTGGGGACCAAGCATTTAAATACCTAAGCCTATGGAGTACACCTGTCATTCAAACAACTACCTCAACCCTCTTTCCCATTTAGTTGGGGCAAAAAAGCTTTATTTCAGGCTGTGATGTTTATTTATTGAACCCAAGGCCTGACTGAGGACTATGCCTGCCAGAAGTAACTAAAAAAATCACAGAGATGACAAGCATGTATGCAAGCAATGAGATACAATCTATTTGGCCCTTTAGCAAATGCTTTCCTGTCAAATAATGGGATTTTCACTTAAGAGTGTGGTTCCAAACTTGGCATAAATTTCCAAAATAGTTCTTTGCAAAGAACATTATAAAACTTTCCAATCTGACCAACTTTCTACAGTAATGATGGTGTTTCCAGTAGTTATAACCTGCACTGCTGAAGGTCTGTCCGTAAGCATAGACACTACAGTCTTACAACTTCATCAAGTGCATGAGGTCAGATTGCAATGAAAACATTGCTTCAAGAATCTCAGCACCAATTTGCTTATTTAGAAAATCATGTTTTTCCTCATAGATCATGCAAAATACATATTGGCCGAGGCTCACTAGAACTGTAACCCACAACAAGATCCAAATTTATTGACATTTTGATTAAAAATACTGATATGGTTCTCACGGAAAGGTTTTAAGTAATGTTAGGAATGCCGGGCAATTAGAAGAAATTTAAAATTCTTTGTACCTCCCTCTTCCAAGCCCTCAATTACTTTTGTAAAACAATAGTAAGGACCTTGGTTTCTCACTGAAAGAGCTCCCCGCCCTTTATACTGAAAATTCTGTAGGTATATTTTAATTTTTTCTCTTAGGGAATCATCTGAGAAGTTATCTACATCCTCTGTCCCTGCAGGGATACTTGCCTGACCCAGTACTCCATGTCCCTCAGCCTTGAAGGCCACCACAGCTCTACTCCATGCTTCTCAGACTCTCCAGCCTGGCTCATACAGTAACACTCGCCACTGTTCGGTAGTGACGGTGGACACATCTTGACTTCCTCTTGAGCTTCTCCGCATGCTTCCAACTCCTGCACACCCTGGAAGGGTGAGGTTTTTCATTAGCCAAAGAGTCCTCTCTGTCTAAATGCATGTATCCCTAGCCTGCATAGCTTGAAAGCCTTTCCCATAGTTGTGAATATCTTATACTTACACCAATTGTAGCCTGAGAAGAAACTATGTTCTTTTCATTATGTCCTTGAGGTTATACCTCTGGAGCAGAGCACACTAGCTGATATGTATCTTCATAGGAATTCATGCAAGGATGTGAAATGACCATCTTACTTGGAAAAGAGAACCAGCAGATTTAGTTATCTTGGTGACATGAGGCTCAGTAGCAGTTCTCCACAGGCAGAGTTGAGGTGGAGGCTGCCCCCAGGAGCTGTTTGGGGGCAAAGATAAAAACAGAAGACATGGCTACCAGGAAGGACTCGCAGTCCTTCACTGGGCTACTGTGAAGCCTCCAGATCCTCACTATCATCCTGAACTTCCAAATACAAGTTCCAAACCCAAAGCTTTTCATCTGAGGCATCACCCATGTGGTTCTGAGCACAAAGCACCTTCCCTTAAATTCTTAAGAACGTTCCAGACCAAGGAGCAAAGACTTGATGCTCTCCAATGCAGAAAATTGTTCACATTCTGTCTCAACTATAACAGCAGAGGAAACATTGTCAAAGGAAAAAAAAAAAAAAAAAAAAGAGCACTCAGAGATTTATCTAGACTAACACAAGCAGATCTTTCACTGAGCCTAAAGTGTAGGAGCTAATATTTGGGGGCATTCATTGACAAACTGTTATACCCAGTTCGCAAGCCCCCAAAAGATCTACAGGAATCGACTCCGTTGCAAAACACATGAGGGTCTTTTTATTGTAAATTACAAGCTGCAGCTTGGGCCTACACAGCCCCACCGCTGAAGCAGTGGGAGCTGAGCGCGCGTCCCCAGGTTAGTTGGGTGATTTATAGATTCTGGTCCCTCCCAGCATACCCAAGGCAGGGGCAATTCCTGCCTGGCAAGCATCTATTGGTCAAGATGCTACATTTTGAATTGATTGGCTATAGGAAGGTTCCCAGACCATTGACCATGACCAGGTGTCCCTCCCTAGGGGGAGAGTCCAGTTTCCTAGCAACGGTATCTCTAGTGGGTGGGGAAAGAATGCAGTGAGGCTGTCCTTCCCCTCAGGGCATTACTAGACTTCTCCACCCACATAGTTCAGGCCTTAACTAATAGCTGCTAATTTTTAATCTTTTTGGTCTCTCAAAACCTATTACTTGCCCTTCTGTCCACCGCAGACATCGCCTGTGGAGTGGCAGCAATTAGCTTTCCTCTACACTGCACGCCAGTTGCTGACACAGATCTGGTAGGTTCTCTTGTGAGTTCAAAGAGCACACTGCAGAGCAAACATGTGGATAAAAGTGCTTGTATTAATGCAAAACTCAAACCAATGAGTCTCTGAGACATCTGGAAGCTTTGACAGAAAGATTTGTTCTAGAAAAGTTCATTGCAATCCCACAGAGGAAACAGCTATGACAGTGCTATGGTGTTAAAGGAGAGCTGTGTGGCATGGTTGGATGGTTAATTTAGTCCCTGGTATAAATCCTTGAATGCAGAGTAGAACTAAGAAAAAGTACTAAGAAGTTTCAGTTAATCAGCTAGTGTTACTTGCCACCCAGACCACAAAACAGACTGTCCAAGAGTCATCCATTACTGTGGTGCCTTGAACCATAATTGTCCCCCATAATCGCTGGCATTTGCATGCATGGTTTCCAGTTGGTGGCACTATTTGGGTAGTTTTGGGAGGTGTGGCCTTGTTAGAGGAGTTGCTTTACTGGAGGTGGGCTGTGAAAGTTTAAGCACTACAATATTCTGAGTTTGCTCTCTCTTCTTCCTGTCTGCAGTCCATGATGAGAGCTAAGAGTTACTGCTTTAAGGCACCATGCCATTGCTCTACCATCATGGCCTCTAAACCTCTGGAACCTTAGGCTCAAATAAATTCTTCCTCCTATAAGATGCCTTGGTCCTGGTGTTTTATCACAGTAGAAGGTAACTAATGCAGGGGCACAAAATGACCATGAAGCCACCCACCCTTCTTCCTCTGGCCCATAACTACAACTGTTAGAATCAGAACATTGCATGCAATGAAATCCACTGCTGAAGTGAGAATTTTGTGTCTGGACACGTGGAGAGGTGGCTTTGTACAAAGACCTCATGTGACATGTTTGTATTATGTGTTAGCTAGTTTGCATAGAGAGTTAATTGAGGTTAACATGCTATATCTGCCTCATAGAAGCTGGCATGGAGGAGAGGAGATGACATGGATATGCTAGATTCGGGCCATAATAAACTGGCTTTTTACAAGTACCTAGTTGACTTACTTTTTAGGTGAATTGCCAAAAAAAAAAAAAAAAAAAAAACAGGGCGTGACAGAATGGAACTTTAGTTGAGAGATTTTCAAAGAGTAAAAAGCAAAGGAATCAGATACAATGGGAAAAATACCTTCAAAACAGAAGCCCTTTTCCAGACCCGTGGCAGACTTAAACAGTCTCCTCACACTTAGCGACAGCAAAATCTGCTCTCTTTTAATTTATTGGGTGATGTCTATGAACACCCGTCCTGTAGTGTTTCGGGGAAACACGCACATGAGGTTGTAAGGAGCTGGAGACGAAGCAATGCACGAGGCACACTTCTCCATGGTGCCTCGGTGCTGAAAACAGGAGATACTCCTGGGATGTCTGAGTAAGAGGGACTGAACCACAAAAAAGTTGTATTGGAATATGAAAGGCCATCCTGTAGAAAGATCTTAGCATTTCAAAACTCCAAGAAGGGACAGCAGGGCAGGAAAGAACTGCGGGACTTACGCCACCTTGCCTGGCCAGGGGTTCCAGGCCTTCCGTTCACTGCCGTCCATTTCTACCAGTCACCACACAATTTTAGACAAAGGGTGCTGCACAGAGAGCTTCAACATCCTCTCCAGGGTCGTAACACTGGGAACCCACCAGGGCATGGAAAAAAAGCCTGTGGCTACATGCCTTTTTTTAATTCTTTTTTTTTTAATTTTATTTTAATTTTTTTCACAATTTATTCATTATATATCCTGATTGAAGCCCCCTCCTTCAACTCCTCCCAGACCCTCTTTCCTTACTTCTTCCCCCCTATTTCCTTCCCCTAGCCCACTGAAAGGAGGAGTTCTTTTCCTCTGGCCATCTGCCCTTAGAGGCTATTTGCCTTTAAAAGAGTTTTTTTTTTTTTTTTCTTTTTGTGGAGGCAGGGTCTCACTATGCAGCCCTTAAACTCCTGATGTTCTTGTGTTTGCCTCCAGAGGGTTGAGTCTGCAGGTGAGCACCACAATGCCCAATGAAACCCAGATTTCTCAATACAATTAAACATTGGAGTAGAAATTATTTGTTCTGATCTCTTTCTCTCTCTTTCTTCTCTCTCTCTCTCTCTCTCTCTCTCTCTCTTTCTCTCTCTCCGTCTTTCTCCACAGTCTAGTACTTCCACCTCAGTGGGTAAACCACACTGAAACTGTCTTCAGACATAGCCAAATGTCCATCATCCCCAGTTACAGCTAACTTAAGATTTCTTCACATTGTAGTATCCTGGGAGTGAGTTTACTTTGAACATAAATTCCAGAGACAGAGAAGATGTCACCTCTGAAGAATCATCAGGTACATGAGAAAAGATGAAGAGGAGTTGATGCGATGTCTCAGTCAATACAGTGTTTGCTCTACAAGCATGAGAACCGGAGTTCAGATCCTGCAATGCTGTGACCGAGAAACGTCCCTACAGGCTTATGTTTGAACCCTTGATCTCCAGTTATTGGTGCTGTATCGGGGAGGAGTGTGAAGTACTTAGGAGATAATAGCCTAGTTAAAGCAAGTGTGTCATTGGGAATAGACTTTGAGTGTTTATAATCTTACCCTATCCCCTGATCTCTCTGTCTGCCTCCTGTATGAGGGGTCAAATATGAGCAGCCAGCTTCTTGTTTCTACTGCCAAGCCTGTTCATGTCCACACAGACACCAATCAGATACATACACATGCATATACCTCCCAACATATATAAGATGCAAAATACTGATCTAAATAAACACTTAAACATGTATAAAACCCGATGCATCAGATTTAGAATACAGGCATATTAGGAAGCCACAAACCAGTCCAGTAAGCCTGCCCATAGTGTGTCCAAGGCTGGGGTCTTTGCACTCTCCATTCTCTCATGCCAAGTGGTACAGTGCTGTTTTCTGGCTCTCCCATATGAAGCGTGCCAAGGACCCAGGAGAGGGGATGGTACTCTATCTGCTGTGACCACGTCTGTATCTAAGTCTGATGGAAGCTTGCCTGGTTGCTGTGCTTAGGTCACCTGACTGAGTCCTTATTAAAAACTGGAGACTAGAGAATTAAAAATAGGAGACTAGAGAATTCACTTAAAGGTTGCTACAATGACAAGTGTGGTCTGAAATCTTCTGATCACAGGAGAGGGAGAACTCAGAGGGTTAACAAAGAGACAGTGAGAGGGACAGAGACAGATGACAGAAGGAGAAGACAAACATCCACTGTCAGCTCTCTACAGACAATGTATGGTGTGCCATTTCAATAGGCCAACAACGTAAAGAACTTTTAGTGTCTAGTCTACCTAGATAAGTACTGAAGCAAGCGGAGAAGAGGCAGACAGCATACATCATGTAGTGATAGGATACTGTGCTTATGTGAGAGCCTGCCGCAGATGGGGGCAGGCCCTGCTTAAATGGACCAGCTCACTGGGAGATTTTGTGCAAAGGCAAGAGGGAAACCTTTGGAAGACAGCCTCAGTTCTCCAGTATCCCCTGGAGACTTCATCTCTGCCACCCCAGCCAGCTTTACTCTCCCCTTGCTTTCCCATCCATCCACTTGCCAGGCAATCTCAATTGCTTTTAAAACAAATTGCTAAGTGCTGTTAACTAAGAGTGACTGCGCTGCTGTCATGTGATGCATAAATCCAAGCAGTCTTCAAAGCAATGCAGATTTTTCTCTCCTCTGCTTGTTACAGGAAGGAGTTTGTAGACTAATTTTCTGTCTTCTTCAGGGGACAGAATCAAGACCTGAAGAACTAAAACCTTCATCTTCTGTGATCTGCCAGATGAAGGCTTGTCTTAAAGGAATACTTCAGAGAGATTCTTTTGCTATTTCTTCATAAGTTCTGAAATAACAAGTTGCTTTATAATCAATGCTTTCAAGTAGGCCACACCTTAAATTACCCAGAAAAAAATCCAACTTTGCAAATGTCCTTTACTCTCAGCAAGTTCTTTCTTCTTAAGCTCCCTCTTTGGTTTCTGCTGTACAGACTGTCCCTACTTGGTACTAGTGATTTCAAAGACAGACTTGACTTTTAAAAAGCTGGTCACAAAAACCAGCCAGCACTTCCTGTCTTCTGCTTACATATGCGCAGAGCTTTTACTCTGGAAAGAAACTTTCCGTCAACTTGTTTTGTTGAGCTTGTCCTCTAAAACATTTGTCTTAAACACTGGTTGGCCTTGAGTCCAGCTGCCAAAGCACTTTTCTTCCATTTGAAGAAAAAAAAAAAAAAAAAAACGTGTAGTAGATAAGGAAAAATAATGAAGATAATGGACCTTTATGGAAGTATCAAAGGACCTTACTAATGATCTTTCTCCTACATTCTAGCAAAATATTGATTCATATTTGGATGAGCCATCAGAGCTGCATGCTACTTTTTCCAGATGATTTTCCTCGGCTCTTGAATCAATTCTCTGAATGGGTTATGGAAAGAGAGAGAAGTCAGGAATTACATGTTTATTTTTAACTTTCAAAAGCAATGGCCAAACTATTTGAACATTTCTCTATCTTCCTGTTTGGATTAAGGACCAAGTATGTTACACAGTTTATTCAGGGTCCCTTTACTACAAGTAACAAAAACCTCAACTCAAACTAGTTTAAATGCTAAAATTTTCTTCTCTGATATGGGAAAAAGTCCAAACATAGTATGAACACCATAGCTTTTCAATTCAGCAGCTCAATGTCTCAAAGGTTTTACATTTATTCAACTCTCTCTGCCTGGATATGGGTCAGTTCACATTGGTAGGGCAACAGAAATTAGAGGTGACCAATGCAGACTTTCCTGACCCAGCTGGAAGGGCTTGTCTTGTGTTCTTCTTGATAATGCATTGAGACTTTCCCTAGCTGTTCTTCAGTAAGACTGCCCTAGCCTCTTCTTAATAATCAGAGGTAGTTGACATACCTACTTTGAACACTTCTGTCGGTATGCACAATGTAGACAGTGACACCATGGGGCATTTTGTGGTCCAGGATGACTGAATAAACCCACTGGCATTTAATGAGAAATAGCTAAGCTAATATATGGCCATAATACCAGGGGACATAAAATGTCCCCTTAAAATGACACAAGACTCTGAAAGGTATTGTCTCGGGAGCTAAGAAGGTGGATCAGCAGTTACCATCACTTGCTGTTACCCTAGAATGTTAGAGTTCAGTTTCCAGTGCTAACATGTCAATTCATAAATGTGTAGAACTCGAGTTCCAGGAGACCCAATGTTTTATTTTAGATTCCAATGGCAGCTGTACACACACACACACACACACACACACACACACACACACTCACTCACTCACTCACTCACTCACTAATAAATAAACAAATATCTGTTTTAAAACATTGTTTCTAACTGAATATGGCAGATTTATTTTTATTAGTGAATGTTTACAGCTACTGGGGGCTGCCATCTAGAATAGATGCCTGAACAAAATAAAAACAAATAGTATTAGATTCTGGATAACCAAAATTATTCACTCAATCATATTATCACCAACCAAGAACCCTTCATTTATTCACTTATTGGTGTTGTTAACAATTAGTTTACCTTGGAAACTATTCGCGGACCTCCTAGAGGCAGTTGCAGTAGCTGCGTCTGAAGGTGCACACAGACGTTTTGTTATTTTCTCACATTGATTTATTTCTTTCTGTGGTTGGCGGACGGCGCCCTACATGTGTGCCACACGCAACTGTAGGAGGCAGAAGAGGGCTTCCAGGAAGCAGGTCTCTCCTCCCACCATGGGGACCCAGGGATTCTTCTGATTGTTGGCAATCAGACTTGGCAGTTAGTGCTCCCACCAGATGAGCCATCTCCCTGGCCCTTAAATTATGTGAATGTGGATGAAGACATTAGCAGGAGACATGTAGAGATATGAATGGTTTCTAGTGCTATATCAGAACAAAAGATCCCAAGAATGACTGCATTGAGACATTCAGGGTTTGTGGGGTTTACTCAGGAATTTGAAGCTACCCCCTGCCTTCTAGTTACTCCTCAGAGAAGCAGCACCCATCACAACAGCCGCCCTCATCACCTCTGTGCCTGTTCCTGCTCCTGCATCAATACTCTGTAGATGGCACACTAAATGTTGCAAGACAATTGATATTTTTACTTCCTTATTTCAGTTTTTGTATCTCCCATGAAACGCTTGCCACCCAGTCTCATATGTACAGTCTAGATCTGCACCACTTCCAGAACCAAAGCTTCAAGCTTTCTTATATTTTTTAGCTTAAAAATTAGCCTTATTCTCACAGTTATTCAACTTTAATATATTTACTCAGATCCTAGTGCCCAGCATCCTTCACAGCTACCGCTATTTTTTAATCTAAAAAGGAATGTGGTGAACTGTCACGAAAGCTGTACTTTCCTGATCTTGCATCTTCTCTTACCATAGTTAAGCCAAAATATTAACCTGCATTCTGACTAAAAACGGTGTTATGTTGTTTCTCTGTTTACCATTAACTCTAAGTGTTCTGAGGTCTCAGAATGACTAAGAATTGGATTCAATGATGTATAAATTGCAGGATTTAATGAATGAGGTGTCATCCACTGAGCTAATGAATGAAGGAGAAGGAGAATTAGCTCATGACAAATCCATGCTTCACTTGAATTTCATTTGTCTTTGGGACATTTCTATAGAAGTCTCCATGCATATGAAGGTTTCATTATATTATATTATATAATATTATTATATTATATAATTGAGAGAGAGAGAGAGAGAGAGAGAGAGAGAACAAACCAAGAACTGTTGGAGAAGCCACTCCAAGCCTTAGTGTGAAAGCCAGTGCTGTGCTGGGACTGGAAAACATCAAAGCCTTAGAGGTAGATTTCTTGGTTTCCTGTCAATTTATTCTAGTTTGACTCTAGAAATTGCCCGTTTAAGAGCAGATGTTTATTAAGAGCAGGCACAATCATTTATATGCTTTCCTAAGCAATTGGCACTCACATCAGCAGACAAAGCAGAGTAAATAACCTTGACTTAATGAAGCTTGAGACAAGTTTGGAAGGCAGATTAAAAGCAATGATAAATCAGTAAATTACACAGGATGTTAGCAGTTATTATGAACTGTATCAGAGAAGAACATAAAGACTAAGATAAGAACAAAAGGAGTTATCGTTAGCTAAAATGAACAAAGCTGGATTGGCATTAGTAAAAAGATAGAGTGCAGCTTGGATCTCTAGGTGAAAGATGACTCTAGATATCCAAAGAATGCTAACACAGTCTTGAGACTCAACCTGGACTGTGTCTATGACGAAGGAGCTGTTATTGTGTAAGCTGTTTCAGGGCACAGGGATGGATGACTTCAGACTTGCAAGAACATTCAGAGAAGCCACCTTACAAACTGCAGATATTGGAGCCTTGGGTGAATTACACAGCATGTGGCCTTTTAAATACAAAAGAAATGGTGCTGCACAGTTGGCAAGAGTGCTGAATGCAGCAAGAGTTATTTTCTCTCTAACTATGACCAAACTCCTATCTTAGGGGAAGAAATGCTACTCAAATTACAAAGTGGACTTAAATCCAGAATAACATCAATTTAAATAGGATATGCTCGGACAACTTCCTGTTCAGTGCACAGCATGGACAGAGAGGAATGTAAGATACAGGCCTGTGGGCCTGTTTTCAGCCAGATAGCTGCTAAGCACACTCTACCTTTCACAAGCACTTTGCACACAGCAGCTCACTGCGGCCCTGAAATGCCTTGAGAAGCACAGTGCCTATCTCCGTTTTGTGGATGGAGGAATGGAAGCTCCAGGGTGAGACACTTGCCTACTTGTCCTGACAGTAGCTTCTGTGATCCTGGTGATAGTAGTGTCCGACGTGTATCAGCAGTGGCAGATGCTCAGTGAAGGTGTGTTATGGACAAAGACTTGTGTACGTACACTTCATTTATCCTCTCCTGAGAGTCGACGGGTGGAATATGGTGGAGACTGTACTATCAATATATGGCCTCATTCCCTTCCCCTTTCCTCTTTTCTGGAATGAGAACCCTGAAAAGGGTCATTTTAGGAGTTCAGGTGCCACACAGAGAGACAGAGCAAGAAGCCACATGGAGGTCCCAGTCACCAGTTCTGAGTCTCCAGGAGGGACTGAAATGATCCTACCTCTGCCAGTACCAAAGCTTAAATCACGAGAGGGTTCGTCCACAGAGCCCCGTGATAAATCCTGTGTGCCTGAAGCCTCTAGAAGAGCAGCTGCAGCAGTCCTCAGAGTCTCAAGGATAAACGCCAGAGCACAGGCTCACTTCAGACTCTAAAACATCACAGCTTCAGGCTGAAATCTCAGACTCCAACTTTTTTTAAGAGAAAGGAGAAGTGAATGATTTTATTTTAAGTATAATTTTTATACAATGTGCCCATTCTAATAGTCCATAGTATGAAAAACATAAAACATGCTTCATTAAAAATAAAAAAACTCCCATAACACCAATGACTAAGTGTCCCAAGTGCTTCATTGCCTAACACAAAGGCACTTTCTGGGGAGCACCTGGCACGTCCTCAGTGGTGTCCACCGCAGCTAGCAACAGTCATGCCCACTGATATGTCTGCTGCAGTCCCATCTTCAGTCTCTCTTCAGAACTTTCCTCTTCCATGAGCTCAGTTCATTCATCAAGGAACAGCTAACCACGTGACCACCTAGATCCATCATTCAACAGCCACCCCATGGTTCAGAAAACCTGCATCCAAACACTTTCTTGTTCTTTTAAATCATTACAGCTTTATTTTTATCTATGAAATATTTGTCTGTGTGCTTGTCCATTCCTGGTACTCAAGGTCAAAAGAAGGCACAGTATGTCCCAGAATTGGAATTCCGGATGGTTGTAAGCCATCACATGCAGGCAGTGAACCAAAGCTGGGTCCCCTGCAAGATCAGCCAGTGCTCTGAATGCTGAGCCACTTCTCCAGCCCTTCCCGATGCTTGTCACCAAACATCCCTCGTTCTAAAGCTTCATATAAATGTTGCTTTGTGTTTGCATGTGCACTGTGTAATTTAGATTCTAAAAGGTTTCCTTAAAGTAAAGAGTCTTGTCCTGTGACTGAATGTCATTTTATTCATGAGTGTTATCACTTCTCATCTCTGTGTGCATGTGGTGGGTATTTTCCTGGTTTCATACAGCTTATTTTAAGCACTGAATGTTCTTCTAAGAGATTCACAAAAAAAGTATAATTTGCTTTGTGTATATTGTATGTTTGATACAGAGAGAAAAGTGAGGTAGAGAATGCTCATGTCTTAAGGTAAAATCACTTTTACCTTAAGTAAATCGACTGTATGAATGGCATATATGTGCACACATGTGTGTGTGCGTGTGTATGTGTGTGTGTGTTTGTTGTGTTGTGTTAAACTGACAGCCCTAGCACTAAGATTACATAAATGTATTCATAGTGAGTTTAGGTCACCTCACTTACATGAAAGATTTTTTTCCATCAATCTGAGACCCTTTTTTATTTATAATATATATTTTTCTATGTCCTGCAGGTTTCTATGATCCTGCCAAGGACCAGTGAGCTCTCAGCCACTGTTGATCAGCACTTGCCTCCACACTGTCTTGTGCTCTCTTAATGTGTGCATGGTACATGACTGGTTCTATCAAGGAACAAAGATGAAGCCATGGGATGGAGGTTGTGTCCTGGTCCCAGATGAGCACGGCCCTCCATCTGTCCTGAACTGACCAAGGAACTCCTGGTAGGGATGGTGAGGTTGCCAGAGGCTGCTCAGCAGAATGGATCTGCTTCTATTTCACTGGGATTCCCTGCTGTAGGCCAGAGATCCTCTTCTGTCATTTTATGAGCATCCTGATGAGTTAATTAGTGAACTGACTGGTTGTTTTATTTGATTTCCTTGGGAATTTGTGTAATGACAGATAGAGCATCTAAGTGTGAAAAGAACATTTTAATGGGAGAGGGGTTTGCTCTTCCTAAGGCTCTCTGCTGGCTTCTTCTGACACCGCTGATCTCAGAGAGTGAAAGTGATGATTTCTTTTTCCCTGTTGGAAAGTGTCCAAAATGAAATCACCCAGAAGAAGCTCAAAATTACCTCACTCCCATGTCAATTCTGGGAAGGCCTCAGATGCCTTTAAAGCAATTATACTCTGCTTTCCTGTTGGCCTGGGAGGATTTGAAAGCATCTTTCTTCATTTCTCCCTTTCTAGGATGGCTTTCTCCTCCCCCTGTGCCCACTCCCTACACCAGCCAGTACAGCAAGAATGTCACCAACCACAATCTTGTATTTTGTATTACTATTAAAAATAAAATCATATGTAAAGATTTGGTATAAAGAAATAGAGCGATGAAATACTATATCTACTCATTGCAAGGGAAATACAACCAAGTCATAGGGCCTCCAAGAAGTCTCTGGAGTCCTGTGTTCTTTGGTCTGGCACTTGCTTTGGCAAATACTTATTTCTCATTCATCACTAGGGACCTGTAAGTCACTGAGCTATAAGGACTCAGCACAGTGAAACAGGAACACAGCATCCAGCTTAAATCCATGTCTGCATTAGTCCTTGGAAGACATAGTGATGACCACCAGCCACACAGCTTTACTCAGGAAGTGGGGTCTAATGCCCAGGGATGTGTGACTAGTCCTTAGCCCTCCTGCTGGAGAAGAGAAACATAAAACAAAAAAATGCAATAAAATCTTCAATGAGAAACTGAGCCAAACTACAAAATTTCTTCACTTGGTAATTGCTAATCTCTGCTTCACAGCACTGTGTAAACTGTTCCGTTTTCAAATGCAAAAGCTCCATGTTTTGAAATTCATCTTAATTGACACATGAAAACACAGAGTCTGGATATATAATGGAGTAGCATGCAATATTTCCATGCTCTCACACAGTGGGTTACATATGTCTATTTCCTAAGGATTTCACTATTTCTTTGTGGTAAACCTTGTCAGAATCTTTTCATCTAGCTCCTTCGAATGTCAGGGAATGGGGTGGCATAGGGTGGCTCTATCCACCTGGGTTAGCTTCACCAAGACAACCCCAGTAGGCATGCCCAGGAACCTATTTTCCAGGTGGCACCAGATTCTGTAATCTGACAGCTGGTGCTAACATCTCAGATGAGATATTTGTCTGTCTGGCTCATTTCATTTAGCACCACAATCTCTAGTTCCAGCCATATTCCTACAAAGAGTTCATGCTTTTCCTTGGCTGAAGATTATTCTCTGTATCTGCATGAGGGAGGGAGAGAGAGAGAGAAAGAGACAGAGACAGAGACACACAGACAGAGATTTACCTTTCTATGATGTTGTGAATACAGCTGTCATAAACAAACATTGGAGTGTTTCTGTCTCTCGTGCTGATTTCCTTGCTTTTGACTAAGTAAACCCAATAGCTGGATGGCTGAATTGTATAGTAGCTCTAATTTTAATCTTTTGAGAAGTCTCCACATTGGTTTCCATAATGGAAGCACGAGTTGGGATCCTCACTCATTTACGATAGTAGCCATTCTTACTGAGTTACACTGATACCTCACTGCAACTTACATTTGCATTTCCTCTATGATTAGTAATGTTGAACATTTCGTATACCTGATGGTAGAACGTATACATCATCCAGTACATTTGCCCATTTTTTTTAACTTAAGTTGGTTCATTGACAATTTCATAGATGTAGAATCCTGATTATTTTTTCATGCCTGTTCTTGTCTCTGTCCTACCCCTATCAACCTCTTTCTTCCTAGAAATCCCTTGCCCTCATTTGTAACTTTTCGTTTTACTTTGTAAATTATTTTTAGAAACTGGGGCCATGTTTGTAGTGATGAGATTGCAACTAACCACTGGAGCCTAGTGGACTTCATCAATGGTAGCATACAGTGTGGACTGCCCTTCATCCAGAGCCCATCAGTTCATCAGCCCATCAGGCAACAGTCCAATTGGGAGAGATTGCTCCCTTAGCCCCTCCTCTAATCCCCGACTAAAGTTGACAGCCCCAGTATTTGTCCATTTTTTTAACTGGATTATTTGGGTTTTTTTCAATTTCCTATTGAATTTTTGGAATTTCTTCTATATTGTAGGTATCAGTCTTTTGTCGGACATAGTTGGCAAACATCTTTTCCAATGCCATAAGTTGATTATTTGCTTTGCTCTGCATAAAAAAGTCTTTTAATTTGACAAGATTCCCTGTATCTAATTTTTTTTTGATGCAAAATCAGGATCAAACATAGAGCCTTGCACATGCTAGCCACATCCTCTGCCACAGAGCTACACCCAAAGCCCTCTGCTTCTGTTGACTGTGTTCATAGAACTTTGTTCAAAACATCCTTGCCACTAGAGTGTTCTGAGGACTTCCCTTAATAAAATATGTTTCCATAAGACCCCAGTATTAGTCTTAAGAGTTTATTAGAGAGAACATTAAAGGCCAATGCTAAATGTAAGGAAAATAATAATGAATTTATTTTATCAGTATTTATAGGACATAGATAAATTAGAAATATTCATAGCCTTAAATATTTGTTAATATGTGGTAAAAATTAACTAAATTAAATAAAGCTAATTAATTAAAAAAATAATTCAGTTAAAACAAATTTGGGAACTGGAGAAATGACTCATTAGACAAGTGGCTTGATGTATAAGCTTGAAGACCTGACTTTCCCCGCCTAGAAACCATATTAAAGTCAACATGGTAACATGAATCTGGGAGCCAGTGCTGGGAGGTGAAAAAGGGAAGACAAGGGAAGTAGCTGGCCAGCAGCAGAAATGGTGAGTGCCAGGTTCCCTTGTCAGAGATCCTGTCTCAAAAACAAGGTGGAGAAGCAATTAAAGTTACATTAGCCTAGCATCCACCTCTGGACTCCATATGCTCCCACATAGGTGGTGAATGCACCTGCTCACACAAAGTGTACGCACACACACTACACACACACACCTACTCACAAATACACGCTCCGTGAGGTCATACATATGCATACACACATACAGATTTAGAGGGGAATTAGTAAAATTAGGGCAAAAAGTCATTTAACAAAAGTAAAGTTAGAAAATAATTAACTAGAAAAAATAAAGATAATAAATTAGTCGGTAGTAAATAAAGATTATCAAAGAACAGATACTTGGAAAATAAAATGAAGAAACCACTGTGTGACTATTAAGCTACATACAAAGAAGGGAAGGGATGGCAAAAACATTAACAAATAAGGAAACAAGAAAATAACTATAAAACTGGAAATTAAAAATAATTAAAAGCGATAAATTGATCCAATTCTCTGTTCATTGGTTTAAAATTCAATGAAAATGAAATATTATATATATATATATTATATATATATATATAACAAACCTAAATAAAAGTAAAACATAAATGTAAAACCCAATATATTTTAATTTTGACATTCTTGAGAATTGTCTATGCTTTGTAAAAGTAGTTAGCCCACTGCAGACCGACTCTGCCCTAGAATAGAGTGACCGCTTCTACCTCCCTAAAGCAATCTGTGGAAGCATGGGCCCAGCCATCGAGTCAGAGAACAACTGGGAATATCCACAAGCTGTGGAGGTATGTCAGTGTTGCAGAGGAAAAAAACAAAAAACAAAACAACAACAACAACAAAAAACACTGCATTGCTGGCCAAGCAGGCCATCCTGAAAGGGACAAGACACTGAGAAAGATGAGGGGACACTAGGGTGTGTCTTCAAATCATTTACTGAATTCTCAAGCCATTTAGGCTGGAGGTTCAGATCTATGTGGGCCATCTCTCCTGGAGCCTGGCTCTCAGAAGTGGAATTTGAAGCTTAACTCCAAAGGGATTTTATCTCTGTGCTCTCAGCTGGAAAATGGGCGGAACAATTCCCTACATGTAGAGATGTCAAAAACTGGTTGAACCTTAGGTTGAACCTCACAAAGAGCTAGACGGAGTCAGCTGTACTCGGTGGCATCCAGGGTCCATATGGTAGTTTATATGCAAATGATAAGTTAAATGATTATAAAAGAGACCGGGATATCAAGAAAAGACCTGAAGAAAAGACAAAAGGAATAGACTACAGAAATGATAGGGAATGAAGTCTGCTTTCCTTGTTTGGGATCAGTGTCAAAAAAATGAATGTGGCTGTTTGTTTGCTTGCTTTCTATACAGTCTTTGAAACTTTTAATTTTGCCCTACTGCTTAAAAACCTGGAGGTCA
Organism: Psammomys obesus; assembly: GCF_907164565.1. Taxonomy (NCBI): domain Eukaryota; kingdom Metazoa; phylum Chordata; class Mammalia; order Rodentia; family Muridae; genus Psammomys; species Psammomys obesus. The sequence continues at coordinate 7,113,864 of NW_026585742.1, forward strand.
CATTATTTGTATGCTATATTTACAACTATATTGAGAACAACTTGATAGGACCTTGGGTGTAATGATTCCTCTCAGGTAATAAAAATTACAGAATTCAAGGCCCCTTACTTGTTATAACTCTATAGGAAATTACTTCAAAATCTTAGGCTGGATTGCCCAAAGTTGTGAAATAGAGTTTTCACAGCCTTGTAGGCTACAAATATGTCACAGTTCGTACTGAGGAGAAAAGTCCTCACATTAACAAAACTCCAAATCCTGAGCAGTCACAGAGCCTTGCTGATAGCAAGCCCAAGTGGTACCTCAAGGCCACACCAGCTCGGTCATAATTGGGAGTGGAGAATGAACAAAGGTGTTATATTCTTCTTCATAACAACATAGGATTAGAAAATTAAAGCCTCCCTGAAACAGGAATAAGGGTCAGAGAACAAAAGGACTGTTTTTCATGATTTAAAAATGGTAAATAAATTCAAAATAATTCAAAAGACGTACACTTAAAATCTACCCAGTCAGATTGCCTGTGATGGTGAGCTGAAGATACTGAGAGAAATGAATGTTCAGGGGAGACGTAATCACGACAGGAAGCATGCACTCCTCGTGAAACTAGCAGTGCTGACGACCGCAGCCCTCCAGCACGAGTCTGGATCCACTTCCTTCAGCTTAGAGTATGAAACCTAATGCTTAAGCCACTGTTTGTTTGAGACACAGTGATGTTAACTCTAATTAACATACTGTTACCTCATCATTCTCAGAAAAGCTACAGATATGCTCAGCCACTTGGAAAACTAAGGCACAAAGACCTTAAGTTCAAGGCCTGTCTAATTTGCAGAATGCCAGGCCAGCTCAAGCAAAGTAATAAAATCTTCACAAACTAAAAACTATGAAAATGAGCTGACCTGCAGCCCAGTAGTAGAGCTGTTATTCCATTCTTCTGTGAGGCCTAGCTTTCCATCCCCTGTAACGGAAGTTTTGATTTCTTTGTAAACTCAGATATGTTATTTAAGTATGGTTTGTTTTTTTTTTAATCCCAAGTGTGGGATTTTAGTTGGGCTATAGTTTGCCACAGTTGTTAACTCTAATGGCCTTCCATGCGTGGCACAGGGAGGGGTGTGGTCTAGGCCTCTGAGACTATAAATATGAGAGCCCAGCAAGAGAAGAGGTGACCAGAGAAGAGGCGACCTGGTGTGCAGTGTTGGCCTGTGGCGTGTAGCAGTTTGGAGAGACCAGAGAAACAGACAGAGAGAAACACTTTGGGGTGTAGCAGCTTGGATGAGACTATTGGCTGTGACTGCTGTTTACAAAGATTGGTATAGAGCCCTAAAAGAACCTCTCGACCCTAAACAGCTGGGAGAGTAAAAGGGCCCTCTCTCCCTGCTAACTCTTTCTCCTACATAGTGTTGGGAGGTTGAAGCCTAAACACTCCGAATAAAGTAGAGTTATCTAAAGGACCACTACAATCCACAGTAGGTACTAATAAAATCCCCTTCGCTCAGGTGCTAAGCTCTGTGAAGTCTGTATAGGTGAGGTTTTGCTCTGCTTTCTATGATCTCTGACATACGTGAGCATTTCATTGGAGGCCATCAGCCATGGATTAACTCAGTTACTTTTCTATTGCTGTGATAAGACACCATGACCAAGGCAACTTATAGAAGGAAGGGTTTATTGGGATTTACAGTTTGAGAGGGTGAATCCATGACCATCAAGTAAGGCAGCATGGCGGCAGACAGGTAGGCGTGGCACTAAAGCAGAAGTTTGGACTTTACATCTTTATCCACAAGTATGAGGTAGAGAGGTGACTATGAGTGGCATGGGCTTTTGTAATCTCAAAGCCCACTCCAAGTTACACACCTTCTCCAAAAAGACTCTGCTTTTTAATCGGTACCAAATAGTTCCAACTACGGACTAACCAATCCTGTGGTCTGCAGTACAGCCTGGACTGTCCAATGCACCTCGCCAGCAGTGCTTGTCTGAACCCCCAGTGCTGATGTTGGCTGAGTTTTCAACTTTGATATTTTCCAGAGCCCTATGACTGATGAGGTCTTAATGATAATCTAGTTTTTATTAATAGAACATGCTAATCTGTTACATTGTTTAAATTTAGAAAGATATAAACCGGGAAACAGATCTGGAGAGGACAGGAACTCCACAAGGAGAGCAACAGAACCAAAAAAATCTGAGCACAGGGGTCTTTCCTGAGACTGATACTCCAACCAAGGACCACGCATGGAGGTAACCTAAGACCCCTGCACAGATGTAGCCCATGGCAGTTCAGTAGCCAACAGGGACTGCCTCTGACATGAACTGATTGGCCTGTTCTTTAGTTACCTCCCCCTGAGGGGAAAGCAGGCTTACCAGGCCACAGAAGAGGACAACACAGCCACTCCTGACGAGACCTAACTGACTAGGATCAGAAGGAAGGAAAAGAAGACCTCCCTTATCAGTGGACTTGTGGAGGGGCATGCATGCAGAGGGTGGAGGAAGGGAGGGATTGGGATGGGAAGAGGGAGGGAACCACAGGGGGGATACAAAGTGAATAAAGTGTAATTAATAAAGAATTTTAAAAAGTGAATAAATTGTAAAAAATAAAGAAATAAAATAAAATTTTAAAATAAAAAAATCCTGACCCTCAAGGCCAGGAGTCTATTTTATTCCTTAATAAAAGAAGTGAATGGGGCTGTCTGCGCTGTACTCTCTGGTGAGAAATCAGTTGGTGTAAGGTAGTTCCATTGAAGGTCCAGAGTCCAGCTCAGTGGCCTTTGTCCCACAAATTCCTAGCACAGCTGACATTCTCCCTGGGACTTATCTATTCGTTTTGTGATTCACTTCTTCATGACCTGGCAGGGAAAACTTTCCTTAAGATCTGGGATCTGACACACTGTTTATCAGACAGCTCAAGGCAACATTTCTCACTGCTTAAGGGAACTTCAGAGCCAGCCTGCTTGGAGTCAACCCCAGCTCTGGCCCTTACTAGGTGTAATTGTTACCTTGAGCAAATTGTCTGACTTCTCTACTCCTCAGGCTGCTCGTCTTGGATTCTGAACATTACAGGAGGCTGTTGTTAGGGGAGGCTGGCTCAGGGTGGTGTTTAGTCAGCAAAGGCTCCTGCCACTGAGCTGGGGAGGGGACATCTCAGGTGACCACATGTCAGGAGCAGAGGGAACGCATCATGGTTTATTGAGCTAGGTTCCAAGAACCAGGGGAAATAGGGAGCAATTCTGGAGAGTGGTGGAAAGCAAGTTTGCCAGAGATCTGGACAAGATAGCCATGCACGCTGTCAGGAAGTTCACCAAAACTCATCCAAAAAGATTGTGTGACAGGAGAAGCATCATCTTCTGGCCGACTGTGCACTGGTGACAGAGCTAGGCACCTCAATGTTCACTCTTTGGGGCCAGCAGGCAGAGTCTTTCCTCCTCCTGGGCTGCCTTTCTGAGCCTGGTGACTGATTACGCTTTCCTCCGCCATGGCATGTTTTCTACCTTACTTCAGGAAATATTCTCTTTCTCTCTTGCCGGCTTTCTGTAACCTTGGTCACCTAAAAGGTGAGCTAGTTTCCTAACTTCCTGTCAATTTTAATCTCTAACCCTCATTTCTTTTCAAACTTGATGAATCAAACTAGAGACTAAATTTTTCCTTCATTCAGAGTGTACACACACACCTTACATTCACACACACACACACACACACACACACACACACACACACACACCTGCATGTATTAAAGAACACTCCTCAAAGAAATATAGTTTCTGGGATTCTGCTGAAAAATGAAGCAACAATGTTGAAGAGGAAAAGGACATGAACAAATGGATTTTTCCTGCTGAATCTGTTGTTTCCTGAAGAGAGACACATTTTGTTAGCAAAATAATCTATTGGTTTTTTTTTTCTCTTTATTGTCAAAGGTGTTGCCTTGGCCCCCAAAGTCCCTACAACCATAAGCATAGTTTTAATGACTATTGATTGGGAAGTCCCAGCCTTCCATTTGGCTGTCAGCTCCCTCTGGAAAGCTGGAAGCAATCGATAGCTAACACAGAGGTGTCTGTAAACACAGAGGTGTCTGCACGGAGGCCACACACAGGGATTTTAGGGTGCCAAAGGTGGTCCTTTCAACTCAAGGAGAAGGATTTGGTTATTCAGCAGCATTTAGAATGTATTTGGGTTCCAGGCAGGTAAGAAGTAGTCCCTGAAAGATCTGTCCAATGGCTATCTAGCTGCTTTACAAGTTAACCTGAAAATGTGCTACAGTAGCCAATGACAGGGGACAGCCCTTTGCTGTGGTGTGCCACAGTAGCCTAGCATCTAGTAACAGCCCTACATTTCCTAGTGCATAAAATGGACATTCATAGGGTCTTCTCAAGAAGAACATAATCCCTGGAAAACACTTAGCTGTATGTGGTAATGGTAAACTCCAGGAACTCTAGCTGCAGCTCTTGGTGTCACTACCAGTAGCATGAGTCACAGGCAGCTGCCTGTGGCCAGCTAGAGACTTTGGCCCAGCTATGCACAGCAGAAAAATCTATGGTGTGAAGTCCTGGTTATATAGAAATTCTAATCGAGAAAACATAACCAATCTCCTGCAACTTTTATTTGGTGTCTATCAAACAAGTAAGATCATAAATGCACTGACAGAAAATTTATCTCTCTTATTTTATCTTGTGGGTCACAGCCTATTATGGAAACTTAGAATGCTTAAGGTTTTACGTGATCCCTTCTTCCACAATTCCTCCACAGATTTGCCCCATGCCCCAGATAATCTGCTGACATGTCTCACAGCTGGTAATCTGTATTTGGCCTCAATCCAACTGCTCACTAGCACTGTCTGCTAATTCCATGAAAATCAAGTCTTTCATTTGAAGCTGTTTAAAAGGTTTTTTTTTTTTTTTCCTAAATTTTTGGAATAACTTTACATTAATAGAGTAGCTGAAACCTAGCCATTTTTCAGTCAGCTCTAGACCAAACCCTTGTCTTCAGCTCATATTTCTTCTTGTCTGAGTATGGGCTTCGGGTAGAAGTCATGCGTCCTTTCCCACTTACACTGGGCTTAATATATGTCCTCACTCCATTCATGTTGGTGTAGGCCACATAAACAAGAATCCATGGGCAAGAATGTTTACCCGACACAGTGAAGACAGCTGAACAGAGTTGACTTAGCTAGCCTTCACCCCTGACCATCCAGATGATACCTGAGCCTTAGGCACTGGTTGAACTTCACTGAAGCGCTGAAACATCACATCCTCACCTGGTGTACAACGTATCTGCAACCTAATGGAAGACCACCCCTCCGGGGCCAGCTTAGACCAACCAAACCACTTTGCCCACCAACTCAAGAAGTGATATTCCTTGATATGAATCACCAAGTTTTAAAGTGGTTAGTAACCCAGAGTCACTAATTAATGCGATGCCTGTTATAGAATATCATAACAAGGCAGTGAGCCAAACCCTTCTGAAACAGTGCAGTACAGCTCTGCTACAGTCCCTCGGACTGCCTGTTTGCAACCTCCACAGCTGCATGGGAGCTTACTCTGTAATAGTGGCCATCTAAGACAGAAGTTGCACTAGCCATTCCTCCCGCATCCCATAATTTTCACTTAATTAACAGGCAATGGGATCGAGGCGTCGGCAGTTTATAGAGGTTCCACGGGTGGCCCTGACACATGGCCAGGATGGAGAACTGGGATAGAATCTCTGGAAACAAGGGGGATCACGCAGTCCACAGGCGGCATGTGCACTGGAACCCCATGTGTGTGCCCAGCAGCGGTGCCTACAACACCCCTACTTTCCCTGTCCCTCACTCAGTAGAGACAAGTCAAAAGCAAAGGCCAGTGGCCAATGCTGGGATGCAGAGCAGCAAATGCTGGCTGGTGGCCTGGTACGGAGAAGTCGTTTAGCCTAGTCAGCTTTTAAAGATTGTACCTTGAGGTATTTTTTAAATTATACTACCTCTAACTCTGTAACCCAAGGGATTTCTATTTCCTTTTTGAATAAGCAGCAGTTAACAAGTTTCCAGCCCACTTTCAATGCCTCTAAGTACACGTGAACTTGTCAGCCTAGACTCTAAGCAAATTACTCTCGCCAAAGAATGTTGATTGAAAACAAATAAAATCTGACATTAAACTGTGACATACACAATCATGCATCCGGAAAACTGATTAGAAAGAAATAAGACAGCATCCTTAGATGGACCGTGCGATCCACCCAGGTCTGCTGCCCACAAGCTGCAGGATTGCAGGCTTGCCATTTTGTCTCCCTTCCTTCTGATGTGGTGTGAAGGGTGTTTCCTTACCAGAATTCTAGGTTGAGAAGAGGCAGATGCCAAGGCAGACACCCTTTATCTCAGAGAATAGAGGCAGGTGAAGGAAAAATGAACTTGGCACCAGAAAAGAGAGAAGTTAAAAGGAGAGCTGGAATCATCCTTGGGTCTGTGAGAGAGTGGAGTGGTCTGCAGGAATGGGGGCCAGCACATGGAGGAGAGGGAAAATTCAGAAAGAAGTAAAAACATCTCTGGACTCTGGAAAGACGGTGCCAGCATAAAGTTCCCGTTTCAAACCTTTGATGTGACTGTCCAGGCTAGTTCGTATTTGGAGCTGGCTTAGGCTGCCAAGGCTGGCACGTGAATAAAATTGCAGTCATATGCAGTAAAGCGTTTGTTCCACAGCAGAGGACATATCCCATAAATTGAAGTACTAGTTTGCTTTTCCATGATAAGCATCCTGATAAATTTTGTCCTCAGTGACAGGTAGTAGGCACCCATCAGTGACCTGTTCACGAAACACGGGTTTGTGCAACAAGCAAAACAAAGAGGATGTTAAACTGCAGCGTAGGATATGCCTCAGAGACAAGAATACAGCCCTGCTTATGACTGAAGAATCCCAGGCAGAGGCAGCTTGTGAACATCCCTAGAGGGCATCACACAGCTCGCAGGGCCTTCCCCAAAGTCTCTCCTCAGCAAGTATTCACAGTTTACGAACACTGAATTATCCTGTCTGGAAGCTGCTGTGGATCCTCTTCATCATTCCAGACAATCTCAGATCTATTTTGTCTCCAGCTAATTCCACCTAAACAGGAAGCTGGGATGTGAACTCTGTTTATACTTCTATTACCTGCTTTCATGGTTTGTTCCTATCTGGCCTTCTGTTTCTTAGCCTCGTGGGTGTTTAAGGAAGTAGTGCACCTTCTGGGCTCACTAACAAGAAATGAAAGAAATGTGGGTTCCCAGATTCATGAAAACACATTTGCCTTCAAAGAAAAATATTAAAGACAGAATCCTCTAATGAATACAATAAAGCAACATTCTGCATAAATGTAGCCTTGTTTTCAAAATAATGTTAATCAGAGTTCAATCTAATCATTGACCCTTAGTGCATTGACCATTTTTATTCTAGCTAATCTAATCTACTGCTAGTGCTTTGAATTTCTTCATATGAAAATACTTTAAAAAATCATAACAATTAAATCACATTTTTATTCTGTGTATGCTGAAATATCTTAATAAGATAGAGGAACTTGGAACTATTCCATATCACAGATGGAATCAAATCAGTATATACATGAAGTTAGTAAAAAGACAGCTTCTTTTTATGAAATACTGAGTTAAGTGCACTTGCAAAAATGTTTATTAGACCTGGAGGCTACCTCACAAATCTATAGGTCATTGATTCTCCCACTAAAGAATTTTGTCTCCTGAAGGTCTTTATAAAATGCCTGGGACTGTTTTGACCCAGGCCCTATCTTAGTGGTACGGGATGAGAGAGTGCAGAGTACCACTGGCTTTTCACAAGTAGGGGCCAGAGGTGCTGCTAAACATTTGATTGGTCCAAAAGATCAGCAATGTCACTGTTAGGGAAATCATACTATCACTGTTGTCCTCAGAAAAATTCACAAACACAAAATGTAATCGAAAGAGCCAGGTTAGATTTTAGGAACTTGGCAGTGACAAAGAGAGGACAGAGAGATAGAAAGGTGGAAGGAAAGTCAATCTACAGGAAGATCACACCGCCTGGATGATGTTCTCCTTTGGGATCACAAACTTTAAATATATAACAGTATTGGGATGAAGAGAACACTTAGCCTTAACGAATGCCGTCAATGCATTCCCTGTGCAAAGCATTGTCAACAGGAGGTGTATAGAATAGAGTTGATGACAAGAAGGAATTGCAGCTGGAAATGGGCTATGACTCGGGCCTCACTAAGCATCTGACAGGACAGGGCCAGCAGAGAGAAACAACCCTTCCGTGCTGGCTCCCTCAGACCACTGGGGAATCTACAGAACCACCTCTGTACAGCCCCATGGTTAAAGTGCCAAGGGTGGTCTTTTTCATGGTGGGGGGCATGCTCAGAGGAGCTTCTGTGACCCCAAATTAAAAAAGAAAAAACACTGAGAAATGAGAAACAAAGGCCATCGCTCCCAGGAGTTGAAAATATTTGCACATAATTTTCATCTAGCAGAAACTAAAATAAATAAATTATTTTACAATTAAAACATTTTTTTGGAAATATACCAAGAGTTATTAAGTGCTACAGTTAAATATTAAGCAGCCACTAAAAAAAAAATAAGATACAAGGATAAGTGATAAGAAACTCACATGATGTAGCTTCCATATGTATTTAATTATTTTGCTTTAGCTTGGTTTTAAGATGCTATCTGTGATGGTATGAATAGTCAACTTCACAGATGCTCTAATCACCTGACATTCAAACTTTTGTGCATGCCGTTGGGGCAATATCTTGACTATGTCATTTGAGAGAGGAAGGCCACTGTGGGCAGCACCACTACATGGTTGGGCTTGAAGTTCAAGTATTTATTGCCCTCTATTCCTGATTCTGGATACAGCATGATTACCTCCTGCCTCAGCGTCTTGAGTAGTTTGTTGCACAGTTGAAGGGTTCATGATCAGCTTTGCAGGTTGACTTTGAAAGCTCTAACAGAATGAAGAAATGACACAAGCACATAAGCAAGGGAAAATGTTGTTGGAATTGTAAACGCCCCTCCTGAGTATAGGATGAGACAAGTAAGGTGGTTTTTATAACATCAAGAGGAGATTACAAACAGCTCTTTTGGGGCAGAAGAGATGGCTCAGTGGTTAAGAGCACTGGCTACTCTTCCAGAGGACCTGGGTTCAATTCCTGACAACCACATGGTAGCTCACAACAATCTATAGCCTGATCTGATGCCCTCTTCTTCCATGTAGGTGTACATGCAGATAAAGCACTCATATACATAAAAATAAAAATAAAACTAGGACAAAAACAAAAGCAAGCAAACAAACAGCTCCTTTTCCTTAAAGCAAAATGTTTGGGTTTCAAACTTTACTAGCCCTACTCCTAATCTCCAGTGACCACCAATCTGCTCACCACAGCCTCTTCAAGCCCCTTACTGCTGCTACAGCCATATCCACTGACACCCAGAGTCCCCAGTACTGCTCTCAGAACCTCTGGTGCTCCAGAGAAGCTCTTCCAGCTCCCTCTAGCACTGTCCAGATATCCCCTAAGCTCAGCCACCAACCATAACTCCTTTGTCCCAGGACAAAGGTGGGGAAGAACTACTGGCCAGAACAAAACTATGCAAAGTGGTAACATTAATGCTCGTTGACCATTTGGCCCAATTCCTTGCTTCAAAATGTCATCCTTTCTTTACAGATTTCAATTCCCAAAGCATTTATGTGAAAATCTTAATGTCAATTTTCGTAGTTCCATCTGCAGGAACTCACTCCTCAATTCTTATGTTAGTGAGCTGGAGAGATACACAATTATACATACATACATATGGATACATGATGATTTACAGTGACTTCCCAGGTCATGTCACAATCTTCATACAGATTTTCAAAATAGTATTATCTTTGGAAACGGTTGTGGAGCATACTATTGCATGGATGAGTGTGGGCAGATAGCTGGGGCTTTGTTTTTGAAAAGATAATACTACTAGAGGCTGTAAATAAACTCATAGAGACCTGGTCATGAGTGATTGCTGCACCCTGAGTCCAATTACAATAACATTTGGCAGCTGTTTTAATGCTGATTTTTACAGGAGGAAAAAGTACTCAAAACACTTAGAGCTTCCCCATTAGCAACAACGTGCTTCAAGTCTGCAGCCAAAGGTCCACAGGAGGCTATTTCTTCAAGAACATTAATCATTCGGTTCCATGATGGACAACCTCGGGTCTGAAGTTATTAGCTTTTAACCCTTCTCTGTAATTAGATCAGCATACTTTTCTGTTAAAAGGCAGCAGATCAATAAGTTAGCTGTAGAAAATATTTCCCTCTCCAGGCAACATATAATTAGCCTGTTAGCCTCAAATATCTTTGAAGTAAATTGCTTGAAGTTCATTGTTAAATTAAAATTCATGAAACTTGTTAAATATCTACTAAGGTTTGTTTACATAGAGTACTATAGAACAATAGTAATTCCAGTATTTGTTTACTCATATTTCTCCCTTCAAGTTCCTTTTTCCCTAAAACTAAGCCAGAAGAAGAAAATAAATGCCCTCATTATAAACTAGAGAACAAAGGCCCAATCCAGTCACCTTCAGGTTAACCTAGCTCAAACCGTTTTTAATTATGTGTTCCACGGCACCAATCTGACCTCCATAGCCTTTATCTGGAAGACACTTTTAAACTGCAGATAATAATAAAAATAAAACTGTAATATTGGAGATCACCAAGGAAAACTGTATGAAGACAAAAGACTTTGATGCTAAAAGTTGAGATTTCCACTTCAATGTATTCTTCTCTGGGGGCAAACTTGGCTGTTGTTCACACAACATCCTCACTTCCTAGACCAGTGCCTGGGGTGATCTGAATGCTGAAAGAGTCTGTGTGATATAACTCACTGCTTGTAGAAGCCTCTGTAATGGAAAGCAATGACCGTCCAAGGGGCGAGCGCCACAGCGAGCAAAGGCAATTTCTATAGCAAAGCAGAATACTTTCTAAGCTCTGCGACTGAGAGACCTAGATGGTTTGTTCTGTAGCATCTTTTCTAGCATCATGCTCATCAAGAACCCATCTCCTTGCTGCACTTGTGTCCAGAAGTGAAGCCAGGTTAGTGGATCCCAAATGTACTGTTTATCAGAATCATTTATGTCCCTGAGTCAACACTTACACAGCAAGTTTCCTAAGTATATCTCCCAGTGAGTTAGGCTGCACTCGCAGACTTTCTAGCTCTTAGCTAGTTCCTCTTCATTTTCACCTTCTAGTTCTTCAATCACTCAAAGGTAACAGTTAAACCTCACCTGGCTCCATCTAGGGACAGATACTCTGTGAGAATCCTAGTACAAACAACCCTGCCAAACACTTTCCTTAAAGACAGTGGGTAACTTCAGACATCAGAAGATGCTGGCAGCAGTCAAAAGGAGGAGGAAAGGTATGAAGAGATATCAGCGCATGCCCCAGAAGCAGAGAACATAGTTTGAGGGAAAATCTGGGTGTTTAGTAGCCCTTGACTTTCTATTATTCAACAAATTTCTAAACCTCTAATCTTGCTAAGTTGTGTTCTTAAATAAAATGAATAGTTTACCTCTAGTTTTACAGCAATTAAACTTGAGAATGAATAAAATATTATTATATAAGAGGCACAGCAAAATGTTTTAAAAGTAAATATTTTTTTCTAAGGCCTTCAAGTTAACTGAACCCAATGCCATCCCAAAATAAACATTTCTGTCCTTGTCCCCTCTCTAAAAATCTCAGCCCATCCTTTCTTCTGATCTATTTTATTCAGTGATGTGTGCCATCTATTACTCTGAAATTCTAAGAAGTATCGTCTATTCTTCCTTCCCTTTATATACTAAGTTCATTTGTCATGAAAGCCCATCAATTATTAAAACAGTTCATTTCCACCCATCCCAGCCTGTCTCCTCTGGCATCCCAAATGAGGCCTTCGTGTAATGTGCCTGAGCGTTCAGCATTAAGGTCCCATTAGATCTAATGCCGTATTGCTCTTATTCGTGAAGTAACTATAATTCCCTCTTTTATGGCTTTGCATTTTTTGTCTTTGTCTTTGGGCTAGGGGCTGATAATCATAAAATCAGAACCAAGCTTCACTCAAGCAGTAGGAATACAGTCAGATGACTTTTGAGAGAGTTACTCCAAATACCCTTTGTATCGACCCAAATCTAAAGTTTATCTCTGTCCAGTGTAGATTCCTCTTCCTTTCTTTAAGCAGGAGCTGGAGGACAGGACACCAAAATCACTCACATGGCTGTTGGCAAGAGGCTTCTGTGCTGGCCTAGACTGTGTGGGAAGGCTGAGTTTCCTTATACAGTGACAGTTAACTTCTGAACCAACAGCTCAAACAGAACATTTTCTGGAAGCTGTTGTTGAATCTTGCATTGTAGCACTTCTGCCTCATGCCTGGCTTGACAGATGGGTCAGCCTCATTTAGTGAGAAACAGGATGGCACAGCCTCGTAGATACCAAGGTAACAGAGGGCTATTGATCAGGGCCTTCAATCACATGCAATTGTGTCTTGGTGTTTGCATCTATATTTCTGTGTCTATTCCTGTGTCTGTATGTGTGGTCCATATGTGTTAGCCATGTTAGTTCATGCTATGGTTTCCAAGATTGCAAACATTTTCTTGATTAACAAAGCCACTCCCTAGTTGGAATTTATGACTCTTTGAACCTAAAATTGTGGACATAGTCACAGCATTACAGGGGGTTTTAGTTCATCCCAATCAGGCAATTCTAAGTAACCAATTTAAACAATTTACAACAAACTTTGATCCTGATGGAACATTTTTATTTATGTGTACCTTTAATTTTTGTTTCTCAGTTTACAGGGTGTTGGGCCCTGTGGAGTCTCAAAATGATGAATGCTGGTTTCATCTTCCTATTCAAACTCAAAACCTGAAGCAAATTGCAGATTCTACTTCAGCTATAATAACCCCTTCTTTACTGTGTTCCAAAGTCCATCGACATCAAGTGTGAACTTGTTAAAATTGCAATTGGACCTCGCTTCAGACCCAGTGAGCTGAGATCTATGCTCTCAAGAGGCTCTGTGGTTGGTTCCACACTGCTTATGTGGGAACTAGTTTCCAGACTGCAGAAGCTGCAGCGCCACCACACTCCACAAAACAGGATTAGAATTCATTGCACAGCGGCTGTTTCCAAACAGCGAGGATTGAACAGATCCAGCGCATCCTCCTCTACTGGACAGCCTCTCTCTGAGCTTTTCCCAGGAGAAAAAATTACTCATTCCAGTTACCTCTGCAGTGTGGAGTAAATAGAAACAGCACCTGGGCAAGTGGAATGCAGGGAACACAGCCCCACGTTTGGAATTAGCATTCTTCCCTTCGCTAAATAAAGAAGCCTTGGGCTTCTCACAAATGTCACAGTGTAAAGCTTGCTGCTTCTCACAGGGTGAAATTGCAATTCTTAGAGGTGACACAGTGACCCACCATGAATTTGAGCAGTTCATCACTTCACTTCCATGAGTCCCTGTTCTCTTACAAGTAAAATGTAAAACAAAAACAAAAACAAAACACAGTTTTTCTTTCTTTGTTTATTTATTTAAGGTCACATACATATGACACATATATATGAAATATATGACATATATATGAAATATGACATATATATATATATATATTTCATGTGTAGTGTAGAGTCTTAGCCGGCACACAAACTAAAATAGAGTATGTCCATCACCAATAATATCTCCTGGCCCTACCAGCTCTGTCCTATCTCTGGGAACAAGATGTGAAGAGATTTTCCCCGATAATATTCAAGACTTGGAGCCTTTGTTTGAGATTTTCTTGAAAAGCTGAAATTCACCCAGCCAGCATCTCAGGCTAGCATCAGAGCTGAAAGTTAACTCCTGAAGGGCAGCTCATGGTTCTGTTTTCTGCCAAACTGTGTGGAGGGGCCAAAAGGTATGGCTTTCATCCATGTTTGCTTTCACCCCCACAAAAAGGGGTGGACATATCAACTTGTCTCCGTGTAGGAAGGTGGATTCCCTCTCTCCCTTGAACGGTACACACATCTGTCTCTCACCCTCGCGTGCAGGGTGGACACAGAGCTCCTGATCCCATGTGGAAGTGGAAAGTGGGCACACTGGCCTTTCCTCAGTCAACTCCCCACCAGCTGTTGGTTTGCTGTTGAGCTTTGTGTAAGTAGAACCACTGCAGACATGGCAATTTGTCTCTACCCCCTCTGCTCAGCACAGGGGTCTCAGGAACTCACCGGCCATTCCATATGTGAGTAGTTTTCATGGATTTTATTAAAATTAAAAAGATGTAAGTATGAAAAGCAAATATTCTCCCGAATACTTTCAGAGTATGAATGAATCAAAAGAGAGGAGTTGGAGGCTCTAAAATTTCCATCTTTCCCAATGTTACAGATAAAGGGGTTAAATAATTACCTCCTCTTGAATGGCCTGACTCCGATGCTACTGTCTCCACTCTGATTTCAAATGCGTTATTAAGATAACAACAACAAATAGCACAGACTAGCTCGCCCACGGTCAGACAGCTTTAGCTAATAATAGGACCCATTTTTCTTCAGCCTGGAGAGAAAGCCAGCATTCATGATTATCCTATCTGATGGGAAGGTTCTTAGAAAGCAACAGGATCCCATCATTGCCACTGTCACTAGGCAACATGGAACAAACAGCCCCTGGAAAGCCCTCCACATGTCAGTGCAGCTAAACTATTTCAGAATCACTCATATTCAGCAGGCACACTCAGCACAGACCGGCAGAAGGGTGACTCAGGCGCAATGCTGATGGTTTGTTACCAGTCTTAGAAACACTGGAGCGTGGACATGAGACTGCAATGGTGGATCACAAAGCAGTGACCCAGGCCTGAAACAGGATCATTGTCCTGGCCAAGATCCAATGGCCAGTATGAAGCAGATAATTGAGACAACTGTTTGGCAAATTCAAGCCCCAAACACAGCAGGGTTACAGACTATTCAGTAGCAGTGGTTTTCCCACATACAATCACAATAATTATGCACCATAACTATGACAACTTCACTGCTTTTCATTGTCTCTTCATTCCAGTTATATATGAGTAAAGGTATTTTCTGATTCTTACTGGCAGTAAGTAGCCACTTCAACTTCAGCTTGAGGAACGACTAAGGAACACACACAATATTACTAATCATATAATTTATATTATTTACATGTATGTAACATTAAACTTCTGTAGAAGCCAGAGAGAAGTGGGGAAATCTAATCTTTAGCACGAAGGCCACTCAGAAGAAATGCCTTTTGGGTTTATCTCTATGTTAATTAATATGGTAGAAGGTCAGCTGGGGGCTGGTCCTATGAGGTGGCATGTGTTACATAGAACTGTTAAGCATCAACTTATAAAGTGTATATGTTTGTTGGCACTGTGTACAACTTAGAGGTAGGGATTTCTGAGCCCCATTGCCTGCTTAGATCCATTCCTCAGCGTGCCACCCTAATTACTCTTTTCTTTTCCACATATGTTTGTTTTCAGAACAAACCTGTCCATGTGGCAAAAACGACAGCAGTGGCATTTTCTTGCTTATGTTTAGATCACCAGATCCAGAAGGAGATAAGAATCTACCTCCCGTTACTACATATGGTTACTCAAAACATGCCCGCTGCAAAACTCAACTTAACAAACTTACTTTAAGGGGAAATTAAACTTAGGCTGACTGTGTTCTGTAGGACATTGTTGGAAAAACATAGTAATCTAGAAAGCAATTACTGTGTACCTACATTCTATGACTTTGTTAAAAATACAATTTATAACAAGTCTATCATGAAGTAATGTATTTCCTAACAAGAAAGCAAGACTGAAAATAACAGAAAACATTTTTTTAAAAAGGTAGCCCTATGCAAAACTCAAGAAATTTAGTTATATTTGAGAATATGTCAAATGGGTTTAATGAATGTTGGTAGAATGTGTTACTGTATGGCCTAGCAATTCTACCTCTAAGTACTTGTTTAAGAAAAATGAAGCCATGTGCTCCTAAAAAGATTGCTTCAGGAGGGTTGGCACAGTTTTATGGAACAATAGATTAATAAGCACATGGTACTTACGCCACACTGTGGAATATTAGCCTATAATGTTAAGAACAACAGCATAGCATAGATAACCACAGAAGCATTATGCTTAGTGAAGAAACCAGGCATGAAGCAAAATGCACTACATCATTCCATTTACAGGTATTAAAAAAACGGAGAGTCATAAACAGTGGCAGAAAACAGCCCAATAATTGTTGAAACAGTCCAAGAATGGAGTTGTGGAAGGGGAATTTTGAGTGCTTAAGAGAAAACTCCAAGAAAACAAAAGTCTGTGACCTCAGTTTCTTCAAAACACAAAAACACAAATTGTTCTTAGAATCCAGGTGTTAGTGCAAAGGTGCTGTTAACTTCAGCTGTTGTTCATGTGCCTCTATATAAAAAAAAATTGCTTCATGTGGCTTGTCCTTGTGATTGAACACCTTACTCATGAGATTCTCTTTAACCGTCAGAGCATAAATTGTCTGCTGGTCTAAAGTTCGCTACTGCATGAAACTTTAGCCTGCCTCAGCTTTAGGCCCTTCTCTTCCAGGTTCGCGGCACCAACTAGAGCAGTAAACAAGTAACTACTTGGGTCAACTGGAGAACTCACTTCAAATGGAATAAACTTGTCGAGTGACAGTAAGATTCTGTGTCTCAAAGATGGGCGCACAGGGACATACATATGCAAACAACTCACAAGCCGTGCATTCAAATGAGAGAATTTTATCTTATGCAAATTACACCTCAATAAGCTGATTAAAATCTAGCTGAGAGGGGTTCATTAAAGTTATGGGCTAGTGTTAGCAGAGTAATCAAGGAGGTAGTATAAAATTTTATCATTTAAAATAGACATTGATTATAGAATGAGAGAAAGATTGTTAAGTTTGCTGTGGGAAAACCCTAAGCAAGGAATAAAAAAATGTCTAAAGGCAGCCTTCGGGAATGTTCACCGTGGTCACGTCCTGGTAGGAAAATGAGTGTGCACTCATCACCTGCAGAACTGACCACATGCCTAGTTTCCCCTCTCTGCATAGTGCTTATAAAATTATCCATGCTACATCACTTTGGTGCTAGATCACAGAGTGATATTCCAGTATGTGAGCGTAACAAAATTCAAAAGTCATGTGTTGGTACAGAGATAAAGATGCACAAGCATTCTTATACCAAATCATTTATGAACATGTGATGTCATATCTCTTGAATATTCTCATGGAATACTAACTGATATGGTTAAAAATAAAATTGAATAGGTCTAAAAAGAGAAAAAGTTAACTGATGTATTATAACAAGAACTATTCTAGAGAACACTAAAAATTCAAAAAAACAAATATGGACATGTAGGCAAAAGGTAGAAAGATTGATAATAGATTGACAGATGAAACGTGATAGGTAAATAAGTAATAGACGTATAGATAAAAGGCAGTTGATAGGAATAGGTGATAATAGATGATAAGTTATAGATAAATAGGTAGATAGATGGATAGATAGATAGATAGATAGATAGATAGATAGATAGATAGAGATAGAGAGATAGACAAATAAATGATGGGTAGCTAATAATAGATAGCTAAGATGAATTGTCGTACTTTGGCAAGAGCCTTTGCCATGAATAACAAGGTCATCCTACACACAGAAAACCCTGGAGGAAATGACCTCCTGCACGTTGACATTACTTGGTGAGAAAGAGAAGAAACAGGTTACTGTAGAATGATTTCAGTAATTTGAGGTCAAATATTTTTATAAAAGGGACAATTGGGGCAAAGGCCAGCTGAAACAATTAGACATAACTCTAAAAGCTCCAAAAATGAAAATATTATTTTCACGATTCTTTAACAATGCTCACTCTAGTTTTTAAATTCATACATCCTACTGCAATAATTACATCATTATGTCACAGTGAAATTGTAACTAAAAGCTTAAGCACACTGAGAAATGGGAAAATGTGATCTTGAATTTATAAATAAAAAGAAGAATACCCTAGGTACCTCCTTATCTTCAGATGCCCAGCTGGTTTAAATTTTCGCATCATGGGTCCAAGCAGTGTTTGCCTCCTGACCATAGCCACAGGCAACTGTGTGGACAGGCATGTTTGTTGGCTGTGCATTACTACACTCAGGCTTGGGGGAAGGTAGACATGTTCTTCTGATGTAAACACTAATTTAAAGGCTCAGAATTGATTTCTCAGAAGCTCTCAGAAATTTGATGAAGTTGAAAAAGAACTACATCCAGCCAAAGCGGTGAAAAGTAAAAAAAAAAATAATGTGGGAAGTATTTTTGCTTCCGGGATACTTCACCCAGGATGATCTTATCTAGTTTCCACCATTTGTCCTCAAAATTAATGATTTCCTTGTTTTTAGTTGCTGAGTAGTATTCCATTGTGTAAATGTACCACAATTTCTGTATCCATTTCTCAGCTGACGGACATCTGGGTTGTTTCCAGGCTATTATAAATAAAGCTGCTAGAAATATGGCTGAGCAAATGTCCTTGTTGAATGGTGGGGCATCTTTTGGATATATGCCTACGAGTGGTATAGCTGGATCTTGAGGTAGTACTAGTCCTATTTGTCTAAGAAAGCGCCAGATTGATTTCCAAAGTGGTTGCACAAGTTTATGTTCCCACCAGCAATGGAGGAGGGCTCCCCTTTCTCCACATCCTCTCCAGCATGTGTTGTCACGTGAGTTCTTGATTTTAGCCACATGGTATATACTCACTTAGAAGTGGGTATTAGACATATAATATAGGATAGACATACTAAAATCTGTACACCTAAAGAAGCTAAGCAAGAAGGAGGACCCTGGGTGAGATGCTCAATCCTCATTCAGAAAGGCAAACAGGATAGACATCAGAAAAGGGAGAAAACAGGGAACAGGACAGGAGCCTACTACAGAGGACCTCTGAAAGACTCTACCCAGCAGGGTATTAAAACAGATGCTGAGACTCATAGCCAAACTTTGGGCAGAGTACAGGGAATCTTATTAAAGAAGGGGAAGATAGAAAGACCTGGAAAAGACGGGAGCTCCACAAGGAGACCAACAGAACCAAAATATCTGGGCCCAGGGGTCTTTTCTGAGACTGATACTCCAACCAAGGACCATTCATGGAGATAACCTAGAACCCCTACAGAGATATAGGAGTAGATGGCCAACTCAGTGTCCAAATGGGTTCCCAAGTAAGGGGAACAGGGACTGTCTCTGACATGAACTCAGTGACTGGCTCTTTGATCACCTCCCCCTGAGGGGGGCAGCCTTACCAGGCCACAGAGGAAGACAATGCAGCCAGTCCTGATAAGACCTGATAGGCTAGGGTCAGATGGAAGGGGAGGAGGAACCTCCTCTATCAGTAGACTGGGGAGGGGACATGGGTGGAGAAGAGGGAGAGAGGGTGGAGAAGAGGGAGTGAGGGTGGGATTTGGGAGGGGACAAGGGAGGGTGCTACAGCTGGGATACAAAGTGAATAAATTGTAATAAATTAAAAATAAATTCATAATAATAATAGTGTGAGAAGTAGTCATGGTGGTCAGAAAGATAGCACCCGGGAAGAGATGTTAGGTACTGGCAGAGCGGTGATGAGTTGGTCTTTTCACTTAAGTCACGGCAACAAGGAGAGCATGCTGGTGCTTTGAAGCTCCTTGCAGCAGTGGCAGTTCAGCCACACTGTGCCCTCTGTTGCCATGCCACCCATGTTTGTGGACTTACCCAGAGAATCCCTCACAGATGTGCCTGAGCAGTGCTTCATGAGGATGCTTCAAACCCCTGGGAAATGAGAGCAAGCAGTGACAGCTACTGTAATGACAGCTACAGCAAGCTGGACTGGTGGCAGTTCATGGTAGACAGGGTATGTGTGTGCGTGTGTGCGCATGTGTGTGCTTGTATGCGTGTTCATGCGCCTCCATGCTCACACTCAGGCATGTAAGTGTGGGCATATATGTAAATGGGTGTGTCTGCTGTTTCAGTTCTTTAGCAAAAAGATAAAAATAAAGAAAATAAAGCTTGAGGGAAGTATTTGTAATAGCTCATCTGATTTGGTATTTTTCACCGAAGCTTGAGCAGAAAATATTTTTCCATGGAGCTGACCTTTTTACTCAAAGTGAAGAATACAGTCTGCAGAATTATCATTTTATGGGATGTTGTCTGGGCCTTTTAAATGGAAAGCGTTTTAACATCTTTACACATAAAAATGAAAATTTTTGAAAAATGTTTTGCTATAAAACTCTTGACATTTGCTGAGCGCCTTACAATACTGGCTATTTCCTGCCCAGAGACGATTAAAACATTTGAGTAATGTGCAAAGCTAACTTTGCTCAGAAATTTTAGCATTTCCCAGAAAATATAACATTGGCATACATCACCATGTTGAACTGTCTAATGTGTTTCTTTTATAGCCCCCACAACCATGGACCTTCTGCTTCCACCGTAGTCTACATGAGCAGTCTTTTCTGTGGTCATAGGCTTCAATACTGCATGTCAAGAACCCTCCATCTCATCCCTACCTACCCACATAACAGTTTACCAGGAATGTTCCCTCTCTTTTCATGATCAGCTTTCCCTTTTCCACTGAGTTATTATTATTTTTGATTAGATAAAAACAAACAAAAACATATTTACTATCTACCTGTAGAGAAATTTTAATTCAGAATATGGCTGCTTTGGCAAGAGATCACATTGAAAGACTTTCTAGGACTGTGTGATCCATCTGGAAAACAGACACACCTTTCATCACAGAAGACAGAGGCAAATAGATCTTGGAGTTCAAGGCCAGCTTGGTGCAGAGCAAGTTTCAGTAAAGAAAAGCTTAGGTCCAACCGTTGTGGTATATTCCTTTTATCCCAACCCTCCGGAAACAAGCATGCAAACCTCTGAGTTCTAGTCAGTCTGTTTTGTCAGTTTGGTTGAGCCTGTGAGTTGAGAGGCAGTGCACTGGAGTTGTCAGTTCTCTTGTTGGTCCAGTTTGTGAAATTCAGAGGCAGTTTTTATGGGGAAAGTTTTACAGAGACAGGTTGAGGAGAAAACAAGCTAAACACAGGTGAAGACAGAACAAAGGAGAGAATGAGATGGAGTCAGAAGATTGGAACAGATTGCTAGAGTTAGTTTTGAGGCCAAGCAGAGCTGTTCAGTGAGAAACTAAGAGAATCTGGATTGAACTAGTCAGCTTAGAGAAGCGTTTGAGCCAGAACAGCTGAGTTGAACCAGCCAGCCAGAGTTCAGAAAGAACTAGAAGTGGGGAGCTTTCTCACCTCTGAGTAAGTAGAGGTTGAAACCATTCTAGGCCTAGATTAGATTGTGTAGAAACTAGCAGCTTCAAGGACTAGGTTAGCAGATGAAGGCAGTAAGCCTTGGAGATGACAATTAAATCAGTCAAATAAAAGTTACTTTCACATATACCTCTTATACTTTGTTATTTTTCTGGCACATTTCTTCCAGTTCTTCTGTCTCTCCTATTGCTCTTCAGATAGTCGCACACCAAGTCTGTGGTACTAACTCCCCTTGCTCAAGCCAACTTCTCTCCCTTGTCTTCTATCATTTGAGCTGTCAATGGTGTTTAGCATGGATTTCTACTTTCTCTCCAGAAAACATCTTCTCCACTAGGCTTCCAGAACATCACTAGCTCCCAAGTTCTTTTCTGCCTCTGTGGCGATTCCTTTTTGTCCTTTCCTGTCTTGCCACTTTAGATATGTTTTGGGATGTCCAGAGAGGCTGACAGAAACTGAAGCATCAACGAAGGACCATGCATAGACTGGACCTAGCCCCCCTACACAGATGTAGCTGATTGGCAACTTAGGCTTCATGTGGGTCCTCTAATAACAGGAATAAGAACTGTCCCTGACATGGGCTCTGTGTCTTGCTATTTCCCCTGATGGGGCTGCACCACCAGACCACAGGGAAAAAGGATGCACTTAGTCCTGACGTGATTTGATGTGCTCTGGTGGGTTGTGTGCGTGTCTACTCCCATTTTCTGAGGAGTAGGAGAGGAAGGAGCAAAAGACGAAGGGATGATGGGACCAGACAGGATAGAAGGGAGGGGCTACAATTGGGATGTAAAGTGAATAAATAAATTAATTAAAAAAGAAACATTCAGTTATCTAATTGGCACATACATTCAAATGTCTAAAAAAATAAAACTCAAAGTATGTAGAGATGGGTTCTTGGTTCTTCTAATATTTCCTTCTTCACTCTCAAAAACAAAAGGACCTGGAAAGATGTCTCAGTGGTTTAGACCACTTGTAGCATTTGCAGAGGACCCAGGTTCACTTTATAACCATCTATAACTCCAGTCCCATGAGATCCGACACACTTTCCTGCTTCCATTGGCTCTGAGAACACATGTGGTACACACAAATACATTAGGATAAATACTCATACATATAAAATAAAATCAATCCATCAAACAAACAAACAAACAAACAAACAAACAAACAAAAAATGAGGCCCAAAACTCTGATTGGGTGAGATGAAATCTCAAAGTAGCTTTGATTTTTATTTCCCAAATATCTAAAGAGACGTATTTGTAGAATGAGTTCATTTATTGATTGACAGATTTGTTCTAATTATTCAGCTCTTCATATACAGGTAATATTCCTATCGGAAGCATAGGTAACAAAGCTCTTTTCTCATAGTGAGCCTTCTGTTCCATAGTTTCCTTTGCTATGTAGAAGCTTTTAGTTTCATGTATTCACATTTGTTAGTTCTTGAGGATATTTCCTGCACTGTTGTAGTCCTGTTCATAAAGCTTCTGCCCATACTTATGTTTACAAGTTTATTCCTTTAGTTTCTTCTAATAGTTTTTGTGTTTTAGGTTTTAAACTAGGGTCTTTGCCCCTGTTTGGGTTGATTTTGGTACTGGGTGAGAAAGACACATCTACTTTCAATCTTCTGTAGTTAGATAGCCAGTTTTGCCATCCTATTTGTTGGATATATTGTCTCTTATTTAACTGTATATTTTTTTACACCTTTGTCAACATTTAGGTAGCCATTAACTGTGTGGGTTTGTTCCTGGGTCCTTTATTATGATCCATTTTTCTGAATGTCTGATTTTGTGCAATACTGTGGTCTTAGTCACTATGGCTCTGCAGTATAATTTGAGGTCAAGTATTTTCCTGTCTCCACCTGTGTTCTCTCTACTAAAGGTTGCTTTGACTATTAATGCCAAATAATAGCGTTTTTCACATATATTTCAGAATTGATATTTCTAATTCTGCAAAGAACTTGCTAAAATTTCATGAAAGAAGAAATTTTAGTCACTGCTGGTGGGAGTGTAAACCAATATAGACATTATGGAAAGCAGCATGCAATTTCTCAAAAGAAAATATAGCAAATATATGGCCCAGCGATGCCACTTTTAGGTATATATTCAATAAACTCTGCATATTATCACATATTCAGATACCCAAAGCCTCTTGTTACTTTCTCTACATCCACTGGGAGCAATTCCTCTACCTGGAGCTATGGAGTACAGGGGAAGAATTCAAACTGCTGCTCAGCCACTGTCAGGAAGGAGCAATATCCCCAGCCATGCTACAAATGTGAGAGAGTCAGAGCCAAGCCCAACTTTGTTCAGAACCTTGGAGATGGGGGTACTGAGACTGCTAGATTCTCACTTTTAATTCCAAGCTTGCAAACCCCGCTGATTTGTGGAATGTGTCTCACTTTCCCTCTCCTGTTAGACTATAGTTTAAGGGAACAAGCCTGAAGTTGAAGGACAGAAAGAATACAGGATTTAAAGGCAAAGAGATCTGGTCAATTAACCCTGCTGCAGCCCAGTTTCTCAAGTATAAACCAGGGTTGTAAAAGGTCTATCAAAGAGTTCATGCAAAGCTCCAGGCATGGTTCTGGGAGTAAGAGACAATCAATAAATTGAAACTGTAACTATTTTTTTCTAGTTCTATTCTAACCATAAATTCTTTAAACTCTTGCCCTTTATTATAAAGCTGCACATGTTTATCCGTGACAATAATGACTATGTAAATTAAAAACCAACAAAGTAACCCGCTCGTTAAGACTTGCCCATTGCTAGTGTTGCCTTTGCTTTTTAACTCCACGCTAAGCTCACTTTTTCATTGTTCATTGATTAAGCAAATTATTTCAAAGGAAAGCAGTGAGGAAGGTGACAGAACAATCCTTCTGCTGGTCCGGTGGAGAGAAGCCATTAGCTTCTCTCACTTTCTCATCTTCCCTGGCTTGGAAGCAGCATTCTCCATTAAGAGGCCCTGGATTCACTTGTGTGTATATCCGGAAAATCAGCCTCTAAAACATTCCTTAATCACTTCTATTTGCATTTACCTTGTGATCAGGGCCAATGCTGGCTACAGACTAGGTTTTAGATCATTACAGAAAAATTCTAACTTCACTTTGGCTTTCTTCCTGATTAGTTGCTCTACATAGAAATCACAGCTCAGGGGTCAATGCCCTGAGGGGTTGCCAGACTAAATGTCTTCTTATAACCTCACAGAGCAGTTCCCCTGGGAACCCTCTCAGGGACTCAAATGCCGAGCCATTTACAATGGTAAACAATTATCTGTTGGTAGGAAGTGAGGACATGACACAGCTACAGAGAAGAAAGAATTGAGCAGCAAAAGCTGCCATTAGCACCTTGCGCTTTACTCTCTAGCCTCCATGAAAGACATCTGTCAGGCTAAATGACCTTGAGACTCAGGTGCGTCTTCATTACAAAGGCTAATTGTTCTGGAATCTCTCTGCCTCAGCACTACACAGTCTGCACATGGTTCCTCACACTTCTCTCCCTGGGGGGTGCGGTTTCATTATTTGTTAAATTAGATTTAGTTAATTTGAGATCATTAAAATAGTACATTTAAAAACGAAGAACACATTGGAGTTTGGGTTACTGAAAAGTTAAGACAGCGTGATATTAGAGCTAAAGACTGCAATCTGAAAAAATGCCTGAAACAAAACAAGACTAAGTCTCTCCCACTGGGGGCTCTCTGAGGGTTTGGGACTTGGTGCACTGTCTTTGCAAATATGCAGGCAATCAACAAATTAAAGCTGTGTTGGTTTTTTTTTTGTTTTGTTTTGTTTTTTGTTTTTTGTTTTTTTTTTTTTTTTTCACTTACACTAGACCTTAGGAAAAGTCTGCTTCTTAGAGAGGAGACTGGGGCCTTGTCAATGTAATGACATTCAAGAACCAGGGAAACCATACCATTTGTAGGGGTGCTGAAGCATTGGGCAGAGAGATGGGTCCAAATAACAACCCTCCTTGTAAGTCTGAGTTTTGATGTATACAGGAAGCTATGCTGATCCTCCCCACTGCTCACAGTGAATATGGTGTTCATAGGAAATCTGCTTCTAGAAATAAAGAGTTGGTGAGTAAAAAAACAAATCAAAACAACAACAAGAACAAAACTGAAAATTCAACTTTCCTAAGAAAGCAAAGGTGTTATTTGTTTCTTTGACAATATAAGGTAAGTACCAACAACCATAAATTATATTTTTGATGGATTTTTTCATTTTTTATTAGTTACAGTTTATTCAATTTGTACCCCAGCTGTAGCCCCTTTCCCCTCCCCTCCCAATCATACTCTCCCTTCCTCTTCTTCTCCTATGCCCCTCCCCTATTCCAATGATAGGGGAGGTCCTCCTCCCCTTCCATCTGACCCTAATCTATCAGGTCTCATCAGGACTGGCTTCTTTTTCTTCCTCTGTGGACTGGTAAGGCTGCTCCCCCCTCAGGTGGAGGTGATAAAAGAGCCAGCCCATGAGTTCACCTCAGAGATGATCCCTGGTCCTATTATTGGGAAACCCTCCTGGATACTGAGCTGCCTTGGTCTACTTCTGTGCAGGGGTTCTAAGTTATCTCCATTAATAGTCCTAGTTTGGAGCATCAGTCTCAGAAAAGACCCCTGTCCCCAGATTTTTTTTGGTTCTCTTGCTCCCCTTGTGGAGCTCCTGTTCCCTCCAGATCTCTCTATCTCCCCCTTCTTTCATAAGATTTCCTGTACTCTGCCCAAAGTTTGGTTATGCATTCTCAGCATATGTTTTGATATCCTGCTGGGTGGAGCCTTTCAGAGGCCCTCTGTGATAGGCTTCTGTCCTGTTCTCTGTTTTCTCCTTCTTCTGATGTCCATCTCATTTGCTTTTCTGAATGAAGATTGAGCATTTTACCCAGGGTGCTCATACTTGATTAGCTTCCTTAGGTGTACAGATTTTAGTATGATTATCCTATATTATATGTCTAATATCCACTTATAAGTGAGTATATACCATGTGTGTCTCTCTGCTTCTGGGATACCTCACTCATGATGATCTTTTCTAGTTCCCAACATTTGGCTGCAAATTTCATGATTTCTTTGTTTTTAATTGCTGAGTAGTATTCCATTGTGTAAATGTACCACAATTTCTGTATCCATTCCTCAACTGAGGGACATCTGGATTGTTTCCAGCTTCTGGCTATTACGAATAAAGCTGCTATCTATGAACATGGTTGAACAAATGTCTTTGTGGTATATGTGAGCATCTTTTGGATATATTGCCTAGGAGTGGTATAGCTGGGTCTTGAGGTGGTTTTGATGGATTTTAATGTTTGTCTGTTACTGTTTGTTTTAGTAGACTGAAAGATAAAGATTTGCTTTCTTTTGTGAAATGTCCAGATAATCAAATTATCCCTTGGTTAGATGGTATATGAACAGTCTCTTGTTCTGGCAGGGTATGGAAGTGGTTTTGAGAAATTTACAGAAAACTTGTCCACTGAGGAAGACAAAGTATATTGACTGATGCTTCTTTCAGCCTGTTTTCCCCAGTTATTCCAAAAGAGCATTCATTCGGCCTCTCAAAGCTTGCCTCTGATGCATTTCCTAAGGGCCTTCACATGTAAATCATAAATGACCTCAAAGCATTTACCATGGCTCCATCAGCATTATTTGACTGTAGCCAGGGAAAACGTCACTTAAAGATGTGGCCAATGCTAGTGCTCACAGTGGCTCCGAGTGCTGAGATGGTCTAATCATGACCTAATTTATACAGAACTACTTTTTTGTATCCCTAAAGAGTTTTTCTAATTAATTGGGGAAAGAGGTACTTCCAGTGATACAAATTGATGTTGTAGAAAATTCCGGTGTCACCTTGATTCTCATGACAGAATAAATGGGTGGAGGCAAAGTAACTAGGTCCCAAAATGAGGTTTCTCTGATTTTTATCTGTTTGTTTGTTTGGGGGGTTATTTTGTTTTTTGTTTGTTGGTTCAGTTGGTTTTTGTTTTTGTTTTTGTTTGTCTCAGCTCCAGTACAGGTGCTGACTCATGGTGCCTGAAGTGAGCTATCTCTAGCTCAAGGGCCTGCTATGTCATCACTCTTGGTATTTAGATTTTCTATAATTTCTATTCCTGCACAAAGATTATAATGTTGCATAACATGGGGTTTAAGGTGTTTGATTCCCCAGAAGTTCTCAAGCTGAAAACCGAGCATCTTTCTGCTAGAAACTAGAAAGTGATTATTTTGTAAGAAGCCAACCACTTTGCCTGTCTGATTTAGGCATCATAGGAAGGAGTAACAAGCCTCAAGTCTCCAGAGACAAAAGGAAGTTAAATCCATAGACAATTAGCCTGGGTCTACAGCAATGCAATGGCTAAGTTTCTCACTCCAAAGACTGGGAGGCAAAGGTAGAGACATATCCAGTACTCTCTGAGTTGTGTTAGAATTTGACAGAGAGTGAGGAACCCAGGAGAGGAACATCTTCTCGGCTGGAAATCTACAATCATTTATAGCAGGAAATAAACTTTATTCAGGAAGTGTTAAGTACCAGGGTGACTTTTGGGAAAGACTTGGTCTTTCTGGGTCACTGTTCAGCATGAACAAAAATGACTCTAAATGTTGTAACTGCCATCATCACTACTGTCCCTTTCAGCTGTGCAACTCTTTGGGAACATTTGAAATCCTGTCAGCTGAGGTAATTTGTTCTGTAGTAGTGAGGCTTTGGGACCAGTCAGTGTTTTCATAAACTATCAGGAGCCAGTGAGCAATCACAATAATAAATACCTTGAATCTGGATTGCGCACAGTTTACTAAGTTTCAAGTTTAGGTTTTCATGGTCATCTTTGTTTCCCAGCATTATCTGACTTGCAAGCAGCAGGCTAAGAGCCCACCTTTTGATTCTAAAAATGGAGTTTTCATGATTTACAGTCTTTGTGGTCACTGTGAAGGAATAGTGCACAGAACTGACCATCAATGCCAAATTTTGGCATTTAACATAGATTTTTTTCTTTTATAGTTTAATAAGCCATTTTTCTTATATAATGGCACTATGGGGACACAGGAGGAAGGATCCTGGAGGTTACTGACACTCCCCTTGAGTAATCCCTCTCTGTCTTTGGATGACTGCAAAGAACCAAAGGTGTAGGGAGCCAAACAAGCCCCTACAGATCAGTGTACTTCGGTGAGTACTGAGTACAAGTGGAGTCTGGGTAGTTACAAAAGCTACACAGACAAAATCCCAGTCAGCCTTGAAAAGTCGACAGAACTGCCTGCATTTGTGTTAAGTCATAAACACCACCCTGGAATCTCAAACCAACGAAGCCTGAACACCCTGAAAAGAAGAGAAGCGTGAATTTAGACACGACTCTAGGCAGTGGTTCTCAACATTCAAAAGCTGTGACCCTTTAGTGCAGTGCCTGGTGTTGTAGTGACCTCCATAAAATTATTTTGTTGCTACTTCATAACTGTAATTTTGCTACTGTTAGGAATTCAAATGCAAATATCTCGTATGCAGGAGATGTAGCATGCTAACTCCCATGAGCCACAGGTTGAGAACAATTGCACTAGACTGCCTTCTTCCCACTGGATGAACCCAAGTGGGTAAATTAAACCCTAGGGGCCTCAGTTTCCCCATCTGTATGACATATATGTGTAGGATACCAATCAAAAAACTTTACCATGAAAATTACAGCCTGTTCTGCTACAATGCTTATTTTTGTGTGTGTATCCATTCAAGTGTAACTAAACCATGGCTGTGTCATTTGGCAGTCATGTTGATTTTTAGACTTCCTATCTATCCGTGTGACCACAGTATCTGCACAGCTAACAGCAAGTGTCCAAGAAATACAACCATATGAATATCTGTTCACCTTCTCCTCCCACCTCTTGGCTTAGTGTGTTCTTGCATAGCTTAGGTACCCTGGGGATGATGAGGGAATGAAGACAGACAGGTGTGCACAGAGACAGACCAGCTGAGATCAGGTGGTCTGAGGTCTCAGAAGAAGCAGCCATGGCATCCTTGAAGCTCGGTAGGTTTATTGTGGATAGTTGAAACAGAAAGTTGAGTTCACTGCATACAGATGAACAAGTAGTGGGGTTATTACATACAATTAGACAAGAAGGCAGGATTATTACACACAGCTTAACAAGAATGCAAATTGAGCTAATCTTGGTAGGAGCAGTCTCTAGAGGGAAGCAGTCTTCAAGCAGTAAATGTGCAGCAGGGGAAAGCTACCGTGGAAATTTTCTGATCACACCGTCATTATTTATAATCAGAGCAGGGGAAGCCTTTACAATCCCCCTAAGCCTCAGCCAAGGAAGGCTCTGCCATTCTCATGGGACTGACTCATAGGTGGCTGACATAGCGTCAGCTGTGTAAAACAATATGCTTTCTCTCAGAACGTCACTCCCTACCTACAGCTCAGCTTTGCCATGCATCTACTTTGGATGTGTTTCTGGAACAACTTCCCTTTACCTCAGCAGCCACAGGCCTTCTTCCAGCCCTGTTTCATCAAACCCCTTCAACCTTTTGGTAACAATGTATCTATGTTACTTCAAGGTGTATTTTAAATCCAGGTTGCTATTGCAGTCATAATAAATTAAGCCACTATGAGAGTTCCTCCAAAGATCGTTTCTCCCATCATGTTGCTATTTTTAGAGCATGATTTTACTGAGTGGTTATTTATTCCTCTACACCACCATACAGCAAAACAAGCGCCGGTAAATCAAGCATCCTGTGTGAAGCCCCTGACACACTGCTCACGTGATGATTTTTAAATCTCAGACTTTCTGCTCTTCCTTCAAGATATAGTTTCTTCTCTTCAAAAGGCAGCTCAATGAATCAAATTAAATTCTGGCTCTGTGGGGCTCTAGTTGTTTTCTGAATCTGTGGCAAAAACACATTCACAAAGCAATGAGTTGAACTTGGATGCAACAAGCCCTAAAAATTATTCATGGCTTCATATACAGAAATATTTTTAAGAAAATCAAACCCAAAAGTTAAAGCTCAAGTGTTTACTTCAGTCCTCTGTGCCTTCCCCAGCACCTACCAACCCACAGAGACCCCAAGACATCTGTAATTCTAAGGCCACATTAGCAGTTTCATCGACTCTGGCCTCTGACCAGCTCTTACTTTTTTTGTTTCCTATTTGAAACAACATCCAGTTTACCAAGCCAAGGTTCAGAAATCATGGAAAACACCCAAATCTCAGTTAGCTCTCACATCATGGAGATCAAATTAGTATTAAAAGAGAAGACTGGCTGGGTGTGTAATTAATTTACTCAAGCAAAATTGCTATGCTTTCTGAATGTTGCCATGCTTTTGATAGCATTTGGACATCCATTTCTCTTCCAACTATTCACTCCATGGAGACAAGAGAAAGTTGACCTGAAAAAAAAAAAAAAGCCCTCCAAAACAACCATAGATCACACTTCTTATAAAGAACACAGATGTCTTAAAACTGTTCTTTTCTTTCTTTTCTCTTTTTAAATTTAGTTATTCACTTTGTATCCCAATCGTGGCCCCATCCATCATCTCCTCCCAGTCCCTCCTCTCCCTCCCTCTCACTTCCCACTATCCCTCTTCTTCTGACCCTCAGAAAGTGTAGCCCCCTCTCCCCCAATAACCCACCCCAAGACATCCGGTTCCATCAGCACTGAGCACTTCCTCTTCAACAGTGTCCATGGCAGCCCTGCTATGGAGGAGTGATCTAAAAGCATGCAACAGACCTGGTTTGGCTTTCTAGGGGACTCACATAGAGATCAAGCTGCCCATTTGGTACATGTGTAGGCCCATTCCATGTATGGATCTTGGTGTGTGCTTCAGTTTCCACAACCTCCCCCCCCCCCCCACAGGTCGAGGTTAGTTGGCTCTGTTGGTCTTCTTGTGGAGATCCTGTCCCCTCCAGGTTCTTCTCTCCTGCCTGCACTCTTCCACAAGGCTCCCTATGCTCTGCCCAGTGTTTGGATTTGAGTCTCAGCTTCTGTTTCCATCCATTGCTGGGTGGAGACTTTCAGAGGTTCCCTTCTGCAGAAATGGCAGAATGCCATTAATAGTGTCAGAGGTTAGGTACTTCTCTTTGTAGTGGGTCTCAGGTTGGGGTAGGCACTGTTTGCAGATTCCCTTACTCTTTATGCTCTTTATCTATCCATCTACAACTTGTAGGCACAGTAAAATTTGGGTCAAAGTTTTTGTGGATGAGGTGGTGTCCCCTCCTTCCACTAGAAACCCTGTCTGGTCAGAGAGTGTCCTCTTCAGTCTCCATGACCTCCATTACTAAACTGTTCTTAAGAGACAGGATCTTTAAAGCAACCCAGTAAACTTAAACTAATTTTTATTTCTTTTGTTGTGGGTTACAATACATATTTAAATTTTATAATATTTATGCCTTTTATAATATAATTGTCTATTATATTCATTTATGCATATTATATGCATTTAAAATTCAAGGAATGAATCGAGGAAGGCTGAGGCTACCTCTGCTGGCTCTGATAAGTTGAATAAACAAGTGCCATCTAAATCTGTTTTCTGATAAAAAATATATGATATATCTTTTATGATATATATCATATATTCTCAGAATGCTGGTTGTCATTCAAATAGAAAGAAAAGCAAAACAGAGAGGCTGGGGTGTAACTCAGTGGTAGAGCACTGGCTTAGCATCAACACAAACAGACACACATACACACTCATACACACACACACTCACTCACAAATATTGAAAACTCAAGAAAATGAAAATCTCACTCCTAATTCAAGCCTCTGTTAATTACTTAAACTCTAGTTTTTGTGAACAGTTTTCCACAGTGTCAGAGACCAGACCCTGAAATTTCAATGTGACTATGTTTATCCATCTTTCTTCCCTCTTCTATAAATAGTGCTATTCACCTTGATGAGTAATTTTCTTAATAAGTGGCCCTAATTCCTATGCAACAAAAGCATGGCAGTTACCCAGAGGACTATTCCTGCCCACTGTCTTCTTAGCCCCAGAATGACCATAGAATTATTTGTAACGTGGAAACTAGAGTGGAAATTAAATGGGGTCACTGCAAACATTGATGGATTCACTCAGTACTTGCCTGCCCAGACATTTTATGTGCTCGATGCTAAAGAAATAATAGTGAACAAAAAATAGGCAATTCTGTTCTTATGGGGGTTACTGTTGAGTGGGTAAGACTCAAGGAAGCCAAGGACTCAGATTCATAGGGAGAGAAACTAAGTCAAATTCTAGGAATGAAAGGCCACAGTGAACGAGTGGTGAGGAAATGCTCTCCTGAATAACAGAAGGAGCTGAGATTCTAGGCTATGAACAGAGATAGCCAGGCCTAGATTTACCTTGGGGAGGGGCCAGTTATATGAGGTTCTCATAGCTCTTCAGAAGGAAGCAGAGATTGCTAGAACTAGATAGAGCTATGATCACAAACCTGGCCCTATATTAATACTTCTACAAACTAGAATCTACAACCTCCCACAACAACACCAGACTGTGCATACACGTGAGCCTGTGAAGTGCATCTCACATCCGAACCACAACAGTAATGGTTGTAGATGTGACAGCTGGAATCTAGCTCCCATTTGTCTTTGGGCATCCACATCACTCATTGGCAGCTGTCTCCTACTCTCCATTCCCCAGCAGCAGTTTATTGCTCAGCTCAGGATCAAATGCAGAGCATTCGAGGATTCCTCCTAAGATGGAGCGTTGCCAGTCTAAGGAAACATAAAAACAGGACAAGGAGCTTTAAATGGATGCCACAGAAATTGTTTAAATCATCAACTCAGAGGTCCAAGCTGGAGAGGCTCTCAGCTGTGTCTTCTTATGGAGTAAATGTGTTTAAAATTCAAGGAACAAATTGAGTCAGGCCTATCCTACCTCTGCTGGGCTCTGATAGGCTGAATAAATGAGTAATGTCTAAATCTGTCTTATGCTTCCATTTTAAGAGGTGGGCTTCATTTTCTACTTGGAGCTTTGTGGTTCATTCCATCTTCCTGATGCTTTCTCTGAGCTTGGAAACTCCTCTATGTCACAGGTCAAAGGTGACATTTCACCCATCACAGTCCAGTGTGACTCTAAACATTCTTACTCATCTCTGGTGTGCATGTTCAGCAAAAGTTGCTCCCTCATAGAGGGTACCAGTTGTTTACATGACTGACCTCACATCCATTCCCTAGACACAGAGTAGAATTTCAGAAAAGGGAAGCAGCTTGTTCGGGAATTGGCAAAGGACTGAGCAAGGGCATAATCCCCTTCCCTTCCCTGCTGATTGTCTGTCTTGTCTTCCTAAAAGGAAATATTTGAACAAATAGAATAATCATGGGACAACCCCACTAGATTCTCAGGCATTCCTGCTACATGTTGGGCTCATGCAGTCTCAAAGGATCATGGTTAAATGAATGTCAACAGGATTCTCAGCCTATAGAACAAAGCATGTCTGAGATTTTCCTGGTTAGGCAGGGCTGGAGCTCTGACAGAGAAAGTAAGGCTGTGTGGCATGTCTACAATGCTCTTTGGGCTCAGTCCTATGTTAGGATTTTTCTATACACTGAGGTTAAGCTTTCCTAACTAAATTTTGAAACCGTTGATGAAGCAGGACTCAACTCATCATGGAGGTCAGCTGTGTTGGTGCACAGAACTTGGGAGCTAAGACTTGAACTGTAAGTCTATATATGGTCAGTGCCAGGCCCATCACAATGACACAGTAATACCTTATCTCAAAATACTAACGAAACTGAAAATTAAAATATTTCATAGAACTGACTTGAAAGAGTAAAGGTTAGTTTATCTTGTGAAAACATATACATGAGAACACAAAACAAAGAATGGCTACTCTGGAAAGCAGATAGTAGGAATTGAGGAGAATGCTTACGTTAGTCACATGGTTCTCTGTGGACAGAAAGTAGAGGGCAAGCACGGCTTTATCTTTGTCCACTAGCCATCTCTGTAAGACTGAACTGAATTCCTCTACAGAAACCTGTGCCTACTAGTTGGTGGAAATCGCTTTAGAGCAGATGGGGAGAATGGCCTCTCTGAGTGACCACTGAGCACTAGGAGTCCATTAGAGGACAAATGCCAAGCACAGGATCAAATTTGATATCACAGGGGACTCCATCAGCCAGCACTTGTATATATTCTCTAAGAAACATCACAAGGCCTTCACTGGGGCCCAAGACAGGCAAGATTCTACCCAGTTCCTGCTTGCATCTCTTCTCACCATGTTCTCATCAAGCTACACAGTTTCATTTGATTTTTCTCTAGGAAATTTTTATTTTTCAAAGCCTCAATAGCATTCTTTAAAAGCAGTTCATAGATAATGTGAGTATGAAAGGGAATGTGAAAGGGAATGTGGTCTCTCGGTCTCTAACACAAAGGTCAATGAAGCAAGAAGATGCAGGGCACTGCTGAAGGAGGAGAGAAGAGCCAGCCGATCAGCTTCAGGGAGGGATCAGT
Source organism: Psammomys obesus (assembly GCF_907164565.1). NCBI lineage: Eukaryota > Metazoa > Chordata > Mammalia > Rodentia > Muridae > Psammomys > Psammomys obesus. The sequence continues at coordinate 7,148,468 of NW_026585742.1, forward strand.
AACGAGCAATTCTGGTTCTTGTCCATGGTGGCCAGTCCTGGCCTGGCCTGAAGCTGGAAGTGACCTAGGTTCTATCAGTAGTTCTGTCTAGGCTGAAGGCCAAAAGTACCAAAATATTCTGGTTTCTGAACTTTAACATCCTTATTCTTTTAAGGACAGCAGCCTAAGCGGCCTGAAACCTGTGGATGATCAGAAGCTTACTTAGCCTTTAAAGGTGTGTGAGTGACTCCAGTCCAGACACAGAGATGAAGAGTCCTAGGAAGACCTCATGTGTGGGACAACTGCCCTGCCCAGCTCGCCCCTGATGCCATAGAGCAGGGCCATTGGTTACAACCCTTTTATGGCACTTGCTGCCTTTCTCTTAAGGTTTCAACTATAACAAAATTATTTTTGGAAACTCACTTTTTCCTCCCATTGTCTGAGAGTTCAGGAAACAGAGGACCCAGAAGCCATAGGCGAACAGAGATTTGGTGATTGTTGATTGTCTATAATCCTAAACTCTTGAACTATATATACTCCTCACGGGCAAGAAAGCCTCCATTGTACTCAAAGACACTCCCTGTACCTCTCACCCCTGCTTATCAGGAAGCAGTAGGAATGCACACAAATAAAAACAAGCTGCTAGAAACCCATCTTTGAGAAAACTTTGCACAGATTAGTGTTTATGAGAACATACCTTCGGCTTTTCCAGCCTCCATCAATAAGATGCAGTTGCCAAGAACTCCCGAGGGCAACTCCTGTCCTGAATGAATGGAATATTCCCTTCTAATGGTTGGCAAGTCACAGAGCGTTCAGCAGGAACACTGGTTCCTGGAGATCTTGTCATCCGCAGGCTGTAGGACCATGAAGAGACAGGTGGCCCTTGAAGCTGCTCATGCATGTTGTGGCATGCTATCCTGCCCTTGTCCTTGCATCTTTGGCATCTGTACTGCAGCTGCTATAAGCCCAACAGAGGCCGTTTTCACTCAAGAATTTGCATTTTAAAAGAGTTTGTGTTCCTCTGTAGTTTGGTAAGGCTGCTCCTCCCTCAGGGAAAGGTGATCAAAGAGCAGGCCAATCAGTTCATGTCAGAGACAGTCCCTGTTCCCATTACTGTGGAACCCACTTGGACACTGAACTGCCATGGGCTACATCTGTGCAGGGGTTCTAGGTTATCTCCATCAATGGTCCTTGGTTGGAGTATCAATCTCAGAAAATACCTCTGTACCCAGATTTTTTGGTTCTGTTGCTCTCCTTGTGGAACTTCTGTCCTCAGGAAGTGCAGCTACTCCTGATGAGACCTGATAGACTAAGATCAGAAGGAAGGAGAGGAAGACCTCCCCTATCATGGACTTGGGAAGGGGCATGTGTGGAGAAGGGGGAGGGAGAGTGGGATTGGGAGGGGAGGAAGGGGGGGCCATGGGGGAATACAAACTGAATAAAGTATAATTAATTAAAATTAAAATAAAAAATAAAATAAATAAATTATACAAAAAAAGATTTGTGACTCTCTGGAATCAAATAATTTAGATGTGTTTTCTTCTGCTAGTCTTTTGATCTCATTCAATTTAATTCTCAAACTATTTTACAAAGCTTAAAACATCTGGAAGACTTGTTAAGACACAGAATGCTGACTGCACCTCAGGGGTTCTACCTCAGCGGGTCTGAGAAGGACTCAGAAATGGCATTTTGAATGAATTTCCATGGAATGCTGCTGTGTTGGTCTGGGGACCACAGGATGTCTGCCATAGGCAGTTTAATCCCAAAAATGATCAATTATTCTGAGTACAGGAGTGTTTGCTGATGGTCTTGCTTAATTAGCAGTGCTGAGTGGGTGGGCCAACAAATGGAATCATGGCATTGATGCAATCTGAAGATGTGGAAGAACCTTTATTTTGATTGTGGACTGTGCCACTTGAAGATGCATCAAGAATGGCGCTCACTGCCTTGTGCTTTGGAGGTCAAGTAGGATTTGTAGAAAGTGAAACATCTGGCAGGTGTCCCTAAGAAGAAAAGAGGATACAGAGGCGAGAAAGGAGAAGTATAGGATAGAAACTGGGTAACCCAGGAAAGCATGTGAGATAATAATCCATCCTGGTAGGGACAAAGGCATTCTCAAGAGAGACACTTATACTTCGTCCTTCGCTTTATTTCCTTGGGGAAAACATGGAACCCGAGAAATTGAATGTTTCCAGAAATGATAATAGATGAAGGGAAAGGTTAAAGCCTAGTGCCAGCCACAGGGAGTCTATGTCTCGCTGGAGGAGGTTTCACAGTATATAACTTGTCAGAATACCATGCAGGACAGACTTGAATAGACACCATGGGGTGTGTGTGGGGGGGGGTTCAGTGGTGGGCAGAACACACCTGGACCAGGACTGCTTAGATACACATATTATCTTGCCCTCTACCAAAACTAATCTTTATAGAAGTTCCCAAAGTTGGAATGAAGGAGCCAGTTAAAGGACCACTTTATTTGGGCCATACTGAATATGCCTCCTTTATCTTACTTTCGGTATTACATACTTGTCTTTTTATTGGGTGACTTGAGAACAGGTGGCTGAGTCTAGCTTGCTGAGGCTGGAAGGGCCTAGGCTTATACCTAAAAGGCTCTTGGTTCACGAATAAAGCCTCTCTGTGATAGTCCAACTTCCTGCCTTCCAGAACCATTGATCTACTTCCTTTACTTCCCCAAAACTTGAACTTTTCTATTTGTGTGATCTTAATGTCCCTGTACAAAAGAACCTTTTGGGACTATACTGAGATATCTCCATTCACCCCTGACCCCTTGCCTCTAATATCTGTTGCAAACATGCTCACACACATGAGCAAGACCTAGGTCAACCACATCCTATGGCACCTAAATAACCATGTCAGAGCTGCCCCAAAGCCCAGGAGCTCTGCTGTCCCAGATGCAGGAGCAGCCATAAGGGATGGAAGGTTTACACCACGGAGAGAGCCATTAAGAGATGGGCATCAGGGCCTACAGTGTTAGATACAGCTTGTCCTCAGGAGGACTGGATCCTTACAGGGCCTGCCATGGTTAAACCTAATTGCCACAGCGGTAACAGTGTCACAAAATACATTCAACATTTATTATTGTTGCTTCTGTTGGCTTGCCACCTCCCCAATTATCACAGACACCTGGAAATGACTTTTTCTGGAAGGCACTGACTTTCTTGCTAATTTAAGGTTTAGGAGTGACTGTTCTCCCAGCTCAGAAACTGCTCTCTCAGGGCATTCATTCGTCTGTGTCCCCTGGCAAAAGATGATCTCATCTAGGTCTGTTGACTATTTATATCCTATCATAGAGAGGTGGAGACTGTCATGGACCCCACCTGCTGCTTCCTATCACCAGGTACATACAACTTTGCCTTAATTGCATGTGGTCTTTGGGAAGACTAGGGGAGGGAGGCTCCATTTATGTCGCTGTATGCAAGCCCTCATCACTGTGGCCAGATGGGAGAAGAGCACCCACATAAATAGCCAAACATCTATACTCTGCAAGGAAGCCCAAAAAACTCATTGGTTCCTCAAAGGGAAATTGGGCAGAACCATGCCTTAGTTTGTCGTTGGGGCTTAAGAGAAGGAATAGACAGTGCTTGAAGATCTCCAAGTGAAATAATTTTAGCAACACAAGGTAATAATGAAAGGCTGATCTCTCTGCCTTAATTGTATACCTGTTTCCTTCATCACTTTGATGTCAGTGTTTACAATGTCCTGCTCAAGACCTCCAAAGGGAAGCTATGCTTTGGAGCAGCAGTCTCTTCTGATTCCCAGAAAACAGTGACTGAACAAAAACATCTTCATGACAAGGGGCTGGAAACAACTCCATGTGCCATCCAACCTCCCAGAACAGACAACCCTAAATGTATCTTATAATGAGGTCACACTTGGGGGTAGAGTCATCATTCTGTGGAAACCAGCTTCTATTCTCGAGCAATCAGGATCTCTTGAGGCCACTTGAGACCAAAACCTAGATAATAAGAAACAAGAGGACAGCCAGGCAATGGTGGCAAGTGCGTTTAATCCCGGGAGGCAGAGGCAGGTGGATCTCTGAGTTTGAGGCCAGCCTGGTCTATATATTGAATTCCAGGCCAGCTGGGGCTACATAGAGAAACACTGTCTTGAAAAAAAAATAGTAAAGGAGAGAGAAAGGGAGCAGAACACACTTTGCATAGGACTGATTAATTGTACATCTCCTAGCCACTTACAAGTTCTCCCTGTTTAAACCTAAAGCTTATGCCAGTGCACCAAAGATGGACATGGAGCCAGTGGATTCCTTGTCTCACAAAGCCAAATTGACTAAATCTTTCTTTAAAAAAAAAATCATACCTCTTTATTTAATATATTGGGACAGGTGACCAAGCCTAGAATATCTGTAACACACACTATCTCTGCCTCTACCTTAGCCTAGTTCCCTGCAATTCAATCTCCAGTAAACTCAACTAGTCTACAGTCTGGTCTCAGGAGCCCACATATGTAGGTCTCTCGATAAAAATCCATAAACACACACAGAGGTGTGTCCTTTGCATTCTTGTCTGAGGTAGTAAATGGTATTTCAAAAGGAAGGGCCCTTAGCCACAGTTTGCAAGAAGCAGAACACAGAGGAATGGTTTTCCAGTGTGAAGGCATGTGCAGCAGTGAAGACAAGAGTGCTTGAAATTGGAGTGATAAACTTACCTGCTTAAAAGATTCTTGTTTTTTGTGACCTTTGTCTTATGTTTTCAGATGAGAGGTACCTCAGGGCTGCTATAAATGTTCTACACAATTATATCTCAATGCTATAAAAATGGGTCACATGGCATTAGAAAGTAATACATAAAAATACCTGCAAAGGGATTGCCCTGGGTGACACAATAGAATTCCTGGAACAGAAAGCCAAGAGTGTCCTTAGCTGGGGTAGAATGTGGGTAATAGGTAATAGGTTTCTTCTATGATCCTCTCCAAGGTCATTTAAACCAGAAACCTGATTTTATAAACTTGGAGAATTTTTTTGCTCAAAAACAAAACAAAACAAAAAAAAAAATACAGGCATTTAACAGCAGGAACGTTCCATAACTCCTTCAAGGGAATGGTAGCTGAGGCTTTTCATGGAGGGAAATGGTCACCAGCATAAATATTTCATCATTCACTCCCCAGATGCCAGGGCATCAGCATACACAAATTAACACTGATGCTGAGGCTGCTTATACCTACAAGGTAGGAAGTTGAGGAAAAGTCCTTGAAATTCCAACCACTATGCAATATGGTTTGAAGACAGCTGGATGCCTTAACTGCTACTGAGGCTGAGCCTTCACCAATGGTCTCTTCTGGCTTCTCTCGGCTGTTCTCTGGGACCCCTTCATGCCTTCAAAACCAATAACTCCTGGGTGACTCTTACATGTTACCAAGCTCAGCTGTCAGTGCAGAGACAGGCAGCTCTCTCCCCTGAACTGCCTGTCCCAACCAGGGCAGCTGAATCTGTACTTGGCAATTTCCCAGCTTGGCCACCTCTGGAACACAGCCTCTGGGTGCTGACTCTCAGGAAACACCTCTCAGAAGATTTCACCTCTGTGATGCTGGTCTCTTCTTAATCATCACTAAGGTCTCAGTTACAGTTAACCAGCATCATTTGTTCCAGTGAAAACAAAGGTTCTACTTTAGTGCTTTTGGTCTCTTGTTAATTGCAGTTCATTTTTTCAGCTCTGGGTGACTTCAGAGTCTTCACATAAGTGACCCAGTAGTAGAGTCTTTGCTTCCCTCTGAAACTCCATAAACCAGGGTTCCATCATCTGCTCTCAAGCTTCAATGGGATTTCCCACTGAGCTTTCAACACTCAACGGCTCTTCCAGCCCAAGTTCCAAAGTCCTTCCACAGTCCTCCCAAATACAGCAGGGTCAGGTCTGTCACAGCTAATCAGTCCACTATTCTCAAAACAGCTCTTTCCAACTGCTGTTCCCAGAGATCTCTGTCTTGTATGCTTTCTTCCATACGATGCCTTTGTCTCCTAAAATCAGCCCTCTAAAGTAAGAAGGACAGATACCTGAGGTCCCTAGAAGAACATGGGAACTGATTGTCAGTGTACTCATTAATGATCTGAGGCCAGAATTGACTACTTTGCCTCAATTAGTGGCTTGGAACTTGGCATCTAGCACTCTCCCCTGAGCTGCATGTCCCAACCAGGGAAACTGAATCTGTAACTTGGACAATTTCCCAGACTTTCATCTGTGAGAAAAACCTGAGAGCAGCTTCATATTGTATTCTGCAAACTCCTGCATCGCCGAGTCCCATCTCTGAGATCTATCTGAATCCAGGATCTTCCACATATAAGATATTTGAGCTTTATGAAGTTTTTTAACTTAAAGCTGAGGCTATGTCAAACTCAAAAGCTTCTGTCCAGCAAAGGAAGGAAAGAGAAAAATTAAAAGGCAGTTATGGATGAGCCGAAACGTTGGCATGTCATGATGATACGGAGTTAGCATCCAAACTATGTAAGAAACACACAACTCAATGGTTAAAAAGCAATTATGCTATTGTTTTAAAATGAGCAACGAACCTAATAGACATTTTTGTAAATATTGGCCAATGGATACTTGAAAAGTAATTCATCATTACTAAGTACCTGAAAAATTCAATTTAAAGTTGTAATGAGACGTTATCTCACCCTGTTAAGATGGCTGCTCTTAAGAGGCGAATGATGCCAGGTGCAATGGCACAGGACTATTATCCCAGTACCTGAGGAGTGAAAACAGAAGGCTTAGACTTTCAAGGCTAGCAGGGATTACATAGCTAGAATGAGGCCAGTTTGGGCTACATGAGACCCTGTCTAAAATTATCAAAGTTAAAAAAAAAAGTGAGAAGGATTATCAAGAGTGTGAAGAGAAGGGAACTCATGTGCACAGCTAGTGAGAACATAAACTGGTGAAGCCCCTATCTGGCTCAGATATCTGAATAATTGGCCTCTAGATGGCAGAACTGTTTGGGAGAAATTAAGAGGCTTGGTCTTGTTGGAGAAGGTGTGTCACTGGGCATGGGCTTTGAAGTTGCAAAAATCCACATCACTCCCAGTGAGCTCTCTCTACCTGGTCATCGTGTCTCAAGATATAAGCTTTCAGCTATTGCTCCAGCACCATGCTGGCCTTCCTGCTGCCATGCTTTCCACCATAGTTGTCATGGACTCACCTTCTGAAACTGTAAGCTTCCAATAAACTCTTTATGATGTAAATTGTCTTGGTCATGGTGTCTCTTCACATTAGTAGAAAAGTAACTAAAGAGCTGTCTTAGGGCTTCATTTCTGTCAAGAGACACCATGACTGTGGCAATTCTTACAAAAGAAAGCATTTAACTGGGGCTGGCTTACATTTTCAGAGGTTCATTCAGTCCATTACCATCATGTCGGGAAGCATGGCAGTGTGCAGGCAGACATGATGGTAGAGAAGGAACTGAGGCATCTTGACCAACATATTAATCTGCAGGCAGCAGGAGACTGTCTTCCATACGAGCTTCAGCTTAGGAGCCCTCAAAGCCTGCCCCTTCCTCCAACAAGGCCACACCTACTCCAACAAGGCCACACCTCCTAATAGTGCTACTTCTTGTAGGCCAAGCATTCACACACAGGAGTCTATGGGAGCCATTTCTATTCAAACCATCACAACAGCAATTATGGAAAATTCTCATAAAGTTAAACAGGAAATATCATCTGACAGAGCGCTCCATCTGCTAAGACTATACCCAGTGAGAAAGAAATCAGCACTCTGTAGAGATATTTGCATGCTTACCAAGGCACTGCTCAGAACAGATGAGAAATTTGGTCACTATGTTCATTAGTGGAATGTGGGCAAACAAATGTTAGTACACATGGATACACACACATGCTTTTGAAAAGGAGTTCCTGCATTTGGACCCAAGTGGATGAACTTCCATGCAGTTGTGCTGAGCAGAATAAGCCGAAGAAGAAAAGTCCTGCATTATCTGACTTATTTGTAGATTATTTTTAAAAAGCAGTTGTTTTAATTGGATACACAGAAGCAGAGGGTAGAGCCAGGGTCCCAGCAACAGAGGAAAGGAAACAGAAGAATGTAAAAGTTGTACTAAGGAGAAATAAATGTAGAAACTTAGTGGACCATGTGCTGGCAATAGTTAGCAGTTCCATACTTTGTACTAAAAATCTGCTAGGAGAGGAGTTAGGACGTTCTGCCCATAGCAAGAACAGCAGAAAGGTAGCTATGTGGAGTGAAGGACTTAATATAACAATGGTAATAGCTCTACATGTACATGAAATCATCCTCTTCCATGTCTTAAATATATGCAGAATTAAATAGCTGTAGCTCACCATGACCAGGAATGCAGGCTTGAAGAAGAGAGTGTGGAACTCACCTGAGTGCTTAAGGCTGAGTTGTTAGGATGGGAACATTGGAAGCGGTGACTGCAATTGTGAGCCAGTGGGGCCCAAGCCCAGGACAGGCTTCAAATGTGACAAACTGTACTTTAGTAGCATATCACTCTCTTATACACTTTCAAAACCAGGACCAAAAAGTTAAATAAAATAAAGAGAAGCTCTCTGTATGCAAATGCCAAAGAGAAAGAAATGTCTAACAGGGAGACTGCCAGGGCAAGCAAGTGCCCACCAAAGAGGCAAGAAAGGTGGACGATAGAGAAGGATCTCATGGATAGATGTATACACTGAGGAATTGGAAAGTTCAGGTTCAGGGTCAGCGTTGTGGGTACTTCTTGTATTGTTGTATACTGAGGTAGAATAAGGTAGAAAAAACAATTATTGGCGACTGATTTGTTAATTTATTTAATGATTTACTTAGGCACTGCTTGCATGGCCTGTTTTCCAAGAATGGCTTCACTTGCTACCTGGAACAGAAAGAGCTGAGGAATAGCTGAAACAATGAGTCACTGCCTTTAACTTGCTGACTGCCAACTATAAAATCTTGCCTGCTTGCCCACCCCACCTGTGGTCTGAGAGTATAAAATAAGAGTACAAACTGGACCTGGGATCAAAGCCTTTCAGAAGCTGTCCAGGCGTCATTCCACCGGTGATAACTCTCTTCCACTCCCATTGGTGTCCAGAAAGATTCCCGCAACAATGTAAACACAGGAATAAAATGCAGCCCTATGTTTCAGTGCTGGACTAAGTAAGCAACGATGCATACACTTTATTTTATTTTATCGGATTCTATTGAGCCAGGGGATTTCTTTGTAGCCCAGGATAACCTCAAACTTGCCACAATCTTCTGCCTCCTGAGTTCCAGAAGTCTTGGCATGCACCACCTCATCTGGCTCAAGGATTTTCATTTATCCAGGGTTTCAGGACCAAATAATCAAAACTAGAACTAAAAAGTGCAAATTCAATTGAAAAGATATATGCCAGGGATATGTAAAATTGTGTACATGGAGAGTGAATTTTAGCAGTCAGCAGGATTAAGCTTCCTGGGATTCCGGAGTGCTTCTTTCTGGGTATGCTGCTGTTCATTGGGTGGCTATACCACTAGTGTGGGCATACCTAGACATCTCAAGGACTGTATGAGATAGAATGCTCATTCACAGACCCAGAGGGACTTAGACAGTACTCAAACTTAGCCACACTTCTTAAAAATAATGACAAGAACTCAGAGGCACAAAATCCTCATCAGTGGATTCCAGGGTGCTGGATTTACTCTGAAGGCCTGTGTACCTTTTAGTACAGATCCTCTTAGATCTGGAGTTAATAATTTACACCCAACCTAAGGCAGCTACTGAAACAGACACCTGGAAGTTAATATTTGCCAAGTTCTTAGAAGTGTGTCTGGCAAATAGCAAGTATGTATAAGTGTTTGTTAAATAAGTAAATCTCTTTGAAAATTATGACTGCCTTTTCAACAAACTGTTATTTGATTTTTTTTTAAAAAAAAAATCTGTGGTTTATTTGTCAGGAGAAAAAAATTCACTAAAGGCAAGTAAGGACACTTTCTAGCTGGCACTCTCCAGAGCAAGTCAGCAAGGGTTTGCCAAGGCTTGAGTGCATCAGTGACAAGGCTGGACCTCATGTAGGAAAAGGCTGGCTGGGACTCTTGCAGCCCTTAGAGCACATCATGCCTTTTTTTTTTTTTTTTTTTTTTTCTGAAGGCTTGCATCAGTGGACCATGACATTGAATTCTTTTGTCTGAAAACTGGTTTTGTTTTCTTTCTTTTAATTTTTAAGTTGTGATAATTTTGTGCACAAAGACAGTATGTTTTAATTATTTTCACTCCTTAACTCTCTTTTTGCTCTCTCACCTTTGTCAAACTACCCCCTTGTCTAAGTCTCTATTCCACATTCATGGGTTTTGTATTGTTTTATGATCCACTTAGCTCAACTGGAGCCATTTGTGTAATCATGAGTCTGGACTCATCCAATGGAGCCTGGTGGGCTCACCAGTAGGCACTCATCTGAAGTCAGTGACCATCCATCCATTAGTAGCCAGTAGTTCTGGAGAGAGAGGTGGAAAAGAGAGAAAAGGCCCCAGGACTTCTTCTAATCATGACTGACTGTTGAGAGGCACAGTCTCATGATGGCCTAGTAGAGAGTTCCCATGGTCATGGTTGCATTGGCTGTACAACCGTGCTGCAACCTTCTGCCCTTCCTGTGTTCTGTCTACATTCTTTCCATATCCTCCTCTGCTGTGTCTCCTGAGACTGACTGGTAGATGATATAAATGCCTTGAGTGCCTGAGCACTCAACCATCACTTACCCTCACCACCTTGACCAACTATGATTCCCTACACTTAATCCATGCATTACAAAGACAATCATCTCTTTTTTTAAAAAAAAGTATTTATTACAATTTATTCACTTTGTATCCTAGCTGTAGCCCCATCCCTCATGCCCTCCCAATCCTGCCCTCCCTCCCTCTTTTCCTCCTATGCCCCTTCCCCAGTCCACTGATAGGGGATGTCCTCCTCCCCTTCCATCTGACCCTAGCCTATCAGGTCTCATCAGGACTGTCTGCATTTTCTTCCTCTGTGGCCTGGTAAGGCTGCTCCCCCACCACAGGTGTAGGTGATCAAAGAGCCAGCCACTGATTTCACATCAGAGACAGACCCTGTTCCCCTTACTAGGAAACCCAAGTAGATCAAAGACCTCAACATAAAACAGGACACACTAAACCTGTTAGCAGAAAAAGTGGGAAGAGCCTTGAACTCATTGGCACAGGAGACAACTTCCTGAACAGAACACCAACAGCACAGGCTCTAAGATCAACAATCAATAAATGGGACCTCGTGAAACTGAAAACCTTCTTTAAAGCAAAGTACATTATTGTCAGAACAAAACGACAGCCTACAGACTGGGAAAGGATCTTTACCAACCCTATGTCTGACATAGGGCTAATATCCAGAACATATTAAGAACTCAAGAAGGTAAACAGCAACAAATCAAGTAATCCAATTTAAAAATGGGGTACAGAGCTAAACAAAGAATTCTCAATAGAGGAATATTGAATGGCAGAGAAACACTTAAAGAAATGCTGAACATCCTTAGTCATCAGGGAAATGCAAATCAAAACGAGCCTGAGATTTTATGCCCATCAGAATGGCCAAGATCAAAAACTCAAGTGACAAGCATCTCCTTTTAAGGCTGAGAGTTAAGGCCACTGCATTTGTTCATGGCTGTGAACATAAATATTTACAAGAAATTTGCCATCATTTCAATTGAGTTAAGCAATAGTAGCATGCCGCATGGGGCTTGGGACATCCTCAGCCATGTATTTTTGACCCAGGTTTCAGGACCATACATGGATTTTGTCGTGTGGAACGGACCTCAAGACCAATCAGAAAGTAGCTGCTATATCTGTAAGAATCAGGATACTGCTGCAACAGTGGGCACATCTTGCCTGGGAGGTTAACGTTTGTAGCTTTCACCCCTGGGTCAGACCACTGATGACTTTTTGTTGGGAGCAAAGCCCTGAGACCCTTTCTAAGGGCCCGACCTGCCAGATAAGCACTGGGCGCCAGCAGGCCATAGCTTCTTACAACCCATTGTTCCCAAAACTGTTTGCTTTGGGACACATCCGTGACCACCGATGTGACCACCGATGTTATCTTCGGGCCTTGTAACTCTTTAACCCACCTTCTTAGCCTTGGGAACTTCCCACCAAGGGCCTTGGTATTTTTCCACCACTACTCCCCTTTCTCACCCCTCTCCCCCGCCCTACCAAAACCACGTTTTAAAAGAAACACCAAAGTTCATTAAAGGAGACACTTGACCGGCAACCGTCTGCTTGTGTCCTTTCTCTCTCTCCCCCATCTTTTTCAGGATTGATCCCCTTCGCCCCCACGAATAACTGAGTCCCGCGGGGCGGGACAACTTTTCTCCACCAGCAGCCTGTATAGCACCTCCTAACATGATGAATGCGAGTGGGGAGGAAGTTTCCAGCTCAGCTTAAGCATGGTCTTTGTCTGTCTCATGATAGAGGCATGCAGTGTCTTCATCAATAGGCTCATACAAACTACACCCTGTGCTGGGGAGGGCCGCTCTGGGGCCTCCCTGACCGACAGCCCATAACGAGGAATCTTACACATGGCACTGGCTTTTTTAACATTCACTTATGGAGTAAGGGACGCGCAGGTAGCACAGCACATGTGTGAGAGAAAGAGGACAACTTTCAGCAGTCAGTGCTCTCCTTTCACCACATGGGGCCACGGGATTGAACTCAGTTCCTTTGACTTGACAGCAAGCCCCATCACTCACTGGACTGTGTTGTCAGTCCATGGCACTGAGAATTTTGTTTAATAACTGTAGCCTTTCAGAGCACCATTGCCCAGCCATTCAGGGGCTTGTCCTTCTAACTCTTTTTTATTTCATTTAATATTTGTGTTTTCAATTCGCTAACAAAATAATGAGTTTCATTGTGGCTTTTTCATGCACCATTCATTTCAGTTAGCCCCACTCTACTGCATCCTCTTCTCTGCAACCTCTTACTCCAACCCCTGCACTAACCCTTCTACACCTACTCTCCTTCCTCCACTTTAATATCACACATGCTCTTCTATCTCCTCTCCCTTAGGGTACTACCCACCCCAACACCCCCGTTCAAGGCTTTTACAGGTATGTGAAATTAAACAGAAAATATAAAGATGTTAAGGTGTGCTCAGCATATGAAGAAACATGTATTGTGTGTCCTTCTGGGCCTGGGTTATCTCACTCAATGCAATATTTTCATTTGCACGCAAATGTCATTTTTCTTGATGGCTGAATAACTACATTTTGTATAGAACCTTTGATTTTGATGAGAAACACGGACTTCAAAGGTAATGGTGGCTGTTTTACCTTCTTTGTCTTCTCTCTCTTCTTCTAAGACAAGCTCTCCCTATTTAGCGCAGGCTAGCCTTAAGCTCTTGAGCTGCATTGGTGCTGAGATTATAGGTATGTGCCTCCTTAACCTTTGATGCTTCTTTTCAATTCTTTGATCAAGTCTCTGATATTCAGGCTAGGAAGAATAAAGTCTTGCAAATTATTTCCCACACTTCTAGATTGCTATTATGAATTTTCTTATACTATAACCAGGAAGATAATTTTTAAAATTCTTATTTTCCCATTACCTGGAGTTTATGAACTCAGTATAAAACACAGATGGCCTCATGTTCCTAGGAGCTCCACAAATATTCTGGAAGGATTTAGGAAATGGCTGCACTACCTCAAGCTATCTTATCACAGGATTTCCTTGGATATAGTTGGTGGATCCAAAACCAGAAAGTTCATAACCCTGTTCTAATAGACCCTGTCACTCATGCCAAACTCAAGAGACAGCCACAATTTCCTCACCCATGTCAGCAAATGCCTTTGCTGCCTAAATAACTTATTTTATTTCTCCATGTGCTGACATTATAACTAAAGCAATATTTGAGCAATTTTGGTACCATGATGATAAATTTGGATCATTGGTTTAATTTATATTCCCATTTAAATAGAAAGCTTATAGCGAATGGTTTGAAGAGCCAGATGGAACTAATTATTATTTAATGAATCAGTTTAGTAAAGAATCATTTAAAACACAAATCTGTGGTGACATTTCAAAATTCTCATGGAATAACTGTATTGCATCAAGCCACCTCATGTTGCAAGTCACAGTTTAAGTTTCTGAAATGCAATTCAAAATTTCCCCAAGGGAACATGTTTTCAAAAATTAGCAGATATGCAATATTGTCTTTCAGGTGAAATTTGACTCCTTATTCAGAATGAATAGGACATTTTTTCGTTCTTTTTCTTTTGTTTTGCTTTGCTTTTTAATTGAAAAACCTAAATTTTGAAACACATTGCTTCATAACTTATGTTAAATATGATTAGCCAGTCTGGAGGTGTCCACAAAAGAGTCACTGTGAAAATAGTGATTCGTGTGTGCTTATGGTCTCACATGCTGGAGTACACAACTTTTTAGATTGCAAAAACCATAGCAAAACAAACAACAAACAAATCTGTCCTCTCTGCTAGCTGTGGGGAGCATGAGTGTGAAGGTTCATCTTTCATTCCAGTGAAAAGCTTCAGGCATCTTCTCAGGAAGCCACCAGACTTCTCTTATCTTGCTTTTTCTTTTTTTTCACAGATTTTTTAAAAGATTTATTTGTTCTGTAAACAGTATTCTTCCTGCATGTATATCTGCATGCCAGAAGAGAGCATCAGATCACATTATACATGGTTGTGAGCCACATTGTGCTTGTTGGGAAATGAATTGAGGATGTCTGGAAAAAAAAAAACAACAGTGTTCTTAACCTCTGAGCCACCTCTCCAGCCCTCATCTTGCTTTTTCTAGAAGTTACAAACAACAACAACAAAAACACTTGGTAACAAATTATGCTGCAGAAAGAAAGTGACTAATAAAGAAGACAAAAAACACCCAAACTGCGTATCCAAAGTGCTTGAAGAACTGTATGTAACATAGAAAGTGGATGTTGCTATCAACATGCTGAATTCCTTGAAAGCTCCCATTACCCAGGATAGTTGCTCAATTCTATCTCATCATATTTTCCAGATTTTTAAAATTGCAAACTTAGATATGTTTTTGTACATATTGACATTTTTATTATTTCAAATAGGTTTTCATCACTTTTATTTCTTTTACCTAAGTTTCTGATGGCACATGTCTTCCTACCTTTGACTGACACCAGGATATGTTTTGAAGTCTCAAATTCCAAACATATCCATCAGTAAGCAACTGAGGAATACACACACACACACACACACACACACACACACCTCAAAGTGCATCACAAGCCATGTATGTAAAAACAAAAGGAAGGACACGTGATGATTCCATACCATGGTGCCACCCACACTTCACACCTGCAGTCTGCACACACTACATGCCTGCAGAGTCACACGAGCTACATATCTGCGGCGCATAGCACTCCACGCCTGTGGGGCTGCACACACCACACACCTGTGTCGTTTCACACGCTACAAGCCTGCTGTGTTGCATACACACTACATGCCTGCAGTAGCGCACACACTGTTTAGAAGTTGTGCTACGTCTCAAGATCTGCAGACATGGTATTTTGAGAACAGAACATCCTCGGTGTTGAAACCCACAAACAGATGGAAAGTAGCCCAGCAATGTATTTCTTTTTGAGAACAAAAAAAGTGTGATTTATTCCAAACTCAGTTAAGAGATAGCGCACGTGGCCAAGATGTGCATCTTGGGGCGTGGGGACTTATGGTGCTCGGCGTTGGTTAAGGATCAGCCTCACAGTCTACTCCTGACTGACTAATTCAGAAGTGCTATATAAGAAGTGGAGAAAGGCTCCACCACTCGAGGCCACTAATTTCCAGGAATGCAGTGAAGCCTTTGCATAAACACAAGTTTCTGCAGGTGAGGAAGATTAAAAGATTATAATTTCTTTTCTTAAATGTACTTCAAAGTGGGAAAATTCATAAAATATTGATCCTTGACAGGCTAGAACCTTTGATAGGAAAAACAAAACAACAGCAGCAGCAACACGAACACCAACCAGGAACCTCTAGGGTGACACCACCTGATTCCTTCAGGAAGGGAAAGCTTGGGGAGATGGTGGTAACCAAGGTGAGAGCTAACGGACACACAAGTGTTCTCCATACATATGCCCCAGATATAGCCCATATGTTGGAGCTGTTTCGTAACAAGTATCAAAAAGCATAACTTAATGTAGTTCACATAAAACCAGAAAATGTACTTTTACCATTAAGTAAGCCCTAAGAGGATAGGACTGGCTGCCTCTGTGAGTGACTAGATCAGGCCCTCACACATTCCATTTCTTGCTCCCTCCTTCCACAGGGACCTCTCTCCGGGTGAACAGCCTGACCCAGGATATCAGTCTCTGTGTTACAGCTCTGGAACCCCAGCTGCTGTTGAAGGAATGTTTGGGTCGTCATTTCTTGGTAGCACCTCACTTATATTTTGATTGAGTCATTCTCTCTTGTGAGGCCTGCCCTGGTCGTTAAGGAATGTTTAGTAGTGCTGAAGCTTTCTCTGTCACACATCAATGGCATCCTCTCTAGTGAAACAACCAGAGTCTGTGGTCTTTCCAAAGCCTCCCTCTCGGTGGAGCCAAGAACACTGCCCTAAGAAATCTTTGACTAACCTGTCTTCATTCAAGTGGCCCCCTTCCACAGTCCTGGTGGAAGAAAAAAAAAAAAGACAGCAACTATAATTTAGACCATAATTTAGAGTGGGGCCACAAAGCAGGGAAGAACATTTTACTGGAAACAGCAAGAAGCCACACGAACATGATCTCATGGAGACCGAGCTCTGTTCCAGTTCCGATCAATTCCTTGTAGATTAAAGCAGGAAAGCAAAACAAACGAGCTTTTCTACCTGGCTTAATGAAGTCTTGCGAATCTTTCATGGCTAAATGCCCACACCTGCCAATGCATTCAGTATGAGCTTTCCTATGCCAACTGCTCTGATGGAATAGCTAATTTATGCTTCCTCTTTCTCCCCAAACTCAATGTTCCAAGAACATTTCACTGACATACAGTAATTATACATATTTATGAGGTACAGCATGATAATTTGATAGATATTTACAATTAAAATAATTAACCTTTAACTCTCACTATGTATAATTTCTTTATGCTGGTAACTTGCAAACTCTTCTAATTCTCTATAAAATGTGAACTAAATCATTGTAAACTATAGTCATTCCATCTAAATATATTTTAGAGATGTATAGTAAGTCTTGTTTCAAGTGTAACACAATAATAAACACTTACTGAGCACCCGTTAAGTGCCTGGCACTTTTCTAAACATTTATTACTCCCTTATCCTGTACTCACAATGGCCTGAGAAGCAAGTATTTTAAGTGTCCCCTTCGCACAGGAAAGAACGAAACAAAACAAAACAAAAAACAAAAATTTAAAAGCTGAGAAAGGTTAAATAACTTATAATAGCTATCCACACACTGCTACTCATCTCTACAGACACATGCACGCGCGCACGCACACACACACACAAATGCAGACTCCACACACACCACTCATACAACACCACACACACACCCTACCCACACACATACCACACACACTACACCACACTCACACATGCACACATATGCACACACACACACCACAAACCGTACGTGGACACCACTCATACCACAACACACTCGCGTGCACACACACTCAACCACACACCACTATCTGCATCTCCTCCACCATCACCATCACCATTACCACACCTTTTAGGAATACAGAATCACTGACACATTTTCCCAAAGTAAATTGCCAGTAAGTAGAGACGACCAATTAACTTGAAACTAAACACTGCAGAGGGTAGTGAGGGTTAATCAGCTTCCGTTCCTATTTAATTATGGCCCATTTCAGTTGGTGTTTCTGCAGCAGAAGGACAAAGGGTGGGCTAGATAATCGCTCTAAAATATACTGCCTGGGGCACCCGTGTTACATCAGGGAGAATGTGTTCATGGAAAATTAGAATAAGTAATTGCCTTTCCTAAATATTTCAGACTGTTATGAAGAGAAATCTCAACAAAGAAAAATGTAGGTGTGTTCAATATCAGAGAGCCCAGGAAGTTTTGAGCCTCGTGTCAATGTCCATGAGAACATCCCAGCTTTGGACAGAAAGCTGTGACAACAAAGGAAGATCCAGGGACACTCAGTTAATGGCTCCCTGTTCCTCACAGTAACTGGATTCCTCTTGGTCAGCCATCCCTTTGTCCTCACTTTTCTTACCTCTCAGTTGAGTGAGGTAAGCTCTGCTGCCCACTGCTTTGTTCTCTGACTAGTGCTGGGAGACTGGGTGTTGGTAACAAGAAGATCCTTTAAGATTGCTAAACCTATTCTGCATGGTGATTGAGCACTTCTCTTGGCCACTCCAGTTCGGTCTTGTTGGGATGGTGTGGTGGTTTCAACAGGTTTGGCCCCCATACATCCGAGTGTGTGAATGCTGACCCATGGACAGTGGTTACTACTAGGAGGTGTGGCCTTGTTGGAAGGCATGGTGCTACTGTGTAGGGAAGCTTTGAGGTCTCCTACCCTCAAGCTCCTCCCAGTGTGGAATTTCAGTTTCCTTCTGACTACCTTCAGATCAAGACATAGAGCGCTCAGCTCCTTCTCCAGCACCATGTCTGCCTGCACACCCACCGCCATGCTTCTTGCCATGATGCTGATGGACTGAACTTCTGAAACTATAAACCAGCCCCTATTAAATGTTTGCCTTTATAAGAGTTGCCTTGGTCATGGTGTCTCTTCACAGCAACAGACACCCTAATTAAGACAGAAGGCCTGCATGCAGATCAGCCAAAGACACTGTGTAAGGCTTCCATTATTCACATGCTCTCTTCCACACTTTACACCATTCTGCACATGAGCTGCTGAAGGCCCCATATTGAACTATCTGTCATCTTATCAGTTACTCTAGATATGGAAGTCAACTTGGACAACTTGGGCCATATTGCACACTCTATCATTTTTTCCCTTTTGTCACCTCTTGGGTTCTGTTGCCACATGCTCCTCTTTCACTGTGTCCACTCTTGTCTATTGTGAAGATGAGTTTCCTGTAAATTCTGTTGGCCAGTATCAATTGTTTTGACTTTGTTTTCAGTTTTTGACACAAGTTCATCAGAAGTATTCAAGCACAGAGCCCATGCAACGGTCTTAGATCCACCTGTGCCCCCCAAAACTAAACAACATCCAAGGCCCCCTCAGCAACAACTTTCTAGTATGTCCATTATACTAGGGCACCAATGGCAGAGAAAGCACACAACACAAAACTGACAAGTTCATGTAAAGACTAGATCATGATGAGACGTTCCAAAACAGTCCTCCATGAAAGGGCAAAATAGCAGCATGTTTCAGGCCTATGACACCACTTCCTGCAATGAAAAGACAGGTATGAACTCTTGTATCCCTTGTGATCAGCTAAACCGGTAAATCTCCTGGGATCTGATGGTAAAGTAACACATGATGGGAAATGCCTGTGCTGTGGGCTGTTGGTTTAATGTATTCATCACTATGGCCATGCTGTCACTGAGGTGCTTTTGTGGACATACACAAGAACACATATACCCAAACTGAGGGGCTTCCCTCAAGCACATACCTGCCAGCAAGCCCATGCAATAGCAGTACCAACCCTCATACCAGGTCCTCTAAGCCGGGCCCTGGAGGGCACTTTCAGTGTTAGTTCACTAACCATATCTTTTAAAAATTTCTTCTATGTACATTTGAGGGAAAAAAAAAAAATGCTAACCCGGCTTGATAAGCCCTGTGTGGTTTTGCTTTACCACAAAACACAGGGGTTCTTCCAGAAATAAAAAATGATCCAGAAGGTCTTACAGCCATTGAGACATTTGGTCATGTGCTGAGAACTTAAGAGAATATTCTAAAAAGAACTTTCAAAGTGTTTTCACAGTGCGGAGATCAGCTGATACCAGTTTACTGTCTCTCACTGCAAAGGTCTTGAAAGCGTCACTGCTCACTTGGCGGCGTAACGCCTGGCCTGGGTATTCTTTGTCCCTCACTTGGGCACAGTTCAGTCCACTGTTTCAGGGAGTGCTTAAGACATTGTATAATAAACAATAAAACAAGGGTGGAGACCCTAACTGCTACTGCGTACAGAACCGCCTCGCAGGATGCAGCTGCATCTCGCACAGCTCTCAAGGCAGCGACTTTGAAACCACAAGCATGCTTTCAGCGAAATACAAGTCAGGTCCAGCTCTGCTGGTGCACACCTGCAACTCCAGCACTTGGGAGCTGAGGCAGGAGGGCCCCTGGTGCAAGGAGACTCCTTGAGCGAACACAGGGACGTTTAAAGCCAGTAACAGAAAGTCTTGACAGCCAGCAGAGACCCCACGGGGAACTCGCCCCAATTATGCACTCCTGAGCCTTACCATTTTGGGCTTTTTTAGCACAAAAATCGTATTCTGGTTGGCATGTTTCACTTAACAAGGACAGTTAACAAGAAGCAGAACTATAGGAGTCAAAAGCAAGGTCAGTACATTTGGGATTTTCCCAGCTGCATCCTGGGACTGTTGACTTTGCCTTTGTGTCTGTTTTGGTAGGTGGACTAGGTCCTTGTTCCTGTTTTGGACAATATTAGCTGTCAAGGTACTGAGTTTCAAGACCTCAATGGGCTTCCATCATTGCATCAAATGTGCTAAGATCTGGGGACCTGTTACACCACAAGGGTGAGGACAGCCTGGGATACATAGCAATAATCTGCCTCCGACATGAACTGACATAATCTGCCTTAAATAATTCATTTAAGAATCTGTCTCTGACATGAACTGACTGGCCTGCTCTTTGATCACCTCCCCCTGAGGGGGGAGCAGCCTTACCAGAACACAGAGGAAGACAATGCAGCCACTCCTGATGAGACCTGATAGACTAGGATCAGAAGGAAGGGGAGGAGGACCTGCCCTATCAGTGGACTAGGAAAGAGGCATGGGTGGAGAAAGGGAAGGGAGGGTGAGATTGGGAGGGGAGGAGGGAGGGAGCCACAGGGGAGATACAAAGTGAATAAATTGTAATTAATAAAAATTAAAATTATAAAAGAATATCCATTTTTTAATAACACAGGCACCACTAAGAAAAGTATTTGCAAGTAGTTCCCAAACTCATTTGATTCAGTCACCAATGAGCTAGTAAATAATAGTCAAAATGTAGAGAATGTTACCCCAAAATATTTTTACCATAAAATATACGGCATATCTCCTTCTCTCTGAGAGATATGGAGCTGCAGAATCTTGTTACACCCATCTGAAGACCAGCTATGTCACACACATCTAAAGATGCTGGTCAGGAGTTGACTTCGCACAATGTGTATGAAAATTGGAAACTGGAAAGTCCTTCAACATGGTAACATTTGAAACATGGTGGACAAACTAAAAAAGAATAAAAAAGGTAGCACTAAATGAGTTCTCATGAAAAGATCCCAAAGTGTATGTGCATTCTTTTTTTTTTTTTTTTTTTTTTCTGTTTGCTCTGTGGGGTCTGGCTCCTTGTGGTTAGTCTTCTAGCAGTTAATTCTAGTGAATTCCTTCATAATGTTAGTTTCTCAAACTAGTATATGGTTTTTGGTTGTGCGTGCGGTTTGGATTCTGAGATCCTCCACTCTCTATCTGACAATGCTTTGTCTGGTCCCACTTACTATGGGGAGAAGAGTCCTAATAGCTGCAGGTTGTCCAGCAGTAACAACAACCTGGGAAGAGGTTTTTCCTCTTGACCCAAGAGATCCCATTCATAGTGTTGAGTCTATGGATGGTGGGAAAGAGAAATCCTGAGTCCCCTGGCCTCCCTTGCTGTGGCACATTACATGGTGGCTCATTCCCCTCTGGCTCACCTGGTGCTGAGTCCTCTTGCTGCTCCTGATTTGTACAAGAAAAAAACCTCCCTCTCATTGTAGGATGAGGGTTTCCCATTCCTCTCCCATCTGAGGTGATGGCAAGCTTCTCCTGTGCTTTGGAAGCTGGCCACTGGAAAACTATCTGTGGTCTCCCTGCCTTGTTAAAATTCCACTTTGATTACTGTGCTTTGTGTCACAGCTCAGCGTTTGCGATGGAAATAAGAGACTGCTCCCAGTGTGTGTTCAGCTCACTTTTAGAGCCATGTTGTGGGAACTGCACACCGAATTCCAGGACAGCAGAATAGATCACAGCAAGGAACATTTGCATTCTTATAATACTGTTTTTCTAATATGTAAGCAGACGTTCCTCTCCTGAGATTTTCTCTACACAGTGATATAATTCTGTTCATGTATGGATTGGTCCTTTTTCTGCTGCTATAATGAATTTTATAAAGAAAGGAAGCTTGTTTTTCTCATGGGTTTGGAAACTGAAAGTCAGAATCCTCTGGCCCATTATGTTTGGCCTCTGAGAGCCTTCTTCCATTCTGGCTATATTGTGGCATAAAAAAACAAAAAAAGGGAAAAGTGCCACATGCATATGGGGCCAAGCTGTGGAAAGTGGTCTTTTAAGAACGGAAATGCATCCCTGAAGAAAAGCATTAATTCCCTTAAAGACATAATTGCTCCCACTATCTTCTACCTCTTCGCTGCTCATTTCTCAGAATTGCCACACTGGAATGTTTTAACACACATTTTGGACAAATTCAGGCCACATCCAAGCCAGAGGGCCACAGGTCTTAATCAATGCTTACTACTTGTCTGCAGTCAGCTGGTGCTTTTCGCCATAGCTGAGCATGGACTTTTGTTCCATTGTAGTTTCCATCCAGTTCCCGTCAGTGCGTGTGAGAAGCTATTCATTCCGATGATTTTATAACTGACCACTGGGGTCAGCACTCTTAACTTTTGTCTAATGATTTCTAAATTGATTCTCCTAGAGTTGTCTATGTGTGTGCTGCTATTTTCATCTGAATTCTTATAATTAAAAACAAAACAGAAAACAGTAGATATCCCCATAGGGGATTAAGCAAATTAGGATGAATAAATAGATGATAAAGCACTTGAGCACTTTATGTAAAGAAAAAAATGTGAAAGAATACAGGGAAAAAAAGGGTGCAAGAAAGTGTGTGTATATTGACATAATTTTGTCATCATTCTTATCTAAATTAACTTATTTTATGCATATGCAAAAGAAAGGAAGTTGGAGAGGTCTGGAGCTCTGTATTTGAGACAGTCATCTCCACGGACACCTTTTCTCTACAATACCAACAACGACAAGGGATTATTTTTGCTTCTTTGGTTCATATAACCTGTTGTTCTATTATCACCCACAGCCACCACCTTGTCTGACTCAGCCTAATGTGACGTGACTGTTACACTCACAAACTCACAGTGGCCATGGTTACCTGCAGGATCCCTGCATAAGATTGGGCAAATAGAAATTCCATCATGGATAGGGAGAAATCCCAAAGGCCCTACTGCTACCTGTTAGCACATGGATGGTTACTGGGTGACGGAGAGCCACTACTGGTGGGTTCCCCATGTCCCAGTAAATAACCCTAAGTAATTGTGTATATGAGCAGCATTACTTGGACTCTGTGAGTTAAGATATAAGAAACAATTGTGGGAAGGGTTCTTGGGGAATTAGAGGTGAGGGATGAGGGTGAATATGATCAGAATACATTGTGCACATCTATGAACTTTACTCGTTATTGAGTATCATCAGATGAAGCCAGCAATTCTCCTATAGTGGCTTCACAATAATGAATCTATCAGAAAGTCGAGACTCTTGCCATAGCAGAAAAAAAAATGGTTTTTGTGGATTTAAGAAATATCTGCAAGCAAGTTGCAGAGAAGGGAGCAGGGAAAGGAGACCTTGTGGGTTGCATGTGCAAAAAAAGCCTGTTATACAACACCTCAATGCATCTTTTTTTTATATGCCAAACATTTATTAATTATCTTTCATTAAGTAGCCTTTGTTCTGTACACCAAGTAAATATGCAGGGGTATTTGATAACTCAGAAGTTTAATTGCTTCCTTCACCAAAACAGTATATGCACCCTTTACCTAAACTATTTCTTCATTAAAAAATGTATATTATTTCTGTAATTCTTTTTTTAAAATTTTTTATTAATTACATTTTATTCACATTTAAAATAAATGTAATTTATTAATTACATTTATATACCCCCATAAGCCCCTCTCTCCGCCCCTCCTGATCCCACCCCACAAGGAAAGCAACAGAACCAGAAAACACAGGGAACTTCCCAGAGACTCATACTCCAACCAAGGACTATTCATGGAGATAACCTAGAACCCCTGCACAGATGTAGCACATGACAGTTTAGTGTCCAAGTGGGTTACATAGTAATGGGAAGAGGGACTGCCTCTGACAAAATCTGATTGGCCTGCTCTTTGATCACCTCCCCCTGACGGGGGGGGGGGCAGCCTTACCAGGTCACAGAAGATGACAGTGCAGCCACTCCTGATGTGATCTGATAGACTAAGATCAGAAGGAAGGAGAGGAGGACCTCCCCTAGCAGTGGACTTGGGGAGGGGCATGCGTATCTTTACTATAGACTTTATATGCAACACTGCCTGCACCTTTAGAGCAGGCCTTATAGACAGCACTTCATGGCATCTTTACAACAGGCCTTTTAAGGTGTTGACCGTTACCTCCATCTCTATCAGAAAAAGAATAAAAAGGCAACAGAAGTATAGTTCCGGGGACAGAAATGTCTGTGGTCTGACTGCTTCTCCTGTATCTAGCTGATATGGAGGAGCCCCTGTGTGCCTCCTAACTTTAGGAAATGAAAGCTTAATTAGTCCATGCCATAAAGTCACTCAAAGGGTCACACGATCTAAACCAGAAGTGCATGGAGTTCACTGCCTGGAGATAAATTTGGAGCAGTGAGAACCAGGAGAGGGGCAGCAAGTGAGCAAATACTTTTCTCCTCCTTTACTCCTCTCATGGACTTTTCTGAGGCAGTGCATTTCCTAGAGTCAGCCTCCAGGCTGAGTAAATGCACCTACCATGGCTCTGCCATGGTAGAACCCAGGCTATGACTGATCTGGTGAGGGCTGTGGGATATGATCTCTCTAGACCACCAGGCATCTACTTAGCCTAAAATGAAATGAGGAACATTCTGCTTCTAAGTCACTGGCAAGGTCTGTGTAAGTTACACATTAAAATAAAAACCCATTTTTAGGTCATTTTGCAGGAAAGTTTGATTTGGTTTAGGGACAGCATAATGTATTAAACAAGACTTAGGAATTTGTCTATAAAACTGAAAACAACTCTATAATATGTAAACACTGCACAGCATAAAATTATTTCAAAGCCAATGCAATAGGCAGGTCAAACAAACCACAGGAGAACAGACCTCATCTAATCAAAATTCAGAAGTGTTTTCCATCCCCAATCGTTCCTGATGCCATCCATCCAACTCAGTGGCTGATTTTGACAGCATGTGACATGGAATTTTATAAGCTTTGGAAGTCATGACAAATCATAAAATAATCATAAAAATGACAAGTCTGAGAGGATGTGACCAAGGTAGAACTTTAGAACCACAACCAGGTGGGGAAACACTTATTTGAATATCTTAGCTGTAAAGGAATTTGCCTGAAATTTGTTCACCCAGAGCAAATGCCCTCCCCTCCCCCAAGTCCCCATGGCTTACTCATTAACAATTTTCCATCTGCTTTCCCATCTACTAAAGCATGTTTCCTTCCCTGGCTTTTTTGTGCTTGCTTCTAACCGAGAGCCTTTGATGCCTTTTTCCATAGTCTTCCACATACACATAGTGCCTCATACCCTGCACCCCATGGCTGGTAAGAGGAACCTAAACTGAAAACAATGCTCCTGCTAACTAGGCCTGTGGACAAGTCTGTGGTGCATTCTTCATTAGCAGTTGATTTGAGAGGGACCAGATTAACATGGTCCTATCCTCCCTGGGATGGTCAACCTGAGTGCTGTAAGAAAGAAGGCCAGCAAACCATGAAGTGCAAGCCAGTTCCTTCATGGCCTCTGCTTCAGTTCCACCTCCCAGTTCCTGCTGTTGAGTTCTTGACCTGGCTACCCTCCTTGACTGGCTACTACCTGAAAGTATAAGATAAAATAAACCTTTTCTCCCCAGGTGGCTTTTAGTCATGGTGTCTCTTCACATGAATAGAAACCCGACTAAGACACTGATCACTGACATATTGGGCCACCTCAAAAGTTCATGGACATTTCTCTCCTATTCTAAAAACATCAATAAAGTTCCTCAGTTTTGCCTTTTGGCCTACAAGCCATTAAATACTATCTTGCCCTTTACAGAGAATCTCTGCTTTGAAATTAAAGAAACTAAAATCTAGAGAAGGCTGGGGGTGGCTATCCTCACCTCCCTGAAGCTGCAGTGCTGGCTTCCCGTTCTCCAGGGAGCTGGGGGCTATTCTCTCCCCCATCGTAGCTCAGCAGATGCTTGCTGGCAGCTGAAAAGAAGCAGGATTTTACAGGGAATTATGCGACCCCGTAAACCTGCCAACCACCATCAAACATGCCTTTCTCATCCTAGTCTTTGTTTTTGTTTTTAATGGAAATCCAATGTGTGTGTGAAATTCAAATCTCACTCTCTGTCTTCAGCAGGTACCCTAGGACTTTATGTGAGAAGCACCTTTGAAGGGAAATGTGAACAATTAAATGTGAGCAGGGTTGAAAATCTGAGCTTCCACCACCTAATAATGACTTATTAAAAAGCCCCTGGCATGGTCTCTGCAGCTTGACAGCTGGCCCTCACTGCCCTTCCCTTTGCAACAACTAAGTGATCCAGTCCTCCTCCACCTGGAGAGCTAAGGCTGGCCCTGTGCTGAGTCAAGTGCCCTGTTTACACAAGATCACAATTCACCATGTTTATACAAAGGTCAGATCAGCCATTCAGGCTGCCTTTCGGTTTAGGTTAAGTTTCCTGACTTTTAAAAGCAACCTTGAAAAAGTCTTCAGTTCACACATATAATGCAGGAGCCTTCAATTAGCACGATTTGTATTTCAAAGGTCACAGGCTTCCAGATAGCTAGACAGGAGTTGAAAACAGGAGTGTGGAGGGCGGAGGGTTGAAGGGTGGAGGGAAGAGGGCAGACAGACCTGGCAGCCTTCCCTCTCTGCTGCTAACTCTTCAAAGGAAGGTTGGTTAGAAATGGTTTCAGAATTTCCACTGCTGTAGCAACTGTGTTTGGGGGGTTATAGTCCCCAATCATGTGTCAAGTGCACCAAGTGAAGAAAAGACAGACAGACAGGTGTTGTGAGAGCCAGTAAGTAATAGGATTGCCCGAGAAGAGCATGGTGATGTGGACCATCTTAGTCTCAGGCTCAGGAAAAGGCCACACAATCAAGCACTCTGCTGAACTTGCAGGAGAAATTTAAGAACTACTGTGTGGCCCTCAGCTGAGGGTCCTTTGTTTGCAGTCTCGGCTACATTCTTGTCATGTACAATCTGTACTGGAAGTGAGTTCTTGAGAGGAGGGCATGGCAGCCATGCTACTGAGCTCATTCTTGATGCAGCTTCTTCCCATGTGACGTTTGGGGGTGAGTTTTTCTCAGACAGTGCCTCTTCCATAGACTGCAGAAAGAGTGCTGGTACTATTTAAAAAATAAAAATTTAAAGATCCAAGAAGCTTTCGACAGTTTAATAAATAGTAGCATCCTGCCTCAGCAACGAGCGAATTATCAGCTACCCTAATGTCTGGGAAGATGGAAGAAGATCACTGGCCCTCACATAGGTTATTTTCCTTCAGCCTCTATAACAGGACCCACAGTATTTCTTAGGCTTGACACAATTTTATTCTCAGTGAACAAAGGGTGAGGCAGAAGGACCAAGTCTGCAGTATCAAACAACACGGACTCTCATCAAACAACACAGCTCTCATCTGACTCCTCCTGCTTCTGTTCACGAGGCGATTCTGAAAGCAAGTGTTCCTTTGCTGTTTGCTGTGAGGATTCATCTGACCTGGTGCTTGAGGCCAACCAGCCCTGCACAGCACAGAAAGGAATTGGGGTGAGTCTGTTCTTCAAGAAATACCCAATGAAGACCCTGAACTCTAAGGAGACTCTTTTGACACTCCATCTTCACTTGAAGGCACAGGGAAGACTGTTGGGCAGAGCACTGTGGCTCTCAAATTTGACTACAGACAGGAATCCTGTTAAGGAACTTTTGTTTAAATTTTTAATGCCTATTTCTTGCCTCACACTGTCCAGGTAGCATCTCTGGGACAGGCCCTGACAGTAGCGGTTCCAGGAGACAGTCCTCATGTAGCTCAAGTAAGAAACTAAGTATGAGATGGTGAGGTTTTAAACCTCGTGGGCCTGACAAAGGAGTCCCTTCTTTTCTTTGTTATTGTCCCGTTTTTTGTGTGTTTGTGTGTGGGGTCCATGTTTCTTTTTGCAGGTTTTGGTACATATGTATTTGTGGATGAGTTTGCACTCCTATATTCACAAGTTGCATATGAGGCTCAAGGTCATCTTGTTATTCTTTCTTCCCATGTATTGAGGCTCATGTTTTAAGAATAGTCTTGCTAGCCACTTGATTTGGAGACCCCGTCTCTACCTTCTGGGGAATGGAATTAGGTGGATTCACTGGCCTACTTGGCATTTGTGTGAGTTTCGAAGACCAACTCCAGTCCCTAGGCTTGCACAAGAGGGTCTTGTGTTACCTAGTATTTTCCACACCTCGAGAGTGCCCCTTTCTTCAGCCTCCTCCAGATGCTACCTTGTCCTTAAGCAGCCGTGTCATTCTGCATCGGACAGGAGCCTTCCATGAAATGCAAAACCCTTGTATTTTCCACACCCCAATCCTCAGTACAGAACAATCTGTCTGTATCAGTAACTTTCCTCTCATTGATGTGAAATAAAAGCCTAACAAAAGCAACTTAAGGAAGGAAGGGTTTGAGCCTCCGAGACTGAGAGTACCGTCCATTGTCAGGGAAGCCATGTAGGATGGTCCTGGATGGCTATAGGAGGCAAGTGGTCTTATGGATGGATGGTCAGGATGTGAAGAAAGATGGATGCAGTAGTCAGAATACTATCTGCTTTTCATTCAGTCTAGAATCCTAGCTCGTGGGTATTTAGGATGTGTCTTCTTATGTCAATTAGTCTCATCTAGAAAATCCCTCTGACAAACCAGATGTCTGTTTTTATGGTGACTCTGAGTGTCCTCAAGTTGATGATCAAGGTTAAACACTGTCTTATCTGCTAACTTCTGAAATTCCAAAAGAGGCAGTCATCAGGCCTGCTGGACATCTGCTCCCCCGCTCCCCACCAGGTTCCTTCAAGGATTTGTCCTGGAACATGGCTTACAAACCATTTCACTATCCCTCTCATCTTGATAGAATCGAAGTTTAGCATTTCTCCTTAGAGGGTCATTCCAGAAAGCAGTCAAGTTCTCGGAGTGGCCACTTAGCACAGTGAGGGTTTTCTGGATTACTGATAAAACAGAATGATGTCTCGTTTCTTAGTATTTTTTTTCTTTTGAGCTGTGCTGGGGTTTGGATCCTGTGCATACTACTAGGCAAGCGCCCTACCACCGAGCTGTACTCTGGCACCTGATTGCTGTCCTTTCAGAGCGTCTAACACTGTTCAGCTTGGACTAGTACAGTCACAGAAGTTTTCTAGAAAGAGCTACCAACTCAAGTCTTTTTGTTCTATTCATGTTTAACTTTTGTGGACAACTTCAGGATTAGATATTCTTTCCTACGATTTTCCTCTGGGAGACTGACTCACCATCGCAATTCATCCAGATCACACAGGACTTTTATTGCTGGCATTACCTTCACTCATCTCATTAGATCAGTGGTATAAAGCCTGTTTTGTAAGTGATGAGGCTGAAGGAACTCCATGAGAGCCCTCTCTACCCAGGTGAGCAAATATGCTCAGCAATCACTGTGGGAGCTTTGTTAACTTTGGGCAGAACTGTGACCGGAAAGGTCTCTGCTGGGCTGCCTAGCACTCTATGGAGGAATCAAAGTCACCTGCAGGTCTCCTCCATTTAATGAGGACAGGCAAGTGGCTGTGTGTGTCACTTTTTCCAGGGTGATATAAAGAAGCTGATTAAAAAAGATATAAAAATTCTAAATTCTATTTAGACTTTTGTATGGTTTCAAATGTCAAGCCAGCAGATGATATAAAACTGAAGCTACCTTTGTGACTGTAAGGAAATGCTTCAACTCTCTCCATCTTTCTGGAACTCTTTCTCTGAGTCCTCAGAGGTTGATGATGATGGAAATTACGTCCAAGTTCTAATAGCATTTTTAAAGTTATGGTTCCTTATATTCCCAGGGGTTGAATTATTTCAAATCTATCTTTTTTTTCTGACTTGGTGTATCTTTTCCATTAGTGTCATCTTATTCCATTTTTTTCTTCTCATTGAAAAAATGTTTTCTTTATACAGACAATGAAAACAAAAATAGGAACAGTGAGCTCCCTTTTCCTTGCCATATTAGCTCATGCTATGGGCTTGCTTGTCTCCTTTACTGTGTAAACTCATATGCTTTGCTTAGCAGAAGGCTTGGTTCCTCCCAAGCTTTATTGTGTCAAAAAGATACGTAGGATGGCCTATTGAGCCATCATGATTCACAAAAGCTGTACTGAGCCTATGCTCAAGTTCAACTTTAAGCATTTTACATTTGGGACTAGGTAATTAAATCTCTGTTGATATGTTTAGCAGCCTCTCTGACCTGTGCCCCCTAGAAACCAGGAGCAAATATTCTCACCTCTATTCTAACTTTGTGAGCATCTGTCTCTGGGGTACACAAATTCTATGCCTATAGATCTTAGCAACTGTTTTTTTTTTTTGTTGTTGTTGTTGTTGTTTTTTTTGTTTTTTCTGGATCTGACATCTCCTGATGGCATCTGCCAATCTATGATTTTTAATCCACAAAAGAAAAAGGTGTGTTAGATTCTAAGATTAATATCTAAACAAAGAAACCACGAGGTAGTCCTCAGAAAGTTCTAATGCCACTATTTTATCAGCCAGGCTTTCTGGGCAAGGAGGGCACTTCTGGGCTGCCATGGGCTACTGTGGGCCTGTTCTCTAAGAGCCGCTGACTCTAGCTGGAACATTTTTTTCTGACTTTCATGGTTTATTTCTAGCTGCTTTCCGACACAGATTTTCCTTCCTTCTTCAACGGGAACATCACTAGATGTACTTTTCAGTGGGGTGTCCTTGTACTGAAGTCAGCTGAGCAAAACCTGGAGGGGAGGATCCTTTCAGATGTCTTTTAGAAAAAAAGCAAACAATCCACACAAAGCAAAGCAACAATGTACTTTTAGAAATAGCCCTCTTGGGAACACAGAATGCACAGAAAAGGACAATTCTGTGATTCAACCAGAGTACAAAAGCCAGAATTCCTGTCAACACAGAACAGAGGTGACAAGGCCTGGGAAAGACCCTGAGTCTGTTGACACATAAAGAACTTGTGTCCCCTCACACAGAAGGCTTTGTCATTTTCCCACCTCAGTTCAAACTACGCCCATTCCTCTTCATGGCTTCCGTCCCAGGCTTGCAAAAGTACGCAACACAAATCCTTCCAAGATGGGTCTCAGAAAGTGTGCTGAGCCAGCCTGCCGGGAGTACTGGACCAGTGGTCCTTAGCCAGAGAATCAGCAGGCAAGGATTCTTTAATGTCGCATGCTGGGACTTTTTTCCTCTCCTTCCCCACCCTGCTCCTGGGCTTTGCTATGTGTGCTCCAGCCCATATGATCACAGTTTTAAGAGGCAGCATTTCCTTATCTGTTGCTGAGAAACACAAGACACAGATGTGCCAGGATGAAACTGGAAGACCTTGACACTGGGGTTGGCTATTTGCCTCAACATTGACTATATAGGATATAGCGTTTCTGTCTCCCTGAACAGATTTGGAAGACAGTTTTCCTGATTCTTCATATGACCCTTCCAAATGAAGGGAAAAGATATGATTGACTGCTTATCAGAAAATTTTTATTTTAGCATGAACATGCTGCTTAAGTATCAAGGCTGAGTCTGCATACATTAAAAGAATTTTTCTCAAAAATAAAACTGATCAAACATGGCAGAGGATGGAAATTAAGCTAGGAGATTGTATAGCGGGGCACTATACTTTTATTTAATTTTGCTATGAATATAAAATATAAATATTAGGAAAAAATAAACTGGCCACGAGTGTGTGGCCACGAGACACGATGACCTCGGCAACTCTTATAAAGGAAAGCATTCAATTGAGAGTAGCTTTCAGTATCAGGTTTAGTCATTATCATACAGGCAGGAAGCTTGACAGTGTGGAGGCCAACATGGTGCTAGAGAAAGAGCAGAGAGTTCTACATCTTGATCTGAAGGCAGCAGAAGTAAATACCCCACTAGGCCTAGCTTTAGCATCTGAGACCTCAAAGCCCACCCTCACAGTGACACACTTCCTATAATAATGCCTTACCGCCTAACAATGCCATTCCCTGTGGACCAAGCATTTAAACACATGAATCCCTGGCGGCCATTTCTATTCAAACCACCATAAATGCCCGAACAAACCTAACAAACCATGAGATCTGATTATCTAAACACACAATCAGCTCTTGCTCACCTTTTCCTTAAATGCTCACCTGCCAGCTTCATGGCATGGCCACTTCCTGCTGAGCATCACACTGTGTGATCCCCACAGCATTTCACAGGCAAGGGTTCCCATGTGCTATGTTCCCGACTATATGTGCTGTGTATTGGCATGTCACATTCTCCGTTGTCCACCTTAGGCAGTGGCTTTCATTTCTATAAACCTTTCTAATTCCTGGGAGCAATAACCCATGTGAAGAGGTGACCTCATTTCCGAGTTTAGGGAGGCAGAAGACATCCAAGAGAGATCACCATAACCTCACACCTACTGTGGCCCAGTCTGATACTGCATTTACTTTTTAAAAAATAAGTATTTTATTTTATTAATGGCTTCAATTTTAAGACTATTTATTATGGAAAATTTCAAATTTATATGTGAAGTCGAAGTTTCTGGTTTCCTTGAAGACTCAGTTTTGTCACCTGATGTTTTGCTGTAGGTTGGCTTAGAGAGGGCACATGATATTAGCTATTAACTCTCATGTTATGTTATGTTATGTCAAAGGTTATGACTTTGGACAGCAGAGAAGAGAACATATATAGAGATCCATATACAGTGAGGCATTGCTTTTGGGATAAACATTGCTGTGCTGATCTTCATACTTCAACACTTGACTTCACAGACAGAAACATTCCTGAGACCTTCTGGGGCAACCCAACTAAGTCTTGCAGGTTTTGCTGACTTTGCATTGCTGTATGATGTTGGCTTTTGGACTGGACTGCTGGTATCATGATGACTGGGTTTACTGAGTCTGGTAATCTCCTAAAGACCAATTGACCCTAACCAGCAGGAAGTAAATAAAAGAGGTCTACAGCTCTTTTCCCTACTAATCTCCTACCTAAAGTTGGGTAGTTGGAAGAGAGGTAAAGGTGTTTAAGAATCCTAAGTAAAGTAGGTTTGGTGAAAAATCTAAGCCTACGTGTATGAAAACAAAAATATATGACAAAATAATATTATAAATCTTCTATCATCAAACTTCAATAATAATAAACTTACAAAATTGTTTTATCTATAGTACCATCTTAATCCTTTCCATTTTGAAATAAACCCAATATGTTCTAGGAGTTTATCTGTAATGTTTCTTATTCACTTTTAGCTAAGTTTTCAGCTAGGCTAAGAAGGACTCATTTTTTAAATATTGCCACAATATCACTAACAGACTAAAACCAAAGTAGCAATTATTTATTGATATTTTCTAGAAGCCATTGTTCAAGTATTTAAATTTTACATAAAGGTAGAGGAATTTTAATTCAGCACATGGTTCTTCTGGCAAGAGAGTACATCCAAAGATCTTCTAGGTCTTTGTGATCCTGCTGGAATACAAACATGCCTTTAATCCAAGAGAATGAGCCAAGCAGATCTGAGTTCAAGACCAGCCTGGTCTAGAGCAAGTTTCAGGCAAAGAAAAGCTTAGATGCAGGTGTGAAAGTACACACCTCTAATTCCAAGCAATGAAGGTAAAGTTAATCTGTAGAAAGAAGCACCATGTTTGAAAGTGATGTTTAATTGAGTTACAGAAATAGAGAAAGATTTGACAGAATAGGATATGCCCAACTCTCACAGGAAGAGAGAGGAAAGGGAAGCCACTTAAAGGACAATGAGAAGAGAAGAACAGTTTTACCAGGTCAGTAACAGAGAGTCAGGTTGCAAAGAGAGAACTCAGGTGAAAACCAAATGAGCCAGAGAATGAGAAGGAGCCAGGAGATTAGAGCAGATCATTGGAAAGAGTTTGAGGCTAAGCAAGCAGAGGCTGAGAGAAAAGCCAGATTGAATAAATCAGCTTGGAGAGGAGTTTGAGCCAGAAAAGCTGAGTTGAACTAGCCAGCACAAAGCTGCAGGAAAACAAGTAAGGGTGAGCTTATTCAGCAGCAGTAAGCCTCAGAGGCTGAAAACATTCTAGGCCTGGATTAGACTGCATGGAATCTAGAAGCTTCCAGGACTAGGCCCAGGTTAGCAGACACATACAGGAAACCTCGGAGACAATTGAAGCAAGGGAATAAAATTTCCTTTTACACATAAATGTCACAGTTTTACAGCTTACTTAAATTATAATATCTGTACATTTGATTGTTAATGCCTCTTAAGACCATTTTCCTTAAAATCCCTCGGTCTGCCATTTTATCTTTGCTGCTGAGGCCACTCTTGAAATTAAGCTTTGGGCCTCACAGATTTCCCAGCCCAGATCTTGTTGATCATATCCCTAAGATATAGCCAGGCCTACTTCTTCATCTTATTTCCTACAAACAGGAAGTTGGACTTTCTCAGATTCTTACTTTTACATTTTTTTAATTTTTTTCTCACAATTTATTCATTATATATCTCAATTGAAGCCCCTCCATCAACTCCCTCCAGTCCCATCCACCCTCTCTCTTTCCCCATCCCCTTCCCCTAGTCCACTGAAAGGAGGAGTTCTCCACCATTGCCAACTGCCCATAGCTTGTTAAGTCTCATCAGGATTGCCTGGATCCTCTTCCTCCGTGGCCTGGCAAGGCTGCATCACCAGGGGCGAGTGATCAGAGAGCAGTCAACTGAGTTCATGATAGAGGCAACTACTGCTCCCCTCAATCAGGGATTCATATGGAGATTGAGCTTCCAATTGATTACATCTGAGCAGGGGTCTAGGTCCTCTCCATGCCTAGTCCTCCACTGATGTATCAGTCTCTGCAAGATGCCCTGAACTCAAATGCTTTAGCATTGTTGGTCTCCTTGTGAGGTTCCTGTCCTCTACATGTCCCTCTATCCCCAACCCCTCTCTTTTTCTGCAAGACTCCCTGTGCTCTGGCCAAAGTTTGGCCCTGAGTCTCAGCATCTGCTTCGATCCCCTTTTGGGTGCATCCTTTCATAGGACTCTCAATAGTAGACTCCCATCCTTTTTCCTCTCTTCCACCACTTCTGGTATCTTTCCTGTTTGCCATTCTGAATGAGATGTAAGCATCCTCCTTTGTATCCTCCTTAGTGTTTCGCTTCTTTAGGTCTGTAAATGGCTATCCTATATTATACAGCTAATATCCACTTATAAGTGAGTGTATACAATGCCTTATTTTCTGTTTCTGGGTTACCTCACTCAGGATGATCTCTTCTAGTTCCATCCATTTGCCTGCAAATTTTATGATTTCCTTGTTTTTAATAGCTGAGTAGGAATCCATTGTGTAGATGTACCACAATTTCTGTATCCATTCCTCTGTTGAGGGACATCTAGGTTGTTTCCAGATTCTGGCTATTACAAATAAAGCTTCTATGATAGTTGCTTTTACTTTTGTTCTATAAAAATAAATAAGAGAGTACAAAAATGTTTTATTTCATGAATGGGTAATATATAGAAACAAAAATATGTAAGTGATAATGAACCAGCTGGAAAGGTTTTTCCAAAGTTGAATGGCCCTGTCTAACTAACATCCAGAAGAGAACTTAAAATATTGCATCATCCATCGTAGAAATTGCCTGGAGTATTCTTTATGAAATGAGCTCTCCCTGAGTGAGAGAGTAAGAGCACAGTGTTGACTTTGAACTCATGCAAATAAAACTGTACATGTGGACTCTTGTCTGGCTCCTTCAGAATGAAAGCATTGCAACTGTATGATGTGAGTGTCCCTCCACTTTCTTTGATAGCCGTAATATGGACACTAAATCAAACATTTAAAATGTGGTCAGTAAAGCAAAGCAATTGATTTGTCACTTGAGAAGCTGCAAAAATGACCACAGCATAAAATGGTCAGATTGTCTCTTTACAAAGCACATCTGCTTTCCCAACAGGCAAAAAGGTCACTGCAATGCCTCCCTAGTGCCAGACACTAGTCAAGTCAATGGGTTCTAAGGGATACCCAACATGTCCCTCACACTCAGAAAGCACTGAGAATGCACCTGGAGTGGTCAGGACACAAATGGGATAAAACTCAAACTGTGTGTGTGTATTTGCGTGTGTGTGTGTGTGTGTGTGTGTGTGTGTGTGTGTGTGTTTATAGTACTACACCATGTGGCCCTTACACTAAAAAAAAAAAGTACCAGAAGGTGCTACATGTTTGATGACAAATGAATTATAAGCTGAGCTGTGGGGGAAGAAGCCAGATACAGACCTGTTGTCAAAGAAAATCTTTAAGAAAGATGGTAGACTGTCCTGTCCCTTGATGTACATTACTCAGAGCTGTGAGGTAGGTGTTGACTGTTCTGCAAGAATGGGCACATAGGTGGGTGATAAAACCTCAAAGTAGGTTCTTTAACAGAGTCACAGGGGACAGGCACCAGTATTTGAAAATTTACATGGCTCTGTTCCTCTTCTTATGGAGCTCCTCTCTGCTCTGTGTCTTTTTATTCATGACTTTTCCTATGACTCCCTATGCTCTGCTCATAGTTTGGCTGTGGGTCTTAGCTTTTGCTTCAATCCCCTGCTGGGTAGAATCTTTCAGAGTACGTTAAAGGTAGGCTCCACATCCTGATCCCTCTCTTCAGCTGCTTTGGGCATCTATTCTGTTTACCCTTCTGAATGAGAGTTAAGCATCCTCCTTAAAGTCCTCCTTGTTATTTAGCTTCCTTAGGTCTGTGGATTGTAATATGGCTATCTTGTATTATTTGTCTAATATCCACTTATAAGTGAGTGTATACCATGCATGTCTTTCTGCATCTGGGTTACCTCACTCAGGATGATCTTTTCTAGTTCCATCCATTTGCCTGCAGATCTTATGATTTCCTTGTTTTTAATTTCTGAGCAGTATTCCATTGTGTAAATGTACCACAATTTCTGTATCCATTACTCACTTGAAGGAGATCTAGGTTATTTCCAGATTCTGGCTATTATAAATAAAGTTGCTATGAACATAACTGAGTCTTTGTTGTATAGTGGAGCATCTTCCTGGTACTGATCCTGGGTATATACCAGGTATATAGTTTGCACTCCCACCAGCAATGGAGGCGTGTTCCCGTTTACATCCTCACCAGCATGTGCTGTCGCTTGAGATTTTGATCTTAGCCGCTCTGATTGGTATAAAATGGAATCTCAGAGTCATTTTGATTTGCATTTCCCTGATGACTATGGATGTTGTACGTTTCTTTAAATGTATTTGATATCCCTCTATCGAGAATTCTCTGTCTAGTTCTGTACCTCATTTTTTATTTTAATTTTTATTAGTTACACTTTATTCACTTTGTATCCTCCCATAAACCCCTTCCTCCTCCCTCCTAATCCCACCCTCCTTCCCCCTTCTTTACGCATGCCCCTCCCGAAGTCCTCTGATACAGGAGGTCTTCCTCTCCTTCCTTCTGATCCTAGTCTATCATATCTCATCAGGAGTGGCTGCATTGTTACCTTTTGTGGCCTTGTAAGGCTGCTCCTCCCTCAGGGGAAAATGATCAAAGAACAGGCCAATCAGTTCATGTCAGAGGCAGTCCCTGTTCCCAATACTATGGAACCAAGTTGGACACTGAACTGCCTTGGGCTACATCTGTGCAGGGGTTTTAGGTTATCTCCATGCATGGTACTTGGTTGGAGTATGAGTCTCTGGAAAGACTCCTGTGCTCAAATTTTTTGGTTCTGTTGCTCTCCTTGTGGTGTTCCTGTCCTTTCCAGATCTCACTATTTTCTACTTCTTTCATAAGATTCCATGCACTCTGCCCAACAGTTGGCCATAAGTCTCAGCATCTGCTTTGATAGTCTGCAGGGCAGAGCCTTTCAGAGGCCCTCTGTGGGCCTAACTTGTTTCCTGTTTTCTTCTTCTTCTGATGTCCATCCTCTTTGCCTTTCAGGTAGGGATTGAACATTTTAGTTAGGGTCCTCTCTCTTGCTTAGTTTCTTTAGATGCACAGATTTTAGTGGGTTTGTCCTACGTTGTATGTCTATATGAGTGAGTATATACCGCGTGTGTCTTTCTACTTCTGGGATAGCTCACTCAGGATGATTCTTTCCAGTTCCCACTATTTACCTGCAAATTTCATGATTTCCTTGTTTTTCATTGCTGTAATATTCCATTGTGTAGATGTAGCACAATTTCTGTATCCATTCTTCAGTTGGGCATCTGGGTTGTTTCTAGCTTCTGACATTACAAATAAAGCTGAGACAAACATGATTGAGTGTTGGTATAATGTTCTTTTGAGATGTATACACCTTACCCTTCTTCATTCAAATGCTGATTTCTTTCCCTACTCTCTGGATATTACATTGTGATATTTACTCTGAGCATCCTGTCTCAACTGTGTGTAAACAGGCCAAAATAAAACAACTAGCCACAATGTTGTGCAAAGGGAGGAGCCAGAGGACAGGAAAGAAGGGAGGAGCCAAAGGTCAGGAAATGAGAGGGAGGAGAAGGGATGAGAGGAGAGCTAGAAGAACGTAGCTGGAGGAGAGATCTTGGAGGACGTGGAGCATGAACCAGACCAAAGATTTCACAAAAAGCAAGTTTAATATGGGAAATCTAAATGTTAGGAAACTATGAGGGCTTGGAGGTTTAGGAGGGAGTAACTATTGCCCAGCACTGTGTTCTAGGTTAACTAAATAAACACAGTCTCAGTGTGGTGATTTGGGTATATAGCTGTTTAGGACTAACAGCAGCATTACTAAAAGATAAATCTATGGTAAATATTAATAGTCTGTTACAACAGTTGACCAAATGTCCTTATTGTGTACTTGAGCCTCTTTTTTTGGATATATGCCTAGGAGTGGTATAGCTGGATCCTGAGGAAGCACTATTCCTTGTTGTCTGAGAAAGCGCCAGATTGATTTCCAGAATGGTTGTACCTTATTTTTTAATTGGATTATTTGGGCCTGCAGAGACTGATGTATCAACCAAGGAACATGCATGAAGAGGACCTACATCCCCTGCCCAGATGTAGCCGATAGGCAGCTCAGTATCCATGTAAGGCGGAACAGGGGCTGTCTCCGACATGGACTCTGTTGCCTGTTTTTAGAACACTTCCCACTGGTCGGGAAACATTGCCAGACCACAGAGGAAGAAGATGCAAGCAGTTCTAATGAGATTTGATAGGCTGAGGTCAGATGGTAAGAGAAATACGGTAGGGGAATAGGGATGAAGAGTAGGACTGGGAGGAGACAAAGGAAAGGGCTACAATCAAGATGTAAAGTGAATAAATTATTAAAAATAAATTTAAATTAAAAAAAAGAAACTTTGCATGGGGTCAGAGTATTTATGCCAAGATAGGTTTATGGCTCCTGGCTTGGTGATACCACTAGGCAAACACTGTTTTACAGCATATCAAAAAGCTCTGGGGGCTGGCCCAGTGAAACAAGAAACTGTTGTTTGGACAGCTAGGACCCTGTCAGGACTTCACACGAGGTAGACTCTTTGCCCTGTCCTAAAAAATAAATGTAAGAAAATTAAGACTAAGCTTAAGTGACTCAGAACAGTAACAGCCTTGGGCTGGAGATAAATTTCGTTCAGTGACTCGTTCAGAGCACTGGCTGTTCTTGTAGAGGACCAGAGTTCAGATCTCAAAACCCATAACCACCTGTGACAACAGCTTCAAGGGAAGGAGGGCACCATAATTCCCTTTTCTTGCCTCCATGAGTACTGCATTCACATAAACAAACACACACAGAGACACAAAACACATAATTTAAAATAAAAATAGAGCCGACCGTGGTGGCGGAAGCCTTGAATCCCAGAACTCCGGAGGCAGAAGCATACAGATCTCTGTGAGTTGGAGACCAGCATGCTGTGCACGGAGAAACCCTATCTGGAAAAACAAAAGTAAATTTTAAAAAATAAAAATATATCTTTAAAAACTAACCAAATAAATATATTAAAAAACAGCCTAGAAATGAGCCAGCGTATATGATATATTTAACTACAACAATCAGCTTGAGAGTCAAGCGTGCACGCAGTCCCTGCACTTGGGTTATCGAGGCAGGAGCATCTACTCAAGGTCTGTTTCTGCTTTATAGCAATTTTGAGGACCATCTGATTCGCTATCTAAAAATAAAAAAGAATAGAATAAAAGAAGCTCTCAAAGGTGGAGCAGGTGGTCTTTGTAGAGGGGCATAAATGAGCTGATATTGATCAGTACAGCCCAATATAATCAACATTTACATGCTACTTTATAACCCCCCAGTTTTCCATTTCGCATCACTCTTAAAAATCTTACAAATGGACTGCGCTCTTTTTTGGTTTTCACAGTAGATGGTCATGCTGAGTAAGCAAGGCCATCACTGGCAATGTCACAGAGAACATGGCCACATTTATCAGTGGGAAGCCACAAACTTAAGGCCACATCATCTGTGTTCGTGGCTGGGATTGCTTCCACAGAACAGAGAAGCATGAGTTTAAAGCTGCTGTGTCAGTGCGGGAGGCAGGTGAGAAAATGATACTTGATTATGTATGAGCTACAAATACAGACAATAGCCATGGATGAAGCATCAGTATAACTCAGCTGCTCAGAATATTCTTCTTCAAAGAGACCTATGGGAACACAACTCAAATAAACCTAAGAATTATTTATTTCACCTAAATCCCAGCCGTGTTCAGCAGCATGGAAATTTCTACATAAATGGCTTTGGCTGCATCTGTTGGAGAATAGGAAAAGCAGAGGGAGGTTAAACATGCAAATGACACTGCAAAATTCATTACTGAGGCTGCTGAATCCCCAGCCCACTGCTTTAGGGAGCCCTGGCTACCCAGAATAAAAGAGAATAAGCATGAAAAGAACCTGGCAGGCTGTCCCAGCCTCAGGCTCTCTGCCTGAGAATCAAGTCTGCAAATGCTCAGCTACTAACCAGCCTGGACCAGGCTCTCCAGCCTTTCCCATCGAAGGCAAATAGATTGAGCAGGCATGCTCACCAAACATCACTGATGGTAAATCAGAAAGAAACCTAAAGCAATTATTTGGTATATAAATTATTTTACCATTTACTCAAGACAAAAGCAATTTCACATACCAAGGAAACAAATGTGCTTGTTTGATTTTAAATAAAGAATTGAATTTTCACTGAATAAATTTAATATTTCAAGACAGAGAGCCTTCAGCTGCTTTTCAGAGTTCTTGGATATTTTGATTTTATGATCATTGCTGAGAATGTGCCCTCACATAAACACGGTCACAAGATGGCAGAAATATGTTTATGACCATTTCAGAAATTGTTGGAAATTTGTTCTTAATCCCAAAATGTATTTTTATTTTTATGCAAAATTTGTCAGCAACTCGAAGTGGTAATTTTTTAAAAGATTAATTATTTTTATATGGATTGGTGTTTTGCTGCATGTGTATCTGTGTGAGGGTGCCAGATTCCCTGAAACTGGAGTTAGGAACTGGCATGTGGATGCTGGGAATTGAACCCTGGTCCTATGGAAGAAGGTCAGTGCTCTCAACCAAAGTGTAATTTTTAAAAGTGTGATTTTTAAAATCAAAGATTCTATATGATAGAATGCCAAGATAGCATGGATTTTATGTTTTCATGCTGAGGGATGATGGCAGAAAACTGTTTAATAGGCTCCGCTCTAGTAAGTATGTTTCTATAAGAACAGAAACTTTACTGCCATTCAAAATGGGTGATGGTCCCCATCGGAGGATACAGCTTCAAGCGTTTTTTAGGGCTATACATGCACAGGGCACAGGGCACTTAAGCAGTTTGTTAGGGTTGTATGGTATGGTGACATTTGCAATGCAAAATATACTTATGTGTTTCAAACCAAGGCTGCAGTGAAGCCATGCAACACCACACAGGTGAGCCCTGCTGGAAACTCCTCGGATCATTTCTCAGTTCATTTTTAATTAAGTTTAACACTCCGAAGCCTTTTACTGTTATGGAATTTTTTATGAACCTTATACTCAGTTACATGACCCTGCACAGAGTCACGCCCTACAGTTTAAGAAGTTGTGGTATGGACAAAACCTGAATTGGCCACCTTCACCAAGATTTTCCAGCTTAATGAAAGAGAAAAGCTGCTCTCACTGCTGAGCCACTGAAGCTCTACCACAGAGAGCCTCTGGTACAGCTTTAAGGACAAAGGCTATGTAGTTATTAAAGTCAAATAAACAGGTGTCAGGAGTTCTGCTGCTTCCCCGTTCCAGCCTGGCTTCACC
Organism: Psammomys obesus; assembly: GCF_907164565.1. Taxonomy (NCBI): domain Eukaryota; kingdom Metazoa; phylum Chordata; class Mammalia; order Rodentia; family Muridae; genus Psammomys; species Psammomys obesus. The sequence goes on from NW_026585742.1 coordinate 7,190,914, forward strand.
GACTTGCTGGAGGTATCCCTGTTGTTTGAAGCAACATTAAACACCTTCTGGGTCGCTGGGATTCTTCTTACCATGCTGATGTATGTCCCTCCTTTCAGAATGTGATAGATACCAACAACAGGCATGTTTTCTCCAGGACTGCTCCTAGACTCCTGGGAGGGAGAACAAGAGAATGGAACATGACTCACATGAAAATGCAGAAGCTCCTTGGGAGACCTCAACCAGGCTATGAAAGCTCCACCCCTTTCCTTGGCCTGAGCACCAGTCTGCCTGTGCCCAAAATCCTATGATATTTTCATTAAACATTTCCTGAAGCCACCTTTCCTCATCCTTGTAATCATGAAGGTTAAGTGTAGTCCAGGGAGCCAGTGGAAAGGAGGACAAGTTATCCTCTCTAACCTCCCCTCTTTCCTTCCCAGGAGCCTGGGAGGGACATCACCCACCCACAGCCACCTTTTGCTGTAACAAACAGAGGCAGTCCTCAGCACATCGGTGGAATCAGATAAAGGATCTGGAGGTGAGGGCCACACTGGTGATCTTGAAGCTTTCCTGCTAAAAATGTGTGCTTACAGATGGGATATGCAGAGAGGAATAGCAATGACCAGCTCAGATGCAATGACCACTTGTGTTTGTGCAAAGACAATATGCAAGCAGACTTGTAGGAGAAGATGCCAGGTGGCTGAAGGCAGAAGGAAAGTGTGACTAAGGCAGAAAATGTGGGTGAAAGGTCAAGAGACAGTCTGCAGAGGCCAATACTTGCGATGTTTAAATGTGGCCCTCAGGCCAGACAGCGGCAGCACTTGAGAGCTCTTTAGAAATTCAAACCCTGAGGCTATTCCCACAGCTCTTAGAATATGGGTCCAGCAACCTCGTGGGTGTTTCTGATGAACACTGTAGCCTGACTCACCAGTCTAAGCTATAACTCTCATAGAAAGAGCCACTGTCAAATGGGTAGATGTTACAGTCGTATAAATACTAGGTGCTATGGGGATAAATGGCTCAGACTTCACAGAGATGGTATCGATCTGTTTGGGGTTTGGGGTTTTATTGTTGAGCTTTAAGATCTTAAAAAGAAAAGTTAAAGTTCCCACCTCAGGAACAACACTTCCTAGTTATTAGTGAGGAACATGCTGGTCCCGACCTGAAGTGGCTGCCTGGGTGCCCCGTGTCCTGGGAACAGATGACCACACACCTGGCAAAGTCTACTAAGATAAAATGCTTCCAGAATCATCTTCACTCCACAACTGCTCTCCCTGTTTTTTTGACCTGTCTCTCTCTGGGGACTGGTCAGGACACAGGATGGTTTGAAAGGAGGGATAGCTGGAGGACAGACACGGTTGTGGGTGTATACCAGGCTCCGGGGAGCTCATTTACCAACATTAGAGGCAGGAAATACCAAAAAGAACTCAATTCATCCAGAGCACACACTTAGCAATCATGCTGGCAGGTCCTGAAGAAAGCAGAGCAGGGCCCAAGGGTAGAAGTAATTTACCTAGAGGCATCCATGTGCCCCTGCAAAGCACTGTGCAAAGTAGTAAATAGGATGTGAGCTAGAAGTAAAATAAAGATAAATAGAAAATTGAGCGTGTGCAGCAGCATTCCATGAGTGCGTCAGTAGAGACATCTCTGGGGCCAGTTCCAGCTTTCTGACTCTCTATCCCTCCTGTAGCCTGGTTCATACGTCTCTTCACTTCTTTGTGCTTACATGGCTCTAATCCCTATCTCAATATTTCTCATCACTTGATAACACACTGACCTTTATGGGTTACGGAGATCTTTCCAAGTCTCAGCCGATTGTGAAGTTAATGTCTGCAAGGATTGTAACTGGTATAAGCAACTTTGAGTGGTACATTTGGACAATGAAAGGATGAAGAGGGAACTTAAACCAGAAAGGCAGAGATCGATGGAGCTCAGTAAATGCTGGGAAAAGTCCCTCACTCTTATCTTCACATGTATAATACTCTCTTTTTAATGCCTGGATTTCTTCTCTTCATTTATTAAGCTCATATTCTCACCATTTTTCTTATATGAATAAAGGTTATAAGAATCAACCATAAAGGTAGGCATTGTTATTATCAGCTTACAGCAGAGAACTTAGGTTTAGAGGCATTGACATTCTCAAAATGGCGCAGGGAATAAATGGCTGAACAGACCCTAGAGACAGCTACGTTCAGATGTTTTAGGGATCCTAAAACATTTAAGGCTCCCCTCTTCCTTAAAGACAGCATCATTAGGCTGCTACATTTCCCTAAGGCTGAGACGGATTGCCCAACAGGTAACTTAAAGATCATCTCTTGTAAACAACATAAATGAAGGTGGCTGCAGGAGAGCTAGAGAAGTAACTTCCATTATTTTCTGCACAGGCTTGAGGTTTCAAGAGTTACCTGGCATCAGATAGGATTCCTCTCTAAGGACAAAAACCTTTGACTCTTCTTTCTATTTAATTTTTTTTGTTGTTGTTGTTACAGTATATTCTGATCATGTTTTTCTCTCCTCCAACTCCTCCAAGATTCTCCCCATGTTACCACCCTTACCCTTTTTTCTCTATCACTCTTTCGAAAACAAGCAAATAAACAAACCATAATTTTAAAGAAGAAAGAAGAAACACGTACACATCCATACAGAAAATCCATAAAAAACACAAAATTAGAAAGCATAATGTACAAGCAAAAGTACAGTAAGACAGAAAATGTCTAACACAGTAATATGCATCAAAACATCTGCAAAACACCAAAAAGTTCATGCTGTGTTAGTCATCATCTGCTGAGCGTGGGCCTGCCCTGAGGAGTGGTTACTGTACACAGTGAGACTCCGCTGGAGAAAACTAATTTTTCCTTTGCAATGGCAGATAGACATTCTTAGGTCCACTTCTCGCCCTTAACCCTGAGACCCCAGCTGGCCCGAACCAGCACAGACCCTGTGGTGCTGCCGCAGTCTCTGTGAGCTCATTTGTGCATCAGTCCTGTTGTGTCTGGAAGACTTCCTTGGCAACATACAACCCTTTGGTTCTTAAAACCTTTCTGCCTTTTCTCCTGCGTGTCTCCCTGAGCCCTGAGATGAAGGCTTTAATGAAGATGTCCCTTTTAAGACAGTGTTCCAAAATCTGTCACTCTGCACAGCGTCGAGTTGTGGTCTCTATGGTAGCTCCCATTCACTGCAAGAGGTGGTTTCTTTTCTGATGGCTGAGAGACAGGCTGATCTATGGGTATAGCAAGAGACAGGCTGATCTATGGGTTTAGCGAGAGACAGGCTGATCTATGGGTATAGCAGAATGTTAGTAGAATAGAACAGAATAGAATAGAATAGAACAGAACAGAACAGAACAGAACAGAACAGAACAGAACAGAATAGAATAGAATAGAATAGAATAGAATAGAATAGAATAGAATAGAATAGAATAGAATAGAATAGAATAGAATAGAATAGAATAGAATAGAATAGAATGTTATTGCAATATGCCTTTGGTAGACAATAGTAGTTACGAAAGAAAGAAAAAACTTTGCCTTTTGTTATTTCTTACTGAATCCCAGGCATGTCTCTTTTGTAACTGTGGTAAAGTTGGAGGGAGCTGGCCTTATTTGGGTCCTACAAATTGTGTTTTCCTGCAGCCAAGGCCTCTGTGGGCTTCAGGCTTCTCCAGCTCTGTGCCATCAACATGTTACTAGATTTAGCTCGTGTTTCTTTGTGTCATCTCCTACAAGTGACAAAACTATAAAACAACACAGTTGGCTGAACATCCCAGGAGCAAAGAGCCTGTTTTCACTTGAAGTGGTCACCTTGTTCCCACTGTGGCATCTAGCTTCAGCATGCCTTGTCGCTCTGAGTCCTGATGGAGAGGACTCAGGCTTCTGAGAACACTCTGTCTTTTCTTCTCCAGCTGTGCAGAAGTAGTTAGGACAAGGGGGTGTCACTTTCTTCCTCTCTTCCTGGGACAGCTGGGCCAGTTTTCTGCCTTCTTTATGTAATCTTCCTTGTTGCTCTTCACTTGTAGTTTTAGAACTGTAGATTGAAAGGAATGCAAGGAGACAAATCAGGCTTTCTTGTGTTTGAACTTTAGCAGGAGAGGACACTACAGTGTTGATATACCCATAAAGAATAAATTAATCTTCCTACTTTTTTAAACAGTTTTAAAGTTGTGAGCATATTAAATGTAAGATCGTCTGCTGGTCATTGGTGCTGAATCCCCGCTTCCCCACCCGTACAACACACATGCTCACACATGCCCAGTGCCACCACGATCTATAACCAGGTAGCAAGGTAGTCACGGTGTGTATCTGTGGCAACAGCCCCTTAGCAGAACTTAAAAAAAATTATGTATTCACTTTACATCCTTATTGCAGTAACCCCTCCTCTCCTCACGGTCCAGCCTTCACACCCTCTTCACCCCATTCTCCCTCTCCTTCTCCTCAAAGAAGGGGAGGTACCCCATGGGTACCAGGCTGCCCTGGCACATTAGTTCTCTGCAGAACTAGGCATATCTTCTCCCACTGAGGCCAGACAAAGCAACCCTGTTTAGGGGAATAGGGTCCAAAGAAAAGCATCAGAGTCAGAGAGGCGGTCTCTGATCCAGTTATTGAGGATCCTTTTGGAGACCAGGTTGTGCCCCTGCTATATCTTTGCAGGGCGCCTAGGACCAGTCCATGCATGCTTTCTAGTTAGTGGTTCAGTCTCTGTGAGCCTCCATGGGCCCAGGCTCGTTGACTCTGTAGGTTGTGTTGTAGAGTCCTGGACCCCTCTGGCTCCCTCAGCATGTGATTCCCGGAGCTCTATCTACTGTTTAGCTGTGGGTCTCTGCAACTATTTCCATCAGCTGCTGGGTAAAGCCTCTCAGAGGAGCTATGCTAAGCTTCTGTTTACAAGCAGAGCAGAGAAACATTAATAGTGTCAAGGATTGCTTCTCTCTCATGGGATGGATCTCAAGGAGGGCCAATCTTTGGATAGTCATTCCCTCAATCTTTTCTCCGTTTTTGTCCTTTTAGCAGGACATTTGACTCTTGTAACGGAGTCCTATACTTAGTAGCCATCGAGCTAGATAAAATCTCCCAAGGTATTTTGGGATACTTCACATCAGTCCAAGCCAAGTTCAAACTACAGAGAACAATGTGACTGCAACACAAAGATTTGTTCACTTTTGGCAGGCAATGCTAGCTCCATGGGCTAGTATAGGAAATTAAATCACTTGTGCATGCTTTTTTTTTTAAGAAAAAAAAGTGTAAAAGAAATGGTTTGTCTATCAGATTTTTAATACAATTTAAGCCATAATGTGAAATTTGTGCATTGATCTAATAAGAATTCTTCAAAAAATACCTTGAAAAAAAATTGCTGACATGAAATGTGCTCATCTCTAAAATGAGTGCACTGTTGGCATGGACAGGGAGCAGCATTCAGAACAACAAACTCTTGCTGCCAGGGATACACTAAAATAAGCCTGCACATTAACAGAGAGAATTTCAAAATTAACTTATATATTGTGTTACTTGGGGAGCTTATTTGCAAGCATCACGCTCTGGCTGATTTAATCAGAAAATGAATGGATTGAAAATTTGAAATTATATCAGCTGCTTGCAGAGCTGAGTCATTTTGAAAGCTGGAAAATGGGCAGGAGTGGGAAGATGAGACAACACCCTGGTCAGACCCACAGCCATTTCAGAAGACCGTTGCAGTGGGGCCTCGGAGCTTGAGGTCCTAGATATCCAGACTTGCGTCTACATGAGTTTTCACCAATGATCCGAACACAATTGCTCCTGCTCTCCTCCCTTCCTGCTTCCAGAGAGCAGCAATGAAGAAAGCTACTTAGTACTCTCACCTTGCATTCCCAGTCCCTGACTTATGTACTCAGGTGGATCCATTGCCTGGTCAACTTTAAATGAAGTACCTGCAAAGGAGGCTGTGAACGCAGCTAGCTGGTCTTCATATGTCTAAAGGATGAAAAGGCATCTGTTTCCATTCAGATGTACAGCTTGAGGAATATGTCAGGACAATTCATGCTATACTACAATGACAATGAACTTCCCAATGTTTGGTGGCTTAACATAAACTGGGTTGATCTTTGTTTCCAGTGGCTTTTCTCAGTCACATACCCATGGGATCTGTCCTTCTGTCCATCCTATGTCATTTTTTTTCTCTCCCTCATACTAGAATACAGACTAAAAATGGTCTCCAGATGGAATACTGAAGGCTGCCATGGCAAAGGGAGAACATGGTAGGCACATATTGGTGCTTAAATCTTATAACTTGAAATGGCACACATCACTTCTACATACGCTTTAGTTGCTAAAGTAATCTACTTGGCAAAACTCAAATCTGAGGATATCAGGGGATGGTAGGGAAGTACAATCCAGCCATATGCTCAATTTAAAAAATTGGCAGACACCATCAATGAACTGCATGTGGGGTTTCCAAAGTTCTGAAGAGGCCTCAGACATTAGGCAGCCCACACTTGACATGCACATTGCAGATGAATCAAGAGTGGGATGAGAAGACATCCCAGACAATGATGCATTTGACTGCCTTACCTACAGCATCCACCAAACTCTCGGTGATCCATCTTCTAAGATTATCCCCGTTTAGATGAGGAAGTAGATGTTCACAGAGATTATGCGACATACACACCAGGGAAGGAAAGAGCTAAGATTTCAACTCACGGTTAATGAGAACTATAAACGAAAGGCAAAAGCAAAAAGCCAGGTCTTTTCTTGATAAAATATAGTTACTAAGTCAGGTCAAGAGTTTACTAAGTGGACATTCAGAAGTAGCACTTCTCTGCATCCCATCTTTGTCCCATTGTCCTTCCAAGTCCCCTCCATTTTTATTCCTTTCTCTCACTCCTGCATGTACCTGGCCCAACTCTCTTTCATTAAGGCTTTGACCATAAACTGCTCAGTAAAGCATATCCAGACCAGGACACTTGGAATGTTTCATCAGCCTTCAGATATTAACAGTCCCAGCCACCCTGAGTCTCAGTCTTTCCAGATATAATATGGTTAAAATTATTGCAAGACATAGTATTCAAATAGAAATAAAATATGTTATAAAGATGCTTTACAGCTCAAAGAAAATATTTTATAAAAATTTTAGATAGAAAATTATTTGTGGGTGGGGGAGCTGGGAATACTGCTTAATGATTAAGAGCACTTGTTACTCTTGGAGAGGTCCAGAATCTGGTGCCCAGCACCAACACTGAATGCCTCATAGCCTCTAGAAGCTCCAGATCCAGAGAGTCTGTGCTTCTTCTGGTGTCCATAGACAGTGTGTGCCTGTTGCACAAGTACACACACACACACACACACACACACACACACACACACACACAAATGCTCGCAGACACACACAGAGATTAATAACAAATACATCCATAAAAATAAATATCAACATCTACTCTGAAAGGAAGCAAGAGAAATGTTAAAATTTATAATCCAAAGGAAAGAGCAACTCAAAGACTCCTAACTGGTGAGGAAGTGCTAACAGGATTATCCTTTTCAAGCTCCCTCTAAAATAATACCACATAGACCAAAGTGTAACTGTCCTGAGTCTTGCCTCTCTTGCAGTCCCTTGAAAACGTGTAGACTTTGCAGTATTACATTTTCTAAACAACTGTAATCCCTCAACCATTTCCACCTAAGACCCTCAATATAGTTCAGAAGATGGTAACAATCCATGTTACACCACATCCGTAGAGTTGGTGGTGAGCAATGACCGCACATGCCTTCCAGGTAGTACTCTGTAGGATTCTTAAAATGATTCTGCTAATTGTGAGGACATGGGCATCATCATGATATTCAGATTTCTGAATTCTTATATTTTTATTATTTAAGTACATGGAGAGCTCAGTTTAGAATAGAAGAAGAATAAAAAGAAGAGCTGAATGTGGGGGCAAACAACTGATAATATTTGGAGATAATGCCAATGCCGTAAAAGTTTCCAGTAAATACCTCCCATGACATCTCTTACACAGTCACCATGGCCTGAAGTGCCCTGGCCATGCTGTTAATTAATGTATTTTTCCATTGTGACAATTTATGTAGAATCAATTGATTACAAACTCACCTCTGACATGATTGGATTAATGGTGTGCTGCAGTTTTTCCAAAGTTTGCTTTGAGTGGAGCAAACTCAGTGTAACAGAAGGACAGAATTTGATTCTAAGAGAGCTGTATGATTATGATAAAAGGGAAATTCTGGAGCTTAAGAAACAATGCACTTTCTGATTTCTAGAATAAAGAAAAGTTGAGCTAGGAAATCTCCTCTGGGCTGAGTCACTGTATATCCCAAGGCACACCCAACCCTACTCTGCAGTCTATTCTGCTGCTCTTGGCCTGTGTGTCCCTGTGGAAAACCACACTTATCACCTATCCTCTTGGTGTCTATTTTGCTTCCTTGACATCAACTCCCTCTTCTGCAACCACAACAGCAATGAGAGCACTATGTCTTACTTTCTTACTTACTGTTTCTGACTCTTGATTTGAACTGTGAAAATGAATGTGCATTTCTCTTCAACCAATAAATGACCTTCATACCCCCTTATAAGATGCTGCAGGGTCCCTTTCTCAGAGCCCTTAATAGCAAAGAGCAGTGAAAATGCCCACCCCCCTTCTGAGAAGGTCTCTGGGAGACAGTGCAGTCAGAGTGTTCTTTGACCTAAGATCACAGCAGGTAGGCTGTACCTGCTGAGGAAAGCTGGGAAATAGAGCCATTTACACAAATTTGCCTGATCAAAATGTAGGAGTTACTGTTTTGCTGATATACTTGATTCCCTTTCCTTTACCTGCACTTGCAAAAGGTGATATCCTCCTGAACACTTCATTTCAGTGACATAGATAAAGCAATAATGTAAAACTTTTTTCAAACATCTCCAACTTCCACCCCTAATGCAAATTTATCCTATGCTACTAAAGGGCACAATTTAAGTTCTGCTTGGCCTGTTGAATTAGAGTAGACAAATGAGTCCATTTCTCATTGCAATGATGTTTAGGGATTGTGGTGGTTTGAATTTCCTCATAGGCTCCTTTTGAAAGACACCAGCTGACAGAGCTGCGTGGGAAGGTGGTACAACCTTGCTGGGGAAAATGTACCACTGGGGTGGGCTTCTGTGGCTCAGAGTCTCTTCCCTCCCCCAGGCTGCTCTCTATCATCTGTGTTGAAGATGTGATCTCTCTTGCCCCAGCTGCCTGCTGCACTCCTTTCCCACTGTGGACCCCCCATCTGAAAATTTGAAAAAAAAAAAAAATCAATGCTGGTTTTTATAAGTTGTTTTTAGTCATGGTGTTTAATCACAACAGAAAAGTAACTAATATAGAGGTCAACGCTGAATCCAACAGTGCTTTATTAGCCCCATACATTTTTAGGACAGAAAGTAAGGACACCCAGGAGAGTTTTAAAAAAGCAAGCTTTTGGTTAGTGGTGGGGTGGGCCGTTCTACCAGGACCAAACAGACCCTTGAAGCTTTCTCTGCTTTCTTTATAGGAGATAATATGATTTTTGCCCAAGCTAATTCAAGTATGGAATCATTGTTGCATCCAGTCGCCTCCAAATGCATGGCCTCAGATTGGAAATTGCAAACAATAGACTCCAGGTCAAGGTCACTCACTTATCAAGAGGAATTATATTAAGCAAGTATCGGAGGACTAGCAGGACTGAGTGGAGACTGGGAGCTCAAACAAAGATCTGGAAATAGAAGCGATGTGCGCAGAGGTAGAAATTCTGCTGCCGCTCATCTCACTCTGCTGTGCTTCACACAGGATCTCCAACCATCTGCTTCACTTAGGTCTCAAGCATGCCACTGATGTGGAGGGATGGAAGGAGTAGAGAAATCTTCCTGGAAAACAAGCAGTCTCGGTTAAAAGGCTGAAAGATAGGTGAATGCCCATAGCAAGGAAAGTATTAAGAGAGATTGGGGTGAATCTGGGTAAATTAAAATAACAAATGACCTTCCTAAAGAGCATACAGGCTTTGCAGTCAGGCAGGCTCATTTACTAAATGTGTGACTTTGAACAAATTACTTCCTCTCTCCAAGTTTCAGTTTTTAAATCTATAAAATGATAATGATTATGGTGATGAAGATGACTTTCTGTTTTACAGAGTTCCTCCAAATACCCAATAAAGCCCTGCTTTACAACTCATTGGCCTAGGAACCTCCACAAAGCAGACATGATCAATCATCAGTGCCCCATGCCCAGCATCTCCCATTTCCAGAGGACAGGAGAGAGCTGCTGACACAGCCTCTCTCCTCTCCATCTGATGTCCTTTTAAAACCATGACTTCAATAGCATCGTCCTGAAGAATGCTCCAAGTTAAATGTCAGCTAGAAGGCCTCCATCAGCCCTCAACCCACCCCAGGACTGGTTATAAGAAAGCTAAACTCTCTGTGCTTTGGAACCAAGAAGAAGACCATCTCTCTGCCCGTTCCTCCCCAGGAGAAGCAGACTGAGCATGTTAGATCCACAGAAGATTCAAGTCCTGCTAGTGTGTCCAGACCATATCTGGAAGTTCAGAGCCAAAAGTCAACTCAGCGAATCCCACTCTCAGACACTGTGGCTCCTAAGTCCTTATGAGATGATGTTGAAAAACTCAGAATGCCAATACAGCTTCGCTGGTTTTCTAACCAGAGAAAGACTTCTGGGCTTTTAGTATCTCCCACACAAGGGACCAGTTGGACAGGGAAAGGGATTCTATGTCATGAGATAGAGCACCACCATCCTCCCAGTCAGAAGCCCCTGTACTGGGGAGCTGTTGGAAGTATCAGCCCCACTCCAACCAATGCACAGCACTGCACAAGTACGCATTGGCTAAGTGACCATATTTTCTTCATTTGCTTTCTCTATGTGTTGTTTTTAATTGTTTGATGAGGCTATCGCAACTGAGAATATTCTAAAGTTATGTTCATATAACACTTTTAGAACTAGAACTCTCTGTCTTCTCTCTCTCTTAATCTCTCTATCTCTCCCTTTCTCTCTCTCTCTCTGTATGTGTGCTTTTTGGGAGACAGTCTTGTTGTGTAGCCCAGGCTGGACGCACGCTCTTCTTGTCTCCGTTTCCCAGGATTGCAGGCATTTACTACTAGATATTTCTACATTTTTGCCAATAAAATTTAACAATGTGACCTTCTGAGTTTCATAATTTATTCAGCCATTTATTTATGAACAGAAACTTATAATTTTCAAGCTTTATCATTTTAACTGAGTGTGTACAGTAAATAACTTCACAATTGACTGTACTTCTGAATATTTTCTTATAATATATTGGGGCATATATTTGTTTTAAAATATGCTTGCTTCGTCTTATGTCTTGGATATTTGTAATGTAATCTTTAAATTGAAGTCTACTTACGTTACATTCAGGAATGAGGTGAGGTCTTGCTTACCCACTGTGTCCCTCTTCTGACACATTAACTCAGCATTTATCTCTGCCTGGGCTGTCTAGGGTGATTATGTTTAAGCCCATGGACTGCTTTTCAGAAGACACGCAGCAGCTGGTGCCTAGTGTAGCTCCCTACAGAAATCAAATCATGTATCTTAGGAAACTGCTCTTGACATTAACTGATTTAATAGAAGGGTTGCCTTCTGTATCTCAAATTGGAAAAAAGTATAACAAAAATTGTTTCACAATGATTGCTTTTAGAAAACCATCACCACCTTGAGCAAACATCTGGTCCCAGAATCTTGAAATTCATTATGACACAAGAGACATTCCCATTGCAACCAACAGCTGATAGATCAAGGAAGCCTCATGTTGGACATTTTTTTATACATACTTGAAAGAATAGCTTAAAGAAAAAGGATCAGCTTGGCTCATGATTTCCAAAGTCTCAGTTCCTGCTGTTCAGCCTCACATAGTTGAGTAGAATAATTTGATAGTCAAAGCCTGTAGAGAAGACTGTTCACCTCTTGGTGACAAGAAAGAATAGAGAGAAGGGCACAGGAGATCAGGTGTAACTTTCATGGACCTAGCCCCAGGAGACCACTTCCCTCACCTGTAGTCTACCATCTTCCAAAATCCTGTCACTTACCTGGAGCCAAACATTGAACACAGAAGCTGATGGGGGACATTTTCTACTCAAACCATGACACATCCCTTCTATAACATTTTGGAAATTTATTTCTTTAGCATTTTGACTCTTAAATTTGGGTATTTATTGAAGAGATGACAGAATCGGGAGAAATTGTGCAGAACTTTGAGCTATATACATACATACATACATGTATGTGTGTGTGTGTGTGTGAGAGAGAGTTTTACAGTGTTACTCCCAAAATTGTATATCTACCTGCAGAGGAATAAAGTTAGATCCATATCTCCCACCTTTTATACAAATCAATTCAAACTAGACAAAAAACCTTAACTTAAAACCATAACCCTAAAATTCCCAAAAGTAAACTTAAAGAAATACTCCAAGGTATAGGTATAGTTAAGAACTTCCAAAACAAAAAAAAAAAGCCCAAGAATTGACAAATGGGATTACATGAAATTCTACTATTCCTGCACATCAAAGAAACAGTCATCAGAGTAAACTGGCAGCCAGTAGTCTAAAGCTTTGCCTGCTACTTTTTAGACAAGGGGCTAATAAATAGCACACATAAAGAACAGCAACAACAACAACAAAAATTGCAAATTGGTAAATAAGTCAGAAAATTAAACAATTCTAAAAGAAAAAAAATGGCCAATGAATTTTTATTAAGTTATTTATTTACTTTACATTCTGATTGCAGCAGCCTCCCCTCCCTCTTCTCCTCCTACTCTGTTCTTCTCCCCTCCTCTCCTTTTTCTCAGAAAAAGGGAGGCCTCCGTCCCATGGATATCAACCAGCCTTGGCATATTGAGACTAGACAAGGCAGCCCAGTTAGGAGAAAGGGATCCAAAGGCAGGCAACAAAGTCAGAGACAGACCCTGTTCCTGCTTTAAGAGGCCCATATGAAGAACCAAATGCACAACTGTGACATGTGAAGAGGGCCTAGGTCCATCCCATGCATGCTCTCTGGTTGGCAGTTCAGTCTCTGGGCCTAGGTTGTTGATTCTATAGGTTTTCTTGTGGTGTCCTTGACCGTTCTGGCTCCTTCAGTCCTTCCCTCCTCTTCTTTGAGAGGATTCCGAAAGCTCCACCTAATGTTTAGCTGTGGGTCTCTGCATCAGTTTCCATCAGTTGTTGGGTGAAGCCTGTTAGCATTCCTTCTCAGATGGAAAAGTCTCCTGGGACTCAAGAGCCCAGTAAGTACACAGTTCTGACATGTGACACTGTCCCAATGGAAGGGTATCCTGAGACTAGGAGCCCAGGAACCACACATCTCTGAGAGGAAGCCTCCTCAGAAGCGCTTTGCAGCCCTGAGGGAGAATATTCCTGGCTGAGCCAGAGTGCTATAGTGTAACAGCTCTGCTTCACTGCTCCTCTTCTTCAGCTTTGCAGCTCCCAGGAAAGGATACTCCCTACTAAGCTGAGGCTCTCAGGGGCCTTAGCTGGCTCCACTTCTTTGCTTCTTCCCTTTGTCACTTCTCTGTTTCTTGGCTTTTTATGATGAAAGAGTCACACCAGGCAACAAATCTCATAAATAAGATTTACTGGGAGGGTCGAACCCAGGGTTTAAAGAGACGAATTCAGGGGTGGCTGCCTCTGCTCCTGGGCGAAGACAGCAGGAACTGAACAGTAGACAGGACTTACATAGGATTTCTTAGGGGAAAGAGCTTTCCAGAATGGAGATTTCAAGGGTGAGGATTGGGGGGATTTCAAGTCCTGAACTTAGGGGAGCTTAAGGATTTGTGGGTTTTCTGTTCAGGGTGTGGTAGGATTTTTTATGGGTGGAGTCCACTTAACATTTGGTTCTGGGTCTATGCATCAGTTTCCATAGGTTGCTAAATGAAGCTTCTCTGATGACTTTTTTGCTAGGACCCTGTCTGCAAGTATATTTATTATGAAACAGTAAATATTTTTTAAATGGTTAAACATCCTTAGGAATCAAGAAAATACAAATTAAAAACTGCTTCAAGATTTCATCTCACCCCTTTCAGAAGAAAAGAAGTAATAACAAATGCTGATGAGAACATGAGGAGGAACCCTTGCTCAGCTATCAGAAGCATACATTTTATCTAGCTACCCTGGAAAGTAATGTGGACACCCCTTCAGAAACACTAAAAGCAGAACTGTCACATGACGCAGCTACACCACTCCTAAGCGTATATCTAAAAGAACCCTGTGTGCAGAGGCAATTGTGCATGAGGATGCTGCGTTTTTCACAATATTAACAGAACAACAAATAAAGAAGAGGTGGTACTTGCACACAGTGTAACCGTATTCAGCTGTAGAAAGCAATGGAGTCATGAAACTTGCAGGGAAGTATACAAAATTGAAAATCTACAGTAAGTGGGGTAACCTAAGCTCAGAAAGATAAATGCTACATCTTCTCACTCATAAGCAGACCCTAGCATCTAAGACCAGGAAACTACAAGAAATGCCCACGAAAGGGGAGATTACATAGCTTTAGGGGAAGGATATAGAGAACATAACAGGATACATGTGATTAGAAAGGAGAGAGAGAGAAAATAGGGTAACAGTAGTGGGTGGCAGAGAGAGGGAGAGGAATAGGGTAAGTAGGAGTCAACACAAACTAGTGTACTTGGAAACAACATTGAGGAAATGGGTTATTTTGAATGTCAATTTACGAAGGAAAAAAAGGAGAAAAAAAACAGGCTTTTTTTTCTACTTAGTGGAAACTGGAGAAAACCCACAACTTTGGATTATTTTTACTAAAGAAACACAGAGTGGGACAGCTGAGTGACTTTCTCTTAAGGCTTCTTCCATGCTAAGAAGTCACTAGTCTAACTGTTTCTCCAGATTTTTTATTTTTTATGTAAAAGTACTGAAATTATTTTTCAGTATTTTTCAAGGGATATACTCTTCCACTCAATAATCTTCTTCTTCTTCTTCTTTATTCATCTATTATAAAAAAAAATCACTCATAAGCATTATGAGAGACAGTACTTGGGTTGTTGCAAGAAAACCCAGGTAATTAACTCAGTCATTTAACAAGCTCTCAGCAAGGTGGGAATAGAGTAGCTGATGGCTTGATGAGAGAGAGTGCCCTGTGCCTAGACTGGCCTTAAGCCAGCTTAAAGGCCACAAGATGACTCTGTAAGGCATAAAAGGCCTTTGTATCTAAACATGTAGGCAAGGGGAACCTTTTGGGAGCTGGGAGTTGGGCAGTGGACTAGCTGACATGGATCTGGGTGAGGTGCTCAGCACGTGTGTGTGTGTGTGTGTGTGTGTGTGTGTGTGTGTGTGTATGTGTCTGTGTGCTTATTTTGAGGGCAACTACCAACTTATTTGGAGCCCTACAAGCAGGGGACTGACACTATTGCACTGGAGACTGTAGGAGGTAGGAGAACCAAGAGCTCACCAAGGTTGGGCCTGGGGTTGGGAGTAACTGAATCAGTCCAAATGTGCTCCAGAAGGAGAGGCCAAGCTGCAGCTAGGGACTTCCTGTGAATGGCAGGTAAAGAATGTGGGGCTTTGGCTTCAACATTCAGGTAGGTGATGGGCTCTACAGAAGAGACCAGTGAACTGAGAATGCAAACATGGTTAGCAGTTCTGACGTCACCATGCTCGACATCAGTGGCCTTGTAAGAGAGATGAGTATTCTATAGATAGCTGATACATGAACTCAGGACACAGAGAGTCTAGGCTGCATATATACTATTTTTTTTCACCGAGGTTTAAAGTATAACAGTCTCACCTATGTCCACAACAGAGAGGACTGGATACAGGAAACCAGTGGTCCAGTCTGTCGATGGCTTCAGATCCCAGGCTCATGAATATCTCTGTAAAGATGGCACTGTAAGAACAGAAGAATGATTGAGTCTCACTTGCCAGCTCCAAATCTGTTAATTTCTTAAGTTTTTAAATCCCTGAAAAAGAACAACCTATGGACTGTCAATAAATCTACATCTGCATTGAGTTAAACTCATTATAACAAAGTCCCAGCCGCCATGCTGAGGCTGGGACTCCTCTCCATCCAGGTACCGAGTGCTCCATTCTGTGAATCGGTTAGCATCTTCAGGATTTGTGCTTAAAGAACAAACTGCTCAGCTCTGACCCTCCAGCCAGTGCATTCTGTATTTTTAGCCCCTTTACTGGGAGTTATAAAAAGAAAATTGTAGGAAGGGCTGGCCAGCGAGACACTGCGATATGGCAATCATTTGGACGTCATTAACTCAAAGGGGCCGAGGTTATCGCTGGGAACAGTCTGCCCAGTCTTAAGGTGAGAGGGGAAATCTGTGGTTTCCTATGGGAACCTGTAGTGTTTTACCAAATGATAAGTATTGTTTCATATACGAGAAATACAATGGTCTTTTACAACCCTGCAGGTTAATTGCTCTTGAAATGGTCTTCGCTGAAAATGCCTTTTCTGTTTACCTGAATTAATTCCCATCTTCACTTATATTTTCTCCTGTTCCATAACCATTCTGCTAAAAGCTTTCTCTTCAAGGCCCTAGGAAAAAAATATCAAAATCTATTTTCAAGGAAAGCTATCCTATATGAGATATAGAAACTTTTCTACCATTTAGGAGTTGATTAAAAGCAACAGTCTAAGGGAGAGTTTTTCCTTGCCTTTAACTTTCTGTGAGCATAAGAAAGATTACTTTTAATGCCATGTGCAAGGAGACATCTCAACAGAGGTGCAGAATCACACTTCTAAATTGGATTAGGTTCACTGCAGCCCATGTCTTCTGTAACTCCTGGGGGACACATTGTCCAATTAACACTGCAAACTCGACAAACAGAGTGGAACATTTTTTTCCATAGAAGGTATCACCCTTCCTGGTGCACCTTGCTCTCTCTCTGTGTGCCCTTTCCTCTTTCTTCCATGTTTGACTGGGCTTGTGGGGATTTCCTGTCAGGATAGGGCTTTCTGGGAAGCCTGATCACTTGAGTCCACGCATACTGGAGCTAAGTGCTGTCCAGTCTGTAGTATTGCTAAGCTTGATGCTAGCGTCTGTGAGTGCCTGGCCACCTATGGAGCTGTCATGAAGTTGTTCATCAGCAATACCCCACAGACTGCAAACGCTAGCAGGCAAAGATTGCCTCCATCTTCAGACAGTCTCTGTGCATTCAGGGATTTAATAAACACTACGCAAAATAATAATTCTCCACACCATTGCTTGCTAGCCATGTGATCCTATATGATTTTCCTGTGCCTCAGTTTCTTCAGAACACAACCACTAATACAATACATATTAGGTTTGGAGCAGGGTTAAGTAAAGAGACTCTGCAAAGTGCTTATTAATATGCCTGGCAACTGGAAGAAGGTGCTACTTGTCTCTCCTAAACCATTCCTTCCTGTGAATAAATGCTGAGCATCCCCTGGCAGGAATCAGGGAATCTGTTGTCTACACCATGCAGAAACACATGCCATAATGACTGGTCAGTAGGTGAACTTAAAACTTGGTCTCAGTAAATAAGCATGGGGAACTTTGTTGAAAGGTTCTTGGATTTTATTCTCTGAAAAAAAGAGACTTCAGAGGGCAAAGACTGTCCCTGTCCCTATTAATATCCATAGACATTGTTTATGACCTGTGGCCTCCATCTTGCTTCCACAAGGAAAGCTAAGACTTTTTCAGAGAAGCCATACAAAGGGACATGCCATCTTCGAGTTGCAGTGTTAGCCAGTTCAGAAACAATCTTCCTGTGGACTTTTCAGTATGTGAAAAAATTAAATGTCCTTCTAGTGAAGCCATTCTAATTGACTATTCTACTGTTTGAAATGGAGAAACCCCAAGTAACAGGGTAATCAAGATGCTCTCTCTCTATTAGTAGTTCTTGTTTTTATCATTATTGATGACTTCAGGCCAATATCAGCACTCTTAGACAAATCATAAGGAAGAAGGCTTGTGTCTGAGATCATCCCCTTTTTCCCTGATGCTGTCTACAAAATGGGAGTCCCACAAGCCCTTTCTTTCCTGCTTAGGAAATGGGTGAAGAAGGTACCTGCTGTTCATGGTAGCACTCATTTTCTCACGAAGTCTCTGCCCCTCAAGGAAAAAGTACCAGTACTGATGAATCTAGCTGGTAAATTCTTCAATCTGCCAACATGGAATTCAGCAAGTGCTGTGCCAAACCCAACTCAAAGACATTGACTTTGCTCAAGAGAGTTCACTAAGCAAACTCTTCCTCAAGCTTGCTTCTGTAGGCCCTCGTTTCCCCAGCTCTCCTACCAGGGTGGGTTGATATCTGACTTCTGTAGGAATGTCTTCAAATCCTCATATCTTCCTATACGTTTATGGCTATTATTTTGTTTTTCTCCACACTGGGAAGACAGTCATGGATTCCGGTTTCTCCAACCCCAGCAGACTTTTAGGTACCTAGTACTTAGTATGTTAAGAACATTCAGCAGACCTACTCAGTTCATCAAGAACTCCCAGTATGAACAAAATATGCACATGTATTGGATGTGTGTCTCACTGTACACAGAAAAAAGGAGAGGACTGGGATGACACATATCTTCTTTCTTAAAACTTGAGGAGAAAGGAAGAAGGGGCATTCATCCCACCACAAAGTTGTTCTAAGGATCACTCCCATTTCAATAGAAAAAAGGGTCAAAACTAAAGAACAAATGGGATAATGTGTGGACAAATTTTTAAAAGGCTATGCTTTAGAGAGACTTTCATTTCATCCAGGCCAAGGCAACTTTCATTTTTTTTCAGAGGGGGGAGATTCATATTTTCTGTGCTTGTGCTGAGGATCACATCTAGGGCCTCACACAAGCTAAGTGATCACTCCCCCTCTGGACTACAGTGCCCATGTTTTTAATTGCATAATTTTGCCTGGTGATTATCACTTTCTTGAGTTCTTTCCTTAAAGAGATTAGCCCTTTGTCAAATGTGGAGTTGGTAAAAATATTTTCCCATTCTGTTGGCTGCTGTTTTGTTCTTTGCCTTGCAGGAGCTTTTCAGTTTCATGAAGTACCATTTATTAATTGTTGATCTTAGTGCTTGTGCTCTTAAGTGTTCTGTTCAGGAAGTTGTTTCCTGTGCCAATAAGTTCGAGGATATTACATGCTTTCCTTTCTATCAGGCTCAGTGTACCTGGTTTTATGTTGAGGTCTTTGCTCCACTTGGACTTGAGTGTTGTGCAGAGCGATAGATATGGATCTATTTGCATTATTCTACATGCAGACATCTAGTTAGGCTAGCATTATTTGTTGATTCTTTTATCCATTATATATTTCTGGCTTCTTTATTAAAAATCAGGTGTTCATAGGTGTATGGATTTACATCTGGGTATTCAATTCAGTTCCATTAATTTAATGTATCTGTTTTTATCCCAATACTACATGGGGTTTTGTTTTATTTTAATTTATTCATTTTACATCCTGGTTGTAGCCCCCTTTCTCCTCTGCTCCAATTCCACCTATCGGTCTCTGTTTCCCCTATTCCCTTCCCTTACTCCTCAGAGGAGGGAGGCTCCCCTACTCACTGACTCCAGCATATCAAGTTACAAGAGCCCATCCTCTTCTCCTGGGCCTGGCAAGGTAGCCCAGCTAGGGGAAAGTGATCAAAAATCAAGCAACAGAGTCTATTTCAGGGTCATCCTTCATTCCCCTTGCTAGGGAATCCATGTGAGGACAGAGCTGCCCATCAGCTACATTTGTATATAGGGCCTAGGTCCAGTCCATGCATGGTCCTTGGCTGGTGCTTCAGTCTCCACAAACATCCCCACCCCTCAACCTGAGCCCCCATTAGTTGGTTCTGTTGATCTTCCTATAGAGTTCTTGTCCCCTCCAGATCAGTCTATCCTCCCTCCTGTTCTTTCACAAAACTACTTTCGCTCCACCCAATGTTTGGCTGTGGGTCTCTACATTTGTTTTCAACAGCTGCTGGGTGGAGTCACTCATAGGGCTAGGCTCCCATCTGCAAGCACAGCAGGGGATGGCTGTCTCCCTTGGAATGGGTCTCAGGGTGGTCCAGTCATTGGCTGGACATTTCCTCAATCTCTGCTCTATTTTTGTCCCTGCACATCTTGTAGGCAGGGTAGATTTTTGGTAGAAGTTCTTGTGGGTGGGTTGGTGTTCTCCTCCCTTCACTAGAAGTCATTTCTAGTTAGCAGGTAGCCTTTTCAGTGTCCATGAACCCTGTTACTAAAAGTCTCAGCTAGAGTAAATCTCATATCTTCCCAAGAGCCTAGCTTGTCCTAGGTCTCCAGCTTGTCACAGAGAAGTCCCTACCCAAGGTTTCTCTTCTCTCTGCAAGCCCTCTGTTTCCTCCCCCCCCCACATACTCTTCACAGGTCTGATATGGACCCCATTTCTCTCTATGCTCCCTCTTCTACCCTGTTCCCTCTCTTCAACCACTTCCACTATTTCTACTTCTGAGTAGTAGTTAAGCATCCTTCTTGGGTCCTCCTTGTTTCTTAGTTTCTTTGGGCCGTGAATTACAGTATGATTATCCTGTACTATATAGCTAAAATTTACTTGTACATGAGTTCATACCATGTGTTTTTTTCTGGGTCTGGGTTACCTCACTCAAGATGATCTTTTCTAGTTTCATCCACTTACCTGCAGATTTCATGATTTCCTTGTTTTTAGTAGCTGAGTAGTAGTAGTCTGTTGTGTAAATATACAACAATTTCTGTTTTCATTCTTTGGTTGAGGGACAGCTAGGTTATTTCCAGATTCTGGTTAATACAAATAAAGCTGATATGAACATAGTTGAGCAAGCATACTTTGTTGTATGGTAGAGCATCTTTTGGATATATATCCAGAAGTGGTATAGCTAGGACTTGAGATGGAGCTCTTCCCAATTTTCTCATAAACCTACACATTGATTTCCAAAGTGGTTGTACAAGCTTGCACTCCTGCCAGCAATGGAGGAGTGTTCCCCTTTCTCCACATCCTCACCAGCATGTACAGTCTCTTGAATTTTTGATCTTGGTCATTCTGATGGGTGTAAGATGGAATCTGATAGTTGTTTTGATTTGCATTTCCCTAATATTGAGCATTTCCTCAAGTGTTTCTCAACCATTCGATATTCCACTGATGAGAATTCTATGATTAGCTCTGTATCCCATTTTTTAAGTTGATTATTTGGTTTGTTGGTGTTTAACTTCTGGGGTTCTTTATATATTTTAGAAATTAACCTTTTGTTAAATGTAGGGTGGGTGAAAATCTTTTCCTAATCTGTAGGCAGCCATTTTGTTATATTGACAGTGTCCTTTGCTTTACAGAAGCTTTTCTATGTCCTGAGGTCCCATTTGCTAATTGTTGATCTTAGAGCCTGAGCTGTTGGTGTTCTGTTCAGGAAGTTGTCTATTGTACCAATGAGTTCAAGGCTCTTCCCCACTTTCTCTTCTAACAGATTTAGTGTGTCTGGTTTTATATTGTGGTCTTTGATCCACTTGGATTTGAGTTTTGTGCAGGGTATTATATAGGGATCAATTTGCATTTTCTACATGTAGACATCCAGTTAGACCAGTACCATTTGCTGAAGATGCTTTCTTTTATCCATTGTATAGTTTCAGCTTCTTTTCAAATATCAAGTAGCCTTAGGTATATGGTTTTATTTCTGGGTCTTTGATTTCATTGATCAACTAGTCTGTTTCTATGCCAATACCATGAAGTTTTGTTTTGTATTTTTTTTTAATTACTATTGCTTTGTGGTATACCTTTAAATCAGGGATGGAGATGCCTCCAGAAGATCTTTTATTGTATAGAATTGTTTTAGCTATCCTGTGGTTCTCTTTTGTTGGTTTGTTTTCCCATATGAAGTTAAGAATTGTTCTTTCAAGGTCTATAAAAAATTGTTTTGATGTGTTGATGGGAATTACATTGAATCTGTAGATTTTGGTAAGGTGGCCATTTTTACTATGTTAATCTTACCATTCCACAAGCATGACACATCTTTTCATCTTCTGATATCCTCTTCAATTTTTCTTCAGAGACTTGAAGTTCTTGTCATACAGGTCTTTTACTTGCTTGGCTGGAATCACACAAAGATACTTTATATTATTTGTAGATATTGAAGGGTATTGTTTCCCTAATTTCTTTCTCTGTCTTTAAAAATAAAAACCTATAGCTTTGTAGTAGAGCTTGAAATCAGAGATGGTGATACCTTCAGGAGTTCTTCTATTGTTCAGGATTGTTTTAACTATCCTGAGTTTTTGTTTGTTGCTTTTCCATATGAAGTTTAAAAATGCTTTTTCAAGGTCTGTAAAGAATTGTGTTGGAATTTTGATGGGGATTGTATTGAATTTTTAGATTGCTTTAGGTAAGATATCCATGTTTGCTATGTTAATCCTACCAATCCATCAACCTAGGAGATCTTTCCATCTTCTGATATCTTCTCCAACTTCTTTCTTCAAAGACTTAGAGTTACACTAAGATATTTTGTATTATTTGTGGCTGTTGTGAAGGGTGTTATTTTCCTTATTTTTTTCTTAGCCCATTTATTGTTTGTATAAAGGAGGGCTACTGACTTTTTAAAATTTAAGCTTGTATCCAGCCACTTCACTGAAGGTGTTCTTTATCATCTCTGTGAATTTCCTGGTAGGATTTTTGGGGTCACACACACACACACACACACACACACACACACACCACACACACACACACACACACTATCATATCATCTGCAAATAGCAATAAGTTGACTTCCTCCCTTCCAATTTGTATCCCCTTGACCTCCTTTAGTTGTCTTATTGCTCAAGCTAAGACTTGAAGTACTATATTAAATAGATATGGAGAAAGTGGACTGCCTTATCTTGTTTTTTATTTTAATGGAATTGTCTTGAGTTTCTCTTCATTTAAGTTGATGTTGGTTTCTGCTTATTGTAAATTGTGTTTATTATGTTTAGGCATGTCTCATGCATCCCTGATCTCTCCAAGAATTTTGTCATGAAGAGGTATTGGATTTTGTCAAATGCTATTTCAACATCTAAGGAGATGATTATGTGGTTTTTGTTCTTTCAGTTTATATAATGGATTGCATTTACAGATTTTCATATGTTGAAGCATCCCTGTATCTCTAGGATTGATGATAATTTTGATGTGTTCTTGGATTCATTTATGAGTATTTTATTGAGTATTTTTGCATCAATGTTCATGACAGAAATTGGTCTATAATTCTCTTTTTTGTTGAGTCTTTGTGTGGTTTGAGTATCAGGGTGACTGTTGTCGCATAAAATAAATTTGTCAATGTTTTCCTGTTTCTATTTTGTGGAATAATTTGAGGAGCTTTGATGTTAACTCTTATTTGATAGTCTGGTAGAGTTCTGCAATGAAGTCATCTGGCCCAGAGCTTTTTTTGGGGGTTGGGGACTTTTAATGACTGCTTCTATTTTCTTAAGAGATAGAGGTCAATTTAAATTGTCTATCTGATCTTGATTTAACTTTAGTAAATGGTGTCTATGAAAAAAATGTTAATTTATTTTAGAGGTTTCAATTTTGTGGAGTACAGGCTTTTGAAGTATGACCTAATGATTCTTTGTATTTCCTTGGTGCCTGTTTTTATGTTTCCATTTTTATTTCTGATTTTGATAATTTTGATATTCTCTCTGTGCTTTTTTTATTAGTTTGGATAAGGGCGAGATATTATATTTCTTAATGATATAAAATAAAAAAAAGAATGAAGTCTTCTTGTGAAAATCTTATTTTCTTCTGTAAGCTGGGAAGTTTTCTATGAGATCTTTATTAAGTGTCTTTTGTAACTTCAAACTGTTTCCCTTTTTTGAAAATGTAATAAATATTGCAATGTTTAAAAAAAATCCACATATCATAGGAACTTGGTTAGTGAAATCCATTCAAACAAGACAAAAACACTGTGAAATTAGAAGATGAGAGAGCTAGAAAGAAATCTCAGATCAAAAATGTCACCTTATCTCTTAGCATGCTAGCTCTTGGAGAACCAGACACCATGGAATAAGATGTATGTCTACACTGTAAGTCCCGTGCTTCGAAGAAGCCCAATACAAACATATTATGTAGGTTACACAGAGGCTGGCAGTCCACTTCTGTTCTTGCTGTTCAGATAGAGTGAGGCACCTGGGACATTTTTCTCTAGTAGACACTTTGTACCATACAAATACTAGCTTCCATGTAACCCCAGTAACAGCCACCTAGCTGAGCAGGCAATCATAGACCCTACAGAAAGAGAACATTTTAAGTACTAGAGTTTCAAATATTTTAGAATTATAATTTCTCATGTTTAATAAGCTTTTCTTAATTGTTCTCCAAATGGCTATAACTGTAGTTCTCTTACTGTGAGTGTATGAAGGTTCTTGTGTTTCTGAACCCCCTCTTTTTACACTAAGGAAGTTTATGAGACATTTTCCGGTTGATGTTTCTAGTTTGTTTTTGAAATAGAGGAAACATTTTTTATTTCCGTTTGCAATGAGGAAGTTGTGTGTATTGCAGACAATGCACAGCCTGAGACACTCTTCCTCCATTCATAAATAAGTGAAGGAAGCTCACAGTGATTTCCTGTCTGGTTCTCTGTGTCCCCACATTTTTATACTACAGTGTCTAGAAGCAATCTTAGAGAAAGATCCAACCGTGTTCTAGGAGGCAGTGCAAGGCCAGCCTGAAGTTCTCCCATGCAGGGAGACAGCTCTTCTCAAGGAGTGCATGCTTCTAAATATAAAATCACATTCTTTTTATCTCCCTGATCCAGTTAAATATGAACAAATTCAGCTGATACCACAAATGAGTAGAGAGAAGCAGATCATCACACAATGGCGAGGACCCTTCAGGAACACACAGAGGGTACGGCCAGTGATTTACAGCAACTTGAAAAGTGATAGGGCTGTGCTTTCTTTATTCCAACACTGAACAGGTTCCTGGCCACACCTGTAGAATAATAAGGTGTTCAAACTTAATCCTAAGCAGGAAAACTTGCCCTTTCCAAGTCACCCTTCTTTGTGGAGTGTAAGAATCCATCATTCTGTAGCTCACAAGGGTGAACTCATGTAGGTGGAATGCATGGGTATTGTATGAAATGAAGAGGTACGCATGCTTCAGATGTCTCCAACTGACTTTCCTGCCCCAGTTACAACATTCTGAAACCAGGAAGGTGTTTTCTGCATTTCCACAATGCTTTTCCCAACACTTTAGCTGAAAGTATCCAGTGCCTTTCTACACGACAGAATTACATGTATTACACAAATATGAGATCATAATTCTATTTGTCTTCATTTCTCAGACACTTATTGTGGAATTTTTCACAGGTACAAATGTTTCTCACTGCTTTGTCTTTTCTGAACAACTGCCCAGGTTTCCACCACCTCATTCCTTCCTGAAAAGAATACAGGAAAATTTCTGGAGAAAAGTAGAATGACTTTTTAATTCAGTAGTTAAATCTAAAATGTTATTTGTAACAGGTTACAAGCAGAGCAGACCAAGAAATAGTGTGAAAATATAAAAATTAAGGCATGTAAATATGAGAAGGTTGGATGCTATGTGAATTCTGTGTTAAATGCTGAATGAATTCTGTGTTGGAGGCATGCACCCTTATGAAGCCTGTGTTGGAAGCATGCATCCTGCATGAAGCCTGGGCTAAATCCTGGGTGAATCCTGTGTTGGAGGAGTGCATCCTGCATGACTACCTCATGGATGCTGCGTGAGTACTGCAGATGCTGTGTGGACTACATGGGTGCTGTGTGAGTTCTGAAGATGCTGTGCGGATTATACAGATGCTGTGTGAATTCTGCAGTCATTTACTCAACACAAGGTTACTTATTGATGTTACTCTGCCATGCCTAACTGCAGCTAAGATGGCATAAACAATAAACTATGTCAAAAAATATGGTGGAATCTTTAGAGCCCTGGGACTATGGGAGATCTTTGTGTTCAGACACACTCTGCACTGACTTGTTCTCCAGACAGAACTGATTACAGGAAAACTCTCTCCTTTAGTCTTCATTAGACAGCTTTTCAGCTTCACTTCATTTAAAACATCAAAAACAGCTAAGTCTGTCTCCTACCAGAAAATTCTTTACTCTCTGAATGACTTTTTTTTTCTTGCATTAGTAGTGAAATAGCAAACTACCCTGGGTTTGGAATGATGGCCTTTGTGCCAACAAGCAAAGCTTGTTGTATTATTATGTTTATTATGTTTAGTATTATTATGGTTGGCTTTTTCTAAGTATCCTGAAGGAAACAACATTAGAGCCACCAATGACGTTAGAATCTCCTGTGGGTTTTCACCTTGTGAAGGAATCAGTTTAATATCAAAAGTAATGTGGCGACATTGGAAACCATTTTGATCTTTATGTCAAATCAATGCCAAAAATAAGCAGAGGAAATGGCATTCTCAGTGACCCACACATGCTGCACAAATACAGTACATTCCTTCATCCTGGCTCCAAATAAACACAGACTTGAGAAGGAAGCACCTTCGGACCTATTTCCTCAGGCACCCACCGCGCATGCCTGTGGGTAGATGCGCAGGCATACATGAACCCACGCACACACATGCATTCACAAAGAATTTCACATTTCAATACTTATTCTAAATCATGTTTCACAGCTCTCTGCTTTCTAACACACGCTGCAGAGGAATATGAGCAACTGTTTTCCAGACTTGAGGCTCTGGCGCTGTCTGGTTCAGCACTGAGTGGCTCCGCACTGCTAGGGATTGCTGTCTTCCCTTGTGTTTTCTTTCTTGTTCTTGAAAATGCCATTTTGAGCGTCATTAGCAGCCAGTGCTTCCTACTTCCTGTCACTTGACATTTTTAATCCATTATCAATCGAGGAACCACAAAAACAGCTTTTAAAGCAGAGTCCAAAAGACATGTCTGCTTGATGCCCTCAATAAACTGCATTGTTTACTGCGAGGATTTAGAGTTGGGGAGGCTCAGAGTTTCTCTCTTGTTCTCTCTCATTCTCTCTCTCTCTCTCACAGACAAACACACAAAGACACACACAGACACAGATACACCACACACACACAGATACAGACACACGCACACACACACATAGATAGGGACACAGACATAGAGACACACAGATGCAGGCACACACAGAGACACACAAAGACACAGATACACCACACACACAGATACAGACACACACACACACACACACACACACACACACACACACACATACACAGATAGGGACACAGACACAGAGACACACAGACGCAGACACACACACTCAGTGGTGGTTGTTGGATGAGTGCCGGAGGGCACCAGTCTGCTGGCGACAGGTGGTGTCTCTTTCCCAGACATCTTTAAGCCCCTTTTGCCGAGAACACCCATATCCACAGCTTCTCGCTTTAACAAATTAAGCCAGGGCCCTGCCCTGGTCCTGGTGAAATATGTGGGCAGAAGGATTGCAGGCATTAAAGACTCATAAAGGAGAGCTGGCTCAGGCCCCTCCGTTGGCATGGCAGGAAGCTCAGGTTCCCTGAGGCTGGCTTGCCTGCCAGAGAAGGAGGAGAAAGTGAAGCCAAGGAAGACCTAGAAGTTAACCAGTATAAGAGCTTCCACATTGTGTAACAAGGAACTCTGGCTTCAGAAAGGTCCTTCAGGGACCACTTTATGGAAAGAGTAAGACTTACAGAGGCCTCCACACACCCCTCAGCCACATAGCCAAAGTCATCCTGTTCTCCCCTGTCCACCACAAGTGATGGGCTATAAATTAGACTTTCAACGGGGGGCTCTACACAGAGTAACATTTCAAAAGTCATTAATTATGAAGTAGATGCACTATAAACCACCAACTATTTAAAGCCAGGCAACAAACGAGGTTGACAGCATGACTAATGAACATTTAAAACACATTATTATAGTGTGTCTTTACAGTCAGAGTTTTAATTCTTGAGTGGTTCGGTGGGTTCTTATTTGATGGAACGAAGTGAAGGTGAAAATTGAGGAAAGAAAAGAGAATTGAACAAAACAGCAAAAAGAAGGCTTGAGCGCTAGAGAAACTAACTGATTGCAGGTTAAGAGCATAGTTGGCAAATGTGACCTAAGTTCGTTCAGTTCATGTTGTGTGGCTCACAACCACCAGAAACTCCAGCTCCAGGGGATCTGACACCCTCTTCTGGTTTTCGTGGGCACTGTGTTTGTACATGCAGACACACATCCATGCAAAAACAAAAATAAAACAAATCTTGTTTATAAAAAAAATGAAGACTTGAATAGGTAGCAGAAGTCAAATGCCTTAAGGTGAGAAACATAGTCACTGAACCTGAGATCTAAGACAGAGTAGACAAAAGACAAGCTAAGGGAAACTACTGAAGCTGGTCTGACTCCTGCACTGAGATGTCCTGTGACTCCACTCAGCTTCAAGGGAGCAGCTTTGCCTTCCAGCTGCCTGCTCACGCGGGAAGAAGTGTGACCAGACGCCACTGATAGAAGGATCTTCCCTATTGCAAGACTGTGGAGTTTTCCCATTTCCTAAAAATATCCTTGTACTAAACACACTCACACAGAGAGAAAGAGAGGTCAGTGGGTCAATATCAGTGAGTTCTTAGAAAATTTCAGTATCGTGGCTTATGAACAAAAACCTAACAATGTACACAAAGCTGAATTGTATAATGAATTCACTGTGTGCAGACACTACCTGACATTGAGATACAAAGACTGTCCAGACAGAGCAAAGCTGATGTTCAAGATCAAGAAATAATACAAATTGCAGAAATCACATGGGGTGTTCCAGATGTTATGGTATAAGGGAAAAGGGCAAATCAATAGTAAATTATACAGCCTAACAAACCCAGAGCCTTTTCCATATGCAGTCGCATAAACCTATTACTCTTCATTTTGTCTATTACTAGATGTTGAATCTGTGCTGAAAACTAAGTCAAGAAGGAAGAGTAAGACGGCCTTTAAAACTTTGTCTTCTCTGGCTGGGCTTGGTGGTACACACTGGGATCCCAGCATTTGGGAGGCTAAGACAGAAGCTTCCCTGCAAGTTTTAGAACATCTTGGGCTATGTAGTGAGACTGTCTCAAAAACATCAGTAATAGAGAGGCTAATTATAGGTAAATAAGGAGAGTAAATATTATCAAAGAACCTTGGATACACGGAATATGATAATGAAACCCAGTAATTCATACAAATTAGTATAATATAATAATAATTGTAAAGAACTATAAAAATAAAAGTTTTAAACCCTCTCTCTCTTAATTTAGTTTTCTTTTTCCCCTTTTAAATTTATTTATTCATTTTATATCCCAATTGTAGCTCCCTCCCTCCTCTTTTCTCAGTCCCATCTTCCTTCTCTCTGTCCCCTGTTCCCCTTCACCTATCCCTCAGAAAAGGGGAGCCCCCCCCAACACACACACTAACCCACACCAGCACATCAAGTCAAATCAGGACTCAGCAATCTTCTTCCATGCTAGCCTGGCCAGGCAGCCCTGCCAAGAGAAGTGATCAAAAAGCAGGCAACAGAGTCCATGTAAGAGACAGCTCCCCCTCCCCTTACTAGGGAACCCACCTGAAGACCAAACTGCCCATCGAGTATTTATGTGTAAGGGACCTAAATGCAGTCCATACATTGTCCTTGGCAGGTGCTTCAGTCTTCACAAGCCCCCCATGGCCCCAGGTTAGCTGGCTCTGTTGGTCTTCTTGTGGAGCTCCTGTCCCCTTTGGGGCCTTTTATACAGCCCTCAACTTTCCTACAAGGTTCCTCCCAACACCAACACACCCACAAAAACTTTAGACCCCAAAATTACCCTACCTACAAGTTGTGCCAGGATAAAGATAGAGCAGAGATGGAGGAAATGCTCAACTACCTGAGCATTTCCTGAGCCTGTAGCCTGGCCCAACCTGAGACCCAGCCCCTGGGAGAGAGCCAGGATTAATGACGCTCTGCTATGCTTGCAGATGGAAGTCTAGCATAGCTGTAGTCTGAGAGGCTCCATACAGCAGCAGATCAAAACAATGCTGAGACACTCCCTTAGTTTAAATAGCTAACATTTGCTCATCATTTTGATTCTTATATTTTGCTTAGACCATCTTGAGAAGGAAATACAAGGAATAAACAAAACACAAATCACCTTATAGTAGCTAAGAGAGTTCTTTATGAACTCCTTGGACCCCTGTGAATGAATCGGAAGCAGGCGCGCTCTCCTTGTGTGAACAGCATGTCATTTCCTTTCTCCTGCTTTCCTGGATTTGAATTTACTATTGAATTGACCAGAAGAAACACACTGACTATTTATTAGAATTTTGCCAGTTTCTTTTTGTATGAGATTAGACCTTTCTTTCCCTAAGAATTATTTATTACAAATAAGATTATAAAGCCAACATTTTCTGGTCAAAATGTTCATGACTGTGATATGCAAATGACCACTGGCCCAGAGAAACCAATGTCATCACCATTCTTGAGATGGTTTCTTAAAGCTGACATTTGAAGCTATCACAAAATCATACATTTCAGAGCCTAAGATCCTTGTAGGAAGCTGAAGACTTCCTCCTTGCTTTCTCTAAGAACTTTTCATACATGAAACACCTGTCCAAGTAGAATTCCATTCAGCATATGGAGGACTGGAGATAAAGCACATCCTCTTGTGTTTTGTTTCTGCTCAGGGTACTTGTCCTTTGTGGATGAACTCTGGGTCAATCTGCCTTGCTGTGTTTACTTTCATTTGAGAATTATAATTATAGTACAAACTTCATTCACACACACTGTGTTGTAATAATTTAAAAAAATGGCTGTTGAGCTATGTTTATTATTATTAGCCCTATGATTATTATGGTGCTATTATCTAATCCACTATCACAAATAATAAGACATAGACACCTATTAGATTTATAATTGCCTTATTTACCTTGGGCCAGGCAGATATTCATACCTATGCTGTCTAAATAACCTCACCATCCATCTCCCAACCCCCATCCAATATCATCAGCCTTACTCATCCTCATCTGGTCTACCTTTCATACATAATCCCATAATACTTGTTTGTATTCATCTGGGCCTTTTCAAGCCATCATTGGAGTCCTTCCTCTCTGCCCATGTGTTTTTTTTTCTCTCTACACTAACCCATCCTGTTGTCCTCCTTCCACGTCTCTCCCTGTCTGCCTTTTTCTCAAGATTCTCTTCAAAGCCCACGAACCTTAGCCATGCCTAAGCCATTCTGCCCTGAGTAGATATAGGCTGTTTAATAAACCAACCAGATATAATGACTTAGGCGGGTTTATAAGATGAGGATAGGTGTAACCAGATCTTGAGGGTCAGCAAATTAGAACAACCCCCAACAATACTGCATGCATTTTCCTCTAAAATACCATGGTCCTTCCATGAAGACTCACAGAAATACTGAGACACTTTGTGAAATTGTGCTTCATTGCCTCTGGGACTCTTTAAATACTTTAATTGGTTCATTGAATAGGCAAATAAGATGGGATTTTATCACTGAGGCACTGATATGATCTTCCTTAAGTTCCCATGTTATCACCTGTTTGCTAATGAAGCCCTTACAGAAACAGTTTTGAGAAAAGGAGCAGAATGACTGCAGCCCTTACCATTACTACTGGGAGAAAAAAGGACATTTACGGTTTATTAGGAAGGGGAGATCTAAAGAGATCCAGAACTTTGGACTTTAAGATTGTCTGTGGGTTGAGCAGAGAGATCGTAGCTAACTTCATCATGATTATATCACTAAAACATTGATTGGCACATAATAGATGCTTGATAAACACTAATTATACTTATGAGCTATAAAAACACAGTGTTTATTGACATGATATTTAAAAATAACATTAATCCTAGGCCCCAGAAGCCCAGTATATTTAGTATACTTCTAAAATAATACGAAGTGTTGTTCTAGTTTTACTTTTGATTGCAATGATAAACACCATGAGCAAAAGCAACCTGAGGAGGGGAGGCTTTATTCCATCTTATATCTTAAAGTCCCTCAGGAAAAGAATCCAGGGCAGGAGCTCAAGGCAGGAACCTGGAGGCAGGCACTCAAGCAGAAGCCATGGGGGAACACTGCTTCCTGCCTTGATGGCTTACAATTAAAACTATTTTTGCAAAAATAATAATCGAGGTATAAAATTATAATGTTGATGACTAAGAAGGATAGAAGCTAGAATAAAAGAAAGTTTACATTAACTAGTTATATATTTCTAGTTCTCCAATAACCAGCAGGGGCAAGAGGCTGGGTGTTGATAGCAAGCCCAGTCTTAATAATAAGACATTTGTTCCATTATAAGAGGATTTCAACATATAAGAATTCATTATTATCTATGTGACTTGCAAGAAGTCATAGACTATTTTACAGCTTTTGTTCTGAGCCTGCAGAGTGACTGCACCAGTGGACATGTAAAAATCTCTAAAAACACTGATTTCTGGGTCATGCCTGTGGGCTTCTTCAGGGGAGTCTTGAGTTTGCTGAAGTCCTCCTGTGACACACATGACATGCCCTACTGAAAGCATCATTTAGAATATCAAACCCAGAATAAAACGGGGTTCAGAAACCTGGCTTTAGAATATCTGCGATAAAAATCTGCTTTCTAATTTTAATCAAAACAGCTACTTGTACAGCTATTTTGACATTGACAATAGCCTGCTTTTTAGCATATTTGTTTGTTTGTTTGTTGTTTTTTTAAAGATAGCATTTTCTATGTGGTAAAGTCATAGAGGAGAAGGCAAGATTTCCAGTAAAGTATGTATTAATTAAGGAAAGACGCAGGGCACTTGGCTTATATTTACAGAATTGCACAGCAGTGAAAAAAATAAGATTTATCAAGGACAAAGTCACTCACAAATAACTAATCCTCATGGTTTTAAAACAAATGTTCATCTTTGCTTGAGTATTCTATTTTCATTGTAAGAGTCACACTTACTGGCCATATTGGTGAGCCCATGAGGAGCAGAAGCAAAACAAAAACTATTATATCAAAAAGAGTCAGGGAATTTCCTGGCATAGGCTGAAGCAGTTGTCCAGACATGTCTGGCAGGTGGGTGAACACAGCAGACAGACGATCTCAAATGTTAACCCAACAGCAGGCAAATGATCTTCCTTGAAACTGTTTCTTGTTCTGAAAACCATGTTGTTAATCTCAAGAGGGAAACTTTGATTTTTCTTCTGAACATTTTATCCTCATTTTCAGTTCTTTAAAAATCAGTACTTAGACATATAATATAGGATAAACCTACTAACATCTGTACACCTAAAGAAACTAATCAAGGGGGAGGACACTGGCTAAAATGTTCAATCCCCATCCAGAAAGGCAAGGAGGAGGAACATCAGAAGAAGGAGAAAACAGGGAACAAGTCAGGAGCCTCCCACAGAGGGCCTCTGAAAGGCTCTGCCCTGCAGACTATCAAAGCAGATGCTGAGACTTATGGCCAAACTTTGGCAGAATGCAGGGAATCGTATGAAAGAAGTGGGAAATAGTAAGATCTGGAGAGGACAGAAGCCCCACAAGGAGAGCAACAGAACCAAAAAATCTGAGCACAGGGGTCTTCCCTGAGATTGATATGCCAACCAAGTAGCATGCATGGAGATAACCTAGAACCCCTGCACAGATATAGCATATGACAGTTCAATCACCAAGTAGGTTCCATAGTAATGGGAACAGGGACTATCTCTGACATGAACTGATTGGCCTGCTCTTTCATCACCTCCCTCTGATGGGGAAGCAGCCTTACCAGGCCACAGAAGAAGACAATGCAGCCACTCCTGATGAGATCTAAAAGACTAGGATCAGAAGGAAGGAAACAAAGACCTCCCCTACCAGTGGACTTGGGGAGGGGCATGTGTGCAGAAGAGGGAGGATGGAAGGGATTGGGAGGGAAGGAGGGAGGAAACTACAGGGGGGATGCAATGTAAATAAAGTGTAATTAATAAAAAAATAAAAAATAGTACTTAGCCTGTTATTTCTGGCATCAATATACATTTAAATACCATAGTGGACTTTATACACATTTATATCTATTTGCAGACACTCTGTGTGCACACGTAGACATGCAGATCAGCAGGTTACAAGTAGCAGTTCACTTGCTGAGACCTTCAGAAGAGATCCTTACACTTACTTAACTCTTATTTCAGCTATGTGGACACCACTGGAAAACTTAGTTAACACTTGTATGCTGTTGTTGAATGCATGCTTAATATACAAACTTTATTCTTCATTCCTTAGAATTTTCAGATCTACCCTCTTGTAAAAATAAACCACTGGCCTCCTGTGCTTTGATGGGGTTACTGGTAAAGACAGTTGCTGGAGCAATATTGACACGTTTTAAAAATGTATGTTAACCGTAAGTATAAGAACAAAGAAAAAATACTAAAAGCTGCAAGAGAAAAAGGCCAAGTAACATATAATGGCAAACCCATTAGAATCACACCTGACTTTTCAACAGAGACTATGAAAGCCAGAACGGCCTGGACAGATATCATGCAGACCCTAAGAGAACACAGATGTCAGCCCAGGCTACTATACCCAGCAAAACTCTCAGTCCTCATAGACAGAGAAAACAAGATATTCAATGACAAAAACAAATTTCAACAATACCTACAAACAAATCCAACATTATAGAAGACACTAGAAGGGAAAATACAACCCAAGAAAACTAGCTACTTTCAAGAAAACACAGGAAATAATTAACCTTACTACAGTAAAACAAAAAGCAACCAAGCACACAACCTTATAACCACAGCCAACATCAAAATCAAAGGATCTAACAGCCACTGGTCAATAATCTCTCTCAACATCAATGGACTCAATTCTCCAATAAAAAGACACAGACTAACAGAATGGATGTGCAAACAAAACCCAGCAATCTGTCGTATACAAAAAACACACCTAAGGCACAAAGATAGACGTTACCTGAGGGTAAAGGGATGGAAGACGGCTTTCCAAACAAATGGATGCAAGAAGCAAGCAGGAGTAGCCATTCTAATATCTGATAAAATAGACTTTCAACCAAAATTAATAAAAAGAGATGGGGAAGGACACTTCATACTCATCAAAGGAAAATTCCACCAGGAAGACATCACAATCCTGAACATCTGTGCCCCAAATACAAGGGCACCCACATTTGTGAAAGAAACATTGATAAAACTTAAACCACACATAGATCCCCACACACTAATAGTGAGAGACTTCAACACCCTACTCTCAACAAAGGACAGGTCAACTAAACAGAAATTAAACAAAGAAACAACATCTCTAACAGAGGTCATGAATCAAATGGACCTAACAGACATTTACAGAACTTTACACCCAAACACAAAAGAATTTACCTTCTTCTCGGCACCTCATGGAACCTTCTCCAAAATAGACCATATAGTTGGTCACAAAGCAAACCTCAACAGATACAAGAAGATTGAAATAATCCCTTGTATCCTGTCTGATCACCATGGAATAAAGCTGGACCTCAACAACAACAGAAATAACAAAAAGCCTACACACACTGGAAACTGAACAATTTGCTACTAAATGACAGCTGGTCAGGGAAGAAATAAAGAAACAAATTAAAGTCTTCCTAGAACTCAATGAAAACGAAGACACAACATACCTAAACCTGTGGGACACAATGAAAGCAGTGCTAAGAGGAAAGTTCATAGCACTAAGTGCCTTCAAGAAGAAATTTGAGACAGCTCATTCAAGCAACTTAATGCCTCACTTAAAAACCCTAGAAAAAGAAGCAGCAGACACACCAAAAAGGCGTAGACGGCTAAAAAGAATCAAATTCAGGGCTGAAATCAATCAATTAGAAACAAATAAAACAATTCAAACAGTCAATGGTTCTTTGAGAAGATCAACAAGATAGACAAACCCTTAGCCAAGCTAACTAAAAGGCAGAGAGACACCATCCAAATAAACAAAATCAGAAATGAAAAGAAGGACATAACTACAGACACTGAGGAAATCCAAAAGTCTATACTTCAAAAGTCTATACACAACAAAATTTGAAATCTAAATGAAATGGACAATTTTCTTGTTCAGTTCCACTTACCAAAGCTAAATCAGGACCAGGTAAATCAATTAAATAGCCCTATATCCCCCAAAGAAATAGAAGCAGTCATTGAAAGTCTCCCATCCAAAAAAAGCCCAGGACCTGATGGTTTCGGTGCAGAATTCTACCAGACATTCAAAAGAGAGCTAACTCCAATTCTCTTCAAACTATTCCACAAAATAGAAACAGAAGGAACATTACCAAACGCATTCTATGAAGCCACAGTCACCTTGGTACCGAAACCTCACAAAGACCCAACAAAAAAAAAAGAGAACTTCAGGCCAATCTCCCTTATGAACATTGATGCAAAAACTACTCAATAAAATACTTGCAAACCGAATACAAGAACACATCAAAGATATCATCCACCATGACTAAGTAGGCTTCATCCCAGGTATGCAGGGGTGGTTCAATATATGGAAATCCATCAATGTGATCCACCATATTAACCAACTGAAAGAATAAAACCACATGATAATCTTCCTAGATACTGAAAAAGCATTTGACAAAATCCAACATGCATTCATGTTTAAAGTACTGGAGAGATCAGGGATACAAGGCACATATCTACACATAGTAAAGGCGATACAGCAAGCCTATAGCCAACATCAAACTGAACGGAGAGAAACTGAAATCAATCCCACTAAAATCAGGGACAAGACAAGGCTGCCCACTCTCTTCATATCTCTTCAACATAGTTCTGGAAGTCCTTGCTAGAGCAATAAGACAGTTGAAGGAGATCAAGGGGATACAAATTGGAAAGGAAGAAGTCAAATTGTCACTATTTGCAGATGATATGATAGTATACGTGAGTGACCCCAAAAACTCTACCAGGGAACTCCTACAGCTGATAAACACCTTCAGCAAAGTGGCCGAATACAAAGTTAACTCAAAAAAAATCAGTAGCCCTCCTGTATACAAAAGACAAAAGGGCTGATAAAGAAATTAGAGAAACAACACTCTTCACAATACCACAAAGGACATAACTTACCTCGAAGTAACCCTAACCAAGGAAGTCAAAGACTTGTATGAAAAAAATTTCAAGTCTCTGAAGAAAGAATTAGAAGATATCAGAAGATGGAAAGATCTCCCATGCTCATGGCTTGGCAGGATTAACATAGTAAAAATGGCCATCTTACCAAAAGCAATCTACAGATTTAATGCAATTCCCATCAAATTACCAACACAATTCTTTACAGACCTGGAAAGAAAAATTCTCAACTTCATATGGAATAACAAGAAACCCAGAATTGCTAAAACAATCCTCTACAATAAAAGATCTTCTGGAGGTATCTCCATCTCTGATCTTAAGTTGTACTATAGAGCAACAGTTTTAAAAACTGCATGGTACTGGCATAGAAACAGAATGGTGGATCAATGGGACCGAACAGAGGACCCAGAAATAAACCCACACACTTATGGACACCAGATTTTTGACAAAGCTGCCAAAACCATACAATGGAAAAAAGATAGCATCTTCAACAAATGGTGCTGATCCAACTGGATGTGTACATGTAGAAAAATGAAAATAGATCTATACTTATCGCCCTGCACAAAACTAAAGTCCAAGTGGATCAAAGACCTCAACACAAAACCAGACACATTAAATCGGCTAGAAAAAAAGTGGGGAATACCCTAGAACTCATTGGTACAGGAGAAAACTTCCTGAACAGAACACCAACAGCACAGGCTCTAAGAGCAACAATCAATAAATGGGACCTCATGAAACTGAAAACCTTCTGTAAAGCAAAGGACACCGTCATCAAAACAAAACGACTGCCTACAGATTGGGAAAGATTCTTCACCAACCCTTTATCTGACAGAGGACTCATATCCAGTGTATATAAAGAACTAAAGAAGCTGAAAATCAGCAAACCAAGTAATCCACTTAAAAAATGGGGAACAGAGCTAAAGAGAGAATTCTCAATAGAGGAATATTGAATGGCAGAGAAGCACTTAAAGAAATGCTCAACTTCATTAGCCATTAGGGAAATGCAAATCAAAACAACCCTGAGATATCACCTTACACCCATCAGAATGGCCAAGATCAAGTGACAACACATGCTGGAGAGGTTGTGGAGTAAGGGGAATCCTTCTCCACTGCTGGTGGGAATGTAAACTTGTACAACCACTCTGGAAATCAATCTGGCGCTTCCTCAGACAACTAGGAATAGTGCTTCCTCAAGATCTAGCCATACCACTCCTAGGCATATATCCAAAAGAGGCTCAAGTACACAAAAAGGACATTTGCTCAACCATTTTTGTAGCAGCTTTATTTGTAATAGCCAGAAGCTGGAAACAACCCAGATGCCCCTCAACTGAAGAATGGATGCAGAAATTGTGGTACATCTACACAATGGAGTATTACTCAGCAATGAAAAATAAGGAAATCATGAAATTTGCAGGTAAATGGTGGGACCTGGAAAGGATCATCCTGAGTGAGTTGTCCCAGAAGCAAAAAGACACACATGGTATATACTCACTCATATAGACATACAACATAGGACAAACCCACTAAAATCTGTGCATCTAAAGAAACTAAGCAAGAGAGAGGACCCTAACTAAAACGCTTAATTCCCCATCAGAAGAAGAAGAAAACAGGAAACAACCTCAGAACCTGCTACAGAGGGCCTCTGAAAGCCAGAAGAAGAAAACAGGAAACAACCTCGGAACCTGCCACAGAGGGCTTCTGAAAGCCTCTGCCCTGCAGACTATCAAAGCAGATGCTGAGCCTAATGGCCAACTGTCAGGCAGAGTGAATGGAATTTTATGTAAGAAGTGGGAAATAGTAAGAGCTGGAGAGGATGGGAACCTCACAAGGAGAGCAACAGAACCAGAAAATTTGAACACAGGGAACTTCCCAGAGACTCATACTCCAACCAAGGACTATTCATGAAGATAACCTAGAACCTTTGCACAGATGTAGCTCATGGCAGTTCAGTGTCCAAGTGGGTTACATAGTAATGGGAAGAGGGACTGCCTCTGACATAATTTGATTGGCCTGCTCTTTGATCACCTCCCCCTGAGGGGGGAGCAGCCTTACCAGGCCACAGAAGAGGACAATGCAACCACTCTTGATGAGAACTGATAGACTAAGATCAGAAAGGAGAGGAAGACCTCCCCTATCAGTGGACTTGGGGAGGAGCATGCATGCAGAAAGGGGAGGAAGGGTGAGATCAGGAGGGGAGGAGGGGCTTATTGGAAGATACAAAATGAATAAAGTGTAATTAATAAAAAATTAAAAAATGTATGTTAACAATATTGTTCAATGTGTCGCCTAGTACATCTCATATTTTCATTTATTTGATAAGGTCATTGTTATCCTTACTTTCAAATTGTACCAAAAATCAATGGTATTCAACAGTGGGACACATTATACAACATTAGTACTTACTTTTCAAAATCAACAAATGTGGACATGGGGGGAAAACACATACATAAGTAGGCTTACTGAATAAAGGAAAGAAAAAGAGCACAAGACGACAGGAGACTTTTAAGAAACTAGATCATGGTCTTTTAATAAATATAAATAAATAATAATGAAACATAAGTAATTAATAAAAATATATGCCTAAAGAGGATTACTAAATAAAGGAAAGACAAAGCCAAGAAGAAAGGCATGAACTTAAATAAATGAGTTAACTTAAATTGAATGAGTTAAATAATGTCTTTTTTAATAAAATATCTTTGAAACTTCAGACAACCCTGAAAAGCAATGTATTTATTATAAATAAAGAGAGAAAACTGGAATTAGAGCTAGAAAGAAATACATCACACACACAGACACACACACATACACACACACACACAAACATGTGCACAGGCGCACGCAAATGGCAAAGCATGGACATCAAATAATGAATCGAAGGGAACTGGCTAAGTATGTTAGCCCCATTCCCATTGTATAAAACGCTTGATTTGTTTACAGGCATAATGAAACTTGCTGGGAACTCCTCAAATCTTGATCAGAGATGCAGTGAAAGAAGCCATTAACAGACTTGAACACTCATGAATAGGCTTGGGGAAATCTGAGTCAATTTTAAAGTTAGAGAAATAAGAAGCAGTTTTGTTCAGATCTTTTAGTTTTGTGGGGTTCCTGTCCCCTCCATGTCCCTCTAATCCCATCCCTCTCTTCTTCCATAGGACTCCCTGCACTCTGCCCAAAGTTTGGCCCTGAGTCTCAGCATCTGCTTCGATCCCCTTTGGGATGGATCCTTTCAGAGGACCCTCTATAGTAGACTCCCATCCTGTTTCCTCTCTTCCACCGCTTCTGGTGTCTATCCTGTTTGCCATTCTGAATGAGATTTAAGCATCCTCCCTAGGGCCCTCCTTAGTGTTTAGCTTCTTTAGGTCTGTAGACTTTAGTATGGCTATCCTAATATTTTATAGCCAGTATCTGTCTATAAGCGAGCGTATACCATGTCTGTCTTTCTGTTTCTGGTATACCTCAATCAGGATGATCTCTTCTAGTTTCATCCATTTCCCTGCAAATTTCATGATTTCCTTGTTTCTAATTGCTGAGTACTATTCCACTGTGTAGATCTAGGGGGTCCTGCAGAGACTGATGTACCAATGGAGGACCATGCATAGAAATGACCTAGACCCCCTGCTCAGATGTGGCTGATTGGCAACTCAGTCTCCAT
Organism: Psammomys obesus; assembly: GCF_907164565.1. Taxonomy (NCBI): domain Eukaryota; kingdom Metazoa; phylum Chordata; class Mammalia; order Rodentia; family Muridae; genus Psammomys; species Psammomys obesus. The sequence continues at coordinate 7,231,444 of NW_026585742.1, forward strand.
GTGGATTTCTGAGGGAGGAGATCAGGGGCTGCCTCTACCATGAACTCAGTTGACTGTTCTTTGATCACTCACCCCTGATGATGCAACCTTTCCAGGACATAGAAGAGGATTCAGGCAGTTCTGATGAGACTTAACACGCTATGGGCAGATGGTAACAGTAAAGAACTCCCCCTTTCAGTGGACTAGGGGAAGGGGATAAGGGTAAAGGGGAGGGAGGATGGGACTGAGATGAGGAGAGGGAGGGGGCTTCAGTCAGGATATATAATGAATAAATTGTGAAGAAAAAAATAAAAATTAAAAAAAGGAGTTCTGTTTCTCACTCTTTCCTTTTCCTAAGGAAGCCTGTTGATCATCATGTGGCTGCGTGTTTGTGGTTTATACATGAGTATATCTCGTCTAAATGAACAGTATCTCATTATAGCTTTGAGTTATTTCTCCAAACTGACATCTCAATCACTCAGTTGTGTCAGTTACAGGCTGAGTTATGTCACCTTACTCCCCTGATAGCATTCTTTAATGAGAAATCCAGATCCAGTCTCTTAAAATACAAATTATTAGCATTTGTGGAGGTTTTTAGCCAAATTGCTAAACCAGGAGTTAAGAGTGTGGAAATACCCTGACTATTCAGTCAAACTCAGTGTCTGAGAAACCTGGACCAAGACCTTGCTCTCTGACCATCCCTCCCTCCTTGGTCCTTGTGACAGTCATGTGAGGTATCCAGATGGGATGCACAGAGCATGGTGTAGAAGATAGGTGGGGCTTACCACAAGGAAATTGGGGGATCCCTAAAGGGTTAAGAATTATCAGAGTCAGAGGGAATCACTGGAGAGAAAACTCTCAGGGTGTGAGTGAACACAGGCCAGAGGACTCCATGTCAAGCTGCACTGTAAGGTAGACTCACTGATGTTTGGAGAACAGTTTTGTGTCCTGAAAGTCAGAAATCTTTCCCCTATCTTCCAACAAAACAACTTTTGGAAAACAAGGACTACTTCTTGAGATGAATAGTCTTTCTTCTGTTTCTCCAAATCCACATTAGACTAAAGCTCTCTGCTCCTCCAGTCTCTGTCCTTGGTTTGTGTTGGCAGAAAAGGCACAAAGCCACAGCAACAGTTAGAGTCCAACAGCTGCATTCTGGGATTCGGCACTGCTGCTTACAAGGGAGGACTCCGCTCCTTTTGGTGACTTGCAAGCTGGCCTGCGACTGCCTGAACCTTTGATCCCTTGAGTTTCCTTGTAATTATTACATTTGTGTGTACAGAATGCTTCCATAACATAATGAATACTGGCTTGATGTTTTCAACTAAACAATTGTGCTCCATTTAACATCCGTACTAATAAGTAATTCAGAAGTAATCAGTATTCCCATTCAAATTCATGCAAATTACCTTATGCAGATTACTTAGTCTCACAGGCTCAGGAATCAAAGAAACTGGTTTCAACCTGAGTAAAGAAATACCAGTAAAAATTGAAATTACAACCCCAAATATTGTAATGCTCTGGGCTTCTAATATCTGCATCCATAGGACATAATACAGCTATGAGCACCTAGATCAATGTGGCAAGGTTGTGCTGCTCCTCCTGTAATAACAATAAAATCTGAGGATCTGTAAGCTCATATGTGATCACATATAATAGAATCTCACTAATTCAACTGCCAGAGCGCCGCTCGACCTCAATCAGCAAAAACACAGAAGTTGCAAATATTTGTTAGTGAATGTAGCTAAGTGTGTATAGTAACTGCAACCAGAATAATAATGAACTGTCTTTGAAGAGCCTCAAAGGAGACCCGTTAATGACTAGTAGAGAAAGATTTTTTTTTCAATTAGCATATTCATTATTTTATGCAAATTGAAACATTAACAGCTACTTATCTGTGTTAAAAAGCAATTTGTTCTATTAAGAAGTTTAAACATTTTCCTTAAAATCTTGTTTACCTGTTGAAGTTTTTGAACAATGTCTTTTTTCAAAGAAACATTCAGAATCATGGCCCTGTTGTTTCTTCTCTCCTGCAGTCCTTCATTCTTTTGTTTCCTTAGAGTTTTGAGGGAGAAAGACAAAGATAGGGAGACAGAGACAGAGGGTGACTAAGAGAGACAAGACAGAGACAAAAAGAGGCAGAGAAGTTGGGTATGTAGAAAGGTGAGGAGGATCTGGGAGGATTTAAGGGAAGAGAAAGAATATGATCAAAATATATTGCATGACAAAAATTTTAAATAATAAATGTAATTTTAAAAAGGAAGAGGGGGCATGTGCTTCGATATTAATATTTCAGTAACTCTGTTTTTTGAATTAAGGACTACGGCATGCAACAGTATCACTTTTGGAGGTAATTAATTCTCTTTTTCTTTGTGTGTGTGTGTGGGGGGTGTATCTGTGTGTGTGCGTGTGTGTGTGTGTGTGTGTGTGTGTGTGTTGTGCTGTGCCACCTGCTCCAAGCCTGTCAGCTCTCTCCTAAAACATCCTACCATTTCACAAGCTTCTAAAGAACCACCATTTTAACATTGAGTTTTGATGAGATCCCAGGTTTAGACTGTCGGGGGGCATGTTTAAGAAGAATCAATCAAGCCACAGCAAGAGCAAGAAAAAAAGCAAGGAAGTCTGGAGAGAAGGAAAAGAAAGAGGGAGAGGAGACAATAGGCTGCAGCTTTTAGAAACACTGCTCTTACTCTCGCTGACAAAACACAACTTTTTTGTTCAGTGAGTAAATATACACTGGGTATATTCTACGTGCAGGCTACTGTATGAAATGCCGAGGTTATTACAGTGAGTGAGACATAAGCAAGGTGGTCCTTGTTGATTTGAAAACCCACAGACTACTGAGTTGTTCATTCTATCTCCAGTGTCTGATACATCAAGTCCTTCTAAACAGTTTGTTCTCCTGGAGTTTCTCATTGTCTACTATTCTTTCCTTTTGCTAACTTTGTTTATTGCTTTTACTAACATGAGTCTATACAGGGAAGTGTTTCTGCACAAGTGCTTTGTTGTTTGACACCACCATGCTGGACAATGCAGAGGGGCAGGCTGGAAGCCCTTCATCTTGGTAAGACAGAGTCAGACAGTAAAACTGAAAACAGAACAAAGCAAGGCAATATACTCCCAGGAATTTAGGAATAATAATTTTGACCTTGGTGATTTACGTATCATAACTCTGTTTTTTTAATTCCCATAAAAACGTTTATAAAAATGCACTGACTCTTCTTCTTTGTCAACTTGACTATACCTGGAGCTAATGAGAGATTTTCCTTCATTTAATCACTTGAAGTGTGAAGACCCGCTTTTAATCTAGATCTTTTGCAGTGGGAAGATACACCTTTAATATGAACACACGTTCTGCTAGCAGCCTATATAAAAGACATAGAAAAGGAAGCTTGCTCTCTTTGTCTGCTTGCTATCTCTCATTGACAAATCTATTCCTTCACTGGCATTATAGCCTACTTTTTCAGGACTCTGGAGTAGACTGAAGACCAGCTGAGCCATTCAGCCTTACAGACTGAACAACTAGTGTATTATAGAACTTTTGTTGGTATACAGCTGTTATTGAACTAGCTGGCCTGTGAGTCATTCTAATAAATCCCATATCCATTCTATCAGTTCTGTTTTCCTAGGGAGCCCTAACTAAGACACCACTACATCTAATCAAAAAGTCATCATATGCTCTTATGGTCTGAACTGTGGTTTAAAAAAAAATGGTAGACCATGATTTAAAATTATTTATGTTGTTTTTTTTTTAAAGTGCCAAGTTCAGGTGTAATTGAGAATAATCAATTATAGAATAAAGGCAAACCCAATATGCTAGGTGATGAGGGCTGGCAAATGATATGAGTAGCATGTTCATTCTATCTTAGTTACATATTTATGTTGCTATAATAAAAACAATATATGTCAACTTGTAGAAAAAATGGTTTATTTGTGTTTATGGTTCCATGGGATAAGAGGCCAAAATGTCAGAAACAGTGTGGTAGCAAGTTGCAGGCATGGCAGCTAGGGCAGGAAGCTGAGAGCTCACATGTTGAATTATAAGCATGAAGGAAAGAAAGAAAGCTAGAGGTGACAGAAGAGTTTTGGTTCTGAAAGTCCACTCCCAGTGACATAGTTCCTCCAGTGATACTACACCTCCTAACCCTCCCCAAGCAGTTCACCAGCTGAGGACCAAGTATTCAAATACTCGAAACTATGAGGAGAATTCTCATTCAGCCCGTTACACAGAGCATGGTTCTTGTGTTGCATTACTTACCTGGGTTTCTCACAAATCACTAATGTGATCTTTATAAGAAACATCTAATCCGAATGATTTCCAGGCCTGATTGTTGCTACCTCAGCATACAATGAACCCACTCTCTTTACCATGGGATACCTCACTTCCTCATTTGAGCTTCTCTGCAATGTGCGACACAGTGCAGGAGCCACCGTCTCTCTTCCTACTACATCACATAGCAAATTCAGACCTAAACAAGTAGGTTGAGGAGTCCCTTAACAATTCTAGCAAGGTGAGTATGTATTAATTGTGTCCAGACTGCTAATTATATGCATGGACTTCCTCCGTGTGCCTCTCCTCCTGTCCTAGCATTTGCAGGTCTGAGAACTTCTCCAGGTTCCTGGAGATGCACTTTTGAACTTTCCTTAAAGAGTGATGTCGCCACCAATCATCCAGCCTACTTCCTCTAGCATTTGTAAGTGGAGATGCCTCACTGGTAGCATTTGTAATTGGACAAATGCTGTGAAAAACTGTTTGGCTTCTCAGAGGAGCCTGAAAATATTCATTAAAAAGGGTGTCATTGGTGGAATCAAATTCTTCCTTCACTCTTAGCCCTTCTCTTGCATTCAACAAGCTGACCTGACAACACTAAAAAATTGAGCCTTCTGAAACCTAAGCGAGTGAGCAGAACATTTTAAAGAAAAGAACAAAGTACTGAGCTCCCTGTAAGTAACCATGAGTTTTGAAGTGGGAAGCCATCTTTGGAAGAAATTGGGAGGAGAGATAAGATTCAGAGATTCCAAAGATAAACCCTGTAGAGAGACTTTTCAGTTTTGATCTATAATAAATTCATCTTCACCACATTGCTTCTCTATGTAGCCATCTGAAAACTAATATTTTTACTAGTCTCAGCCCGTTTCTAACTAGCCTCAGATCTTTTCTGTTCCTTGCTCATCTTGTGCTGGAGCATGTGCAACCATGTTATCTGATGCTCAGTGCAGGCATTCATTGTACATCTCCTCCTTCAGCATGCCGGTGGGCAGGTGGGCTGGAAGGTGTTGGTTCAACCTCTGCTACCCATGGTCTTGATAGGGTCACTTCGTGGGACTTAGTAGGCCTAGAGAGTCTGAGATGCCCTCTCATGGATGGCCCATGCCTTGGCAAGGTCAGGCGGCAGCTTGGGTGGTACACAGGACAGTTTGAAATGCTCTTCCTAATATAGGTAGACCAATGTGGTCAGACATTCAGCCTAACTTCTTCCAAGGCATTTTTCCAGGAGAACACAGCAGAGCCTACATGACCTTTGGGTCTTTCTTCTTCTAGCTAGGGAAATTGCAGTGTCACTTCTGCTGTAGTCTGTTGGTACAAAGTCATAAGTTCCTTGAAACTCAAGAGTAAGGGACTCAGGCACAGCTATCGTTAGAAAGTGTTCCACAAAAAGAGAGCTCATATTGGAACAAAGTGAGTTCAAATCCTACTTCTTTTCCTCTGAAATATGGCACTCTTAATAAACAAATCTCATAGAGCCTATTTATTTTTTTAAATGCTACTTCTAGTGTTGAATTATAAGACACACACTCGCTCAATATACACATATTTTATTTCCTTCTTTTCCCTCACCAGCAATAGTGCAAACCACAAAGGTCATAGGACACAGGTCTCCCTGCTCCTCTGACTGATGCTTCCTTATTATGTTCTTCCCTTCCTTACTCTTGCCCCATTTTCCACACCCCTTTTAGCACTCTATCACAGAAAATGCAATTAGCTATATCAGCCCACACATCCTGAGAATATTTTAAACTTGGGTCTATGGGAAAAGACTCAAAGACTCGCTAACTAGGATGCTGACCTGATTTCAGTGCCTAGGAACAGATTAGAGAATCTGTCTCCCAAAAGAGAACAAAAGATAAGATAAGGCCAGGCCAGGTAAAGTTTACTGCAAGTACTGAATGTATAGGTGCATATTCAAAAAGCGTGCATGATGATTTTCTATAGGATGAAAGAACAAATTACACCTTAAACACTGAGTGAAACTGTCAAATGATAACGCAGATTTTTATTGAAAATGCAAATACAGATTTAAAGGCATGGGCAGTGAGCCTGTTAGGGTAGGCTGGTGATGTACTGTGCACATCTGTTTTTACTGTGTAGTAATGAGGTACCTCTTCAACCCCAACCCTTTCTTCTTTCCATTCAACTCTGTTTCTTTTATCTTTTCTTCTTTCATTTTTTTTTTTTTTTTTTTGCTCCTGTTCCTCTAAAATTTATTAAACTATGATGAAACACAGAATCTGGGCCAGCGCAATGTGGAGTAATTCTAGATTAGGTTTGCTTTATTTCAACAAATAAATAAAAGTTCGGGCAGCCTGGCTCTGAATGTTCTACAGCATGGTGGGAGCCTGGGTGACTGGGGAGGATCAGTCAGGCTGTCTTCTTTGGGCAAAGTTGATACCCTTTCTCTTTGTTACCCATTCATTGATGACTGTTTTTGTTGGAGGCATGAAGTGACACTCTCCCTTTGAAGGAACCAGAGAAAAACTGCCAAGGATAGTGGCTCTGGATACTCTAGGCCCTTTTCTTCATGAAACGATGGGGGTTCAGAACATCAGTCAGATCAAAAGCCGATTTTAAAGCTCTCGAGTCTCAAGCCCATGAATGCTCAAAGCAGTCAAAATCTTTCCTTGCAGTGACCTCTAGGGCAGGTCAGTAGCAGTCCTGTGAACATTCAGTGTCTACCATCTTTGTGTTTTTTTCTAATAAAAATAAAGTCAGACTTCTTTTAGTGTCTGGTCTCATTAAAGGTGCTGGCCATCCTATCTGAGCAGTCATACTATGCCCTCAGACAGACCATGGTTATTCACCATGGAAATGTTAATATTTGAAATCCCAATGAGTGTTTTAGGGAAACAATAGGATGGGTCTCCAGAGCATACAAGCAATAGTGGTGATCATATCTCATCCCACAAACTGGAGGTATCACCATTAACTCTCCATTAGTCCATTCAGGTTGCTACAACACAATAGCCCTGAATGGATGGTTTATAAATAACAGACTGAGTCTCAGAGTTCAGGAAGGAAGGCAGCCCAAGACTGCTACCCCACAACCTGTCTCTAGTCCCCTCACAAGACAGAAACCTATAAAATCTCTCTCAGGCCATTTTTATGAGAGTATTAATTATCTTCATAAGGATCTACCTTTATGGTATAATTGTTCCCTACCCCCAAAGCACCATTTTTCAATACCTTTAACATTAGCAATCCCACACAGGAATCTTAGGGGAGAATATACACTCATAAGCTAGCACCTCACCAAGAGTCCTCAAGCTACCAAACTGATCAATGTTGTTTCTTAAATTAACTTTGTAAGACATTTCCATATTCTGGGACCTGACTTGATATTTTAACATATGCACATGCTATGAAATGGTCACCATAACCAAGCTAATCGGTCCCAACAGTCCACTGTTTTGCTATTTCCCCCTCTGTGCGTGTGAGAAACATACAGTTCTGGCTTAGCAAATCTCAGGTTCTAATTGCTCCTCTTGTGTCTGGAATTCTGCACTTGTTTGCAGCATGCCTCCACTGCCCTGCCTTCATCCCCTGGAAAGCACCACTTAGCTGCTATTGGAGGATGCTTCCCCTTGGATCTTGTCTTCTCTAAGGTGAATTCAGCCAAGAAACACAGTTTAAGCAGAAGTTTGTTTAGCAAAGATGGTCCACTCCAGAGAGATTGGAACAGGCCAAAATGCCATTCAGCTTTTATGTTATTTATCTTTAAAAAGGTTTAAAGAATATCAATGGCATAGTCATCAGTTAGGATCACCTTTTCCTCAATCAAATCATGAAGAGCTGGATCTTCCTTTTAGATTATGTCTTCCCATGATCTTCTTGAAAGTTCTACAGGGGTGGGTTAAACCCATAATGCAAATAATGGGGTTTCTGACTACACAGACCCTTCTTAGTGTACATGTACATCATATGTGTGATACACACACACATACTTACATAGTTATCACACTTCATTATCCATTTGTGAAGGCTGATTTTGATTATCAGCTTGATTAGAATGAGACATGCCTTGTGGATGAGTGAGGCATACCTCTGGATATGATCTGATAGTATTAGAATTATTCTTGGTCTAGTTTAATATTTCTTCTACCAGTATCCCACACACTTATAATCAATTCTCACATATATCCCTGCTTTGGTAGGCAGAAAGTATCTGATCAGTGATATGCTATAAAAACCTGTGACTGCTCCTGAAAAAATAAGGAATATATTGCTGTGGTCATGTTCTTAAGTATCTTTTGATAAAGTACAAAGGAAAAGAAAAAGCTCAGTTGAAATTTCCAAACTTCAAAGGGACTTTCATATGTGTCCTGAAAGAGAATTTTCGCTCTAGCAGCAATAGGCCTAAGGATGGTCAAAACAAAACCTAAGCTTTAAGAGATATTACAACCTAGGGGATATCTAGGCATCCTTCTCACAGCCCCTCTCTACCACTCTTGAAATATAGTATCAACATGCTAGTAAGAGTCATTCTCTGACTTTTGCCACTACAAGCAAGTGGATTCTCTGTAGTGCCTCCAAACCATGTCTTCCTTGTACTAAAAGCCATGTATTTTAGAGCACTCAATCCCCGTTTAAAAGCATGGTGCACCCACACACACACACACACTGCACATACTGTATACCTCACTTCTAGCAGCCTGTTGAACTTGTGTCTGGTTATGTGTCTGGAAGCAAAGATGAGTGGGAAGGCTGGGGATCCTGAGAGGCATCAGCAGGAAGTGTAGACAGGGCTGCATCTGCTCCTAAGGTAAGAAGCATGCTTCCTTAGGCAAAACACACCCATTCGAACCTAAAAGCTCAGTTCTCAGTCCCATTAGGATCCTCCTGCTATAAATGTGAAGCTGATTCCTGAGGTACCTGCTAAAGTTCCAGGGTCTTTTCTCCTAGGTCAAATAATTAGAACATAGTTAGAAATAGAAATTAAACAGAAATAGAAATAGACACGATTTATGAAGAAAGGAAAAACATGTTAGAGAGTGAGAGTGGCCAGTGTGCTGAGAAGGCACTCACTTTTGAAAGGGCTGGACCATAACACTGTGACTCTTTATAGCTAGTTGCCTCATCTACACTTCTGTACCATGAGATTTCTTTGGGGGGGGGGTGGGCTAGGGGAGAGGGAAGTGAGAGTTCTCCATTTGTGTACATTGCCTTAATGAATCTTCTAAATGATACATGTGATGATGGTGCCATAGGAAGAAGCTGGCATAAATTACCCCTCAGAAGAACTTACTAGGAAAGTTATATTTAATAGCATCACAGATACAGACAGCCATGACGAGGCCCTGAATGGAAGAACATTCAGTTCTAAAGAAGAGCTTCATTAGAAGATATAGCCATGATGGAGATCTTGACAAGATTCTCTGAGGGAGAGTTGGATCCTTTAGTTCCCTTCAGTTCCAAGGAAATAGTTCCTGCTGAGAATTGTGATGAGGGTCTTTTGGATATCCCATAGTGTGTCATTCAGAATTCTCTCACTATCATTTTATACAATTTAGTTACAATATATCATAGTGAAATCTTTTTCATATTAAAACTATTTGAGATGATTTGAGCTTCTGTCCAAGTTTCTTGTGTGCATGCATGTGTGTGTACATATGTGCATACGTGTGGTGTATGTAGACCAGACATTTTTGTGTTGAGCTCTGCCAGCCTGACAGATGGGTGACCCCATACATGACAGTCATCCTTTAGACTTTCTCTGTTTTTATGAAAATGAATTTCTCTAAATCATGTCAGTCCCTGCTCCTACCATCCCTGAAAAGGTATAGAAAGAGAAAACTTGAATAGTTCATCCAACAGTGCAGGAAAGGCTCTGTAGAATGGAAAGCAACACCAGTGGATGCCATCGACCACAAAGAAAGTGCTGTGCAGTCACAAAATGTCAGTGAGGGATACTTACCCAACACTCAACTCTCCATCCTGACAGTCACACAACACTCAACTCTCCATTGCAAGAATCACCCAACACGAAACTCTCTATCACAAGGGTCACCCAACATCCAACTCTCCATCCACCCGACACTCAACTCTCCATCACAAGGGCCACTCAACATTCAGCTCTCCAGCACAAGAGTCACCCAACACTCAACATTCCATCCACACAGTCACCCAATACTCAGATCTCCATCTTGTTGGACACAAACATTCAACTTACTGTCCTGTCCAGATGATGTTGAGGTAAGAACAACAGCTTCCTGAAAAAGTGCAAAAGCTTCCTGTCCTAATGTCATTCTTCCAAGTCAGACAGTGCAGGTAGATATGGAAGAGAGGGACTTTCCCAATGAGATTGAAGATGGATGCAACTTGCCTTCACTTTAAAAACAAAATAAACTTAACAAAACCTATACAAAATTCTGTACAGTCATACAGTAACATGAGTCACATTTGTATTTTTTTTTTGCTACATCAACTGAATACTTTCATGAAATAGTTTTAAAATTAGCTACCCTGTATAGCTAACTCATGGACGCAGTAACTCCATAAAAGCTGTCTTAATGGGTCTCTCCTCTGCAAACAAGTGATTCATTTAGAAAATTTTACTCTGCTAATAGAGACTAAGACATTATCAGTCTACTTATCATACTAGAATATAAATGGTTCAATGTTTCAAACACTATTACTAATTAGTAGATAAAAGCAGAAAGAAAACAAAAGATAAGTTATTTATTTGCCTAGTTTGCATTTTTATTTCAAAAGACACTATTTTAACATACTAAACTTTCTTTATTATAGGCATTTGGGGGTCTAAACAAGTGTAGCTACTTCAGTATCAAGCCAGAGCCAAGCAAGCTAAGGCTATTTATGCTAAGTTAAGTACCACTATGGGTGATTTATAGAGACCTTCAGCTTAAGCAGTAATTAGCTCTAATTCTAGCAATGTACAATACAGAAAAACAGTGAAAGGAAAAAGTGTTCTCATTTTCTTGGTGTGGTATATCTTTAGTTGTACACAACACGTAAACTGCTATTTTATTATGCTTCCAAAAGAATCTCAGTTATTTAAAACAAACAAGCCAGGCATGGTGGCTCACACCTGTAATCCCAGCACTCAAGAAACCAGAGGCAGGTGGATCTTTGTAAGCTTGAAGCCAGCCTGGTCTACAAAGCAAATCCAGGACAGTTAAGGCTACACAGAGAAGCCCTGTCTCAAAAAAACCAACCAAACATATAAAATAAAAGAACAGTAAGCTAAATCTAGGCTTATCTAACTAGGCTAAGTTGAAATAGATCCCATTCCTTGTTTTCTTTAAGTTCCCTTCATGATCTGGCCTCTGCCTACCTCTGTCCTCACATTCTTTATGGCTGTTATTCTTCTATATGTTTAAAAAATACCCCCAGAAGATTGATCCAGTGGAGGAGAATACACTTCATTACGGTGGCAGAGGATAGCAATAGTGTCTCTGTGATTGATGATGGTGATGATGATGATGATGATGTGGTTTAACTAAACCTTGGGGCTTCTCACCTTTTCACAACTCAGTATAACAGGAAATAGTGCCCATACAGGAAGCAGAACCCAGGCTGTATCCTTCAAAGCCCAACCCCCAGAGACCCTATTCCTCCAGCTAGACCAGACTCCCAAACTGTCCAAAACCTCCTAACCCACCACTACCAGTTTTGAGCCAAATGTTCAAACATGAACCATGGGTGACATTCCAGATTGCATATTTGTTATTCCTGCAAATGCATGTTTTCTGATTATGTAAATCTGGAAGGAAAAGCATAGGGGACAACCCTAATTCACATACCACACTATTAGGATTAGCTGTTTGATATGCTGTTAGCTGCTATAATGCTAATTACCATGAGGCAGGAGGTAAAACTAAAAGGAGAGAGAGGAAGGATTTGCCCAATTGTTCTGGCTACTTTTATATCAACTTCACTTAAATTTCAGTCATTTGATAAGAGGGAACTTCAATTGAGAAAATGTTTCTATCACATTGGCCTGTGGACAAGAATACGATGTGTTTCCTTGATTAATGATTAATGTGGGAGGGTGGTTCTGAGTGGCAAGAAAAGCAGGCTGAGCAAGCCACAGGGGCCAAGCCAGCAAACACTCCTCCATGGCCTCTGAATCAGCTTCTGCCTCCAGATTTCTGCCTTGAGTTCCTGACCTGTCCCCTTTAATGACGGGATACGATATAGAACTGTAAGTTCAAACCCTTTTCCTTTCCAACTTCCTTTGGGCCATGTTTACCACAGCGATAGAAACTCTAACCAGGACAACCACAGTAGCTGATTCTCCTCATTATCCTGGGAAACTTGAAGCAAAAAAAAAGAGAGAGAGAGAGAGAGAGAGAAAGAAAGAAAGAAAGAAAGAAAGAAAGAAAGAAAGAAAGAAAGAAAGAATATAATATAGGATAAACCTACTAAAATCTGTACATCTAAAGAAACTAATCAAGAGGGAGGACTCTGACTAAAATGCTCAATCCCCATCCCGAAAGGCAAAGAGGATTGACATCAGAAGAAGAAGAAGAAAACAGGAAACAAGTTAGGAACCTGCCACAGAAGGCCTCTGAAAGGCTCTGCCCTGCAGACTATCAAAGCAGATGCTGAGACTTAGAGCCAACTGTTGGGCAGAGTGCATGGAATCTTTTGAAAGAAGTGGGAAATAGTAAGATCTAGAGAGGACAGGAACCCCCACAAGGAGAGCAACAGAACCAGAAAATTTGAAAACAGGGAACTTCCCAGAGACTCATACTCCAACCAAGTACCAGGCATGGAGATAACCTAGAACCTTTGCACAGATGTAGCCCATGGCAGTTTAGTGTCCAAGTGGGTTCCATAGTATTGGGAACAGGGACTGCCCCTGACATAATCTGATTGGCCTGCTTTTTGATCATCTCCCGCTGAAGGGGGAGCAGCCTTACCAGGCCACAGAAGATGACAATACAGCCACTCCTGATTAGATCTGATAGACTAAGATCAGAAGGAAGGAGAGGGGGACCTCTCCTATCAGTGGACTTGGGGAGGGGCATGCGTGAAGAAGGGGGAGGGAAGATGAGATTAGGAGGGGAGGAGGCAGGGGTTTATGGGGGAATACAAAGTGAATAAAGTGTAACTAATAAAAGTTAAAAAAAAAGAAAAAGAAAAAGAAAGAAAGAAAGAAAGAAAGAAAGAAAGAAAGAAAGAAAGAAA